>NW_011494718.1:9608307-9614994 GCF_000754665.1 Bison bison bison
CGGGGCTGTAATGAAGAACCCGGCTCCTCTCCATCTTTTCCCTCTGCTAATAGCAACATGTCAGCTTTGCCCTCATATTGGCTCCCTTCGTGGGCCAGCAGATACAGGATCACTTCTGCAGGAAGAAGTGGGCCAGTTCTTCCTCATGTCTCTTTGTAAGACAAGGCATCATTTCTGAAAGCCCAAAGCATATTTCCACTAGGTTTGTAGTGGCTAGAACTCAGCTACATGCCTTCCTCTCAACTAATCACTGGCAATGGAAATGACATTACAAAGCTTGGGTTAGCTTAAACAGGGTTTATCCTTGAACTGTGGTCACATTCCCTGAGAAGCAGACACCTAAATAAACTTGCGTTTATGTCTGCAAGAAAGACGAGAGGAATAGACATTGGTGAGTAACTCCACAAAGCAAACACACACTCTGTAAAATGACATGGGAATCACATCTCCACAACTGGACACTTCTCATGCCACAACATCTGTTAGACATATGCAGAGAAATCTGTAATTCCAATACCCTAAGGGATGCCCTTTTAATAAGAGATAGAAAAGGGGAGATGAAATTACACTAGGAGGGACTTCCCTGGTGGTCCAGCGGTTAAGAATCCACCTGCTAATGCAGGGGACATTTGTTTGATCCCTGGTCCAGGAAGATTCCACATGTCACAAGGTGACTAGGACTGAGTATCAAAACTACTGAGCCTGCGCTCTGGAATTGGAGAGCCACAACTATTGAGCCCACGTGCTGCAAATACAGAAGCCTGCACACCTAGAGCCTGTGCTCTGCAACGAGAAGCCACCGCAGTGAGAAGCTGGTGCACTGCAACTAGAGAGCAGCCTCTGCTCCCTGCAACTAGAGAAAAGCCGAGCAGCAACGAAGACCCAGCGTAGCCAAAAATACTTAAATAAATAAACTACACTGGGAAAAGTTCTCCACCCCCTGACTTCACATGTGAATCATTAAAAGTGCTTTTACTTGTGGGATCACACACAGAGATAACAAATAGGAAACTGCTTCTCCAAGGGCTTGAAAGCAAAGTCTATACATAATGTGTGACTAGCTGTGGCAGCTAACAAGGAGCCTGGGTTTAGGAAGTTCCAAAATTCAGTCAAGGTATCTGGGATGCATTTCTTAAAGCTGGACCACAGATGGGGTTATAATTGTATACGCTCAGTCGCTCAGTCCCATCTGACTCTTCATGACCCCATGGGCTATAGGAAAGTGGAAAAAAAAAAAAAAAGGAAAGTGAAAGTGTTAGTCACTCAGTTGTGTCCAATTCTTCACAACCCCATGGTCTGTAGGCCTCCAGGCTCTTCTGTCCGTGGGATTCTCCAGGCAAGAAAACTGGAATGGGTTGCCATTTCCAACTCCATATAATTCCATAAGTCATACCAAATCAATATCATAGCATTCTGTTAGGAGGAAGAGGGATATAGAGAGGGGATTAGGAAAACCATAGGACATTTAAAAAAGAAGAATCCTAGAAGAAGTGCCCATCCATGGAAGGCATAGGGAAGCCCTCTTTGGTGAGGTAAGAGTACCTCCTACTCAGCACTCAGAGTGCTGAGAAGTTCTCTTTGACATCAGCAGCTCCTCATAAGTGGGACTCTCTTAGCTTTTCCTACAGGGGATGGATGCACCGGACAGATGTGTGTGTGTAGTCTGACCTCTAGGCAACTAATTAGACTTCTTGCTGTGTCCTCACCTCCAATTTCATGTGTTGAAATCCAAACCCTCAAGGTGATGGTATTAGGAGATGGGGCCTTTGGGAGGAGATTGGTGGCAATAACCTCAGATATGCAGATGACACCACCCTTATGGCAGAAAGTGAACAGGAATTAAAAAGCCTCTTGATGAAGGTGAAAGTGGAGAGTGAAAAAGTTGGCTTAAAGCTCAACATTCAGAAAACGAAGATCATGGCATCCAGTCCCATCACTTCATGGGAAATAGATGGGGAAACAGTGGAAACAGTGTCAGACTTTATTTTGGGGGGCTCCAAAATCACTGCAGATGGTGAGTGCAGCCATGAAATTAAAAGATGCTTACTCCTTGGAAGGAAAGTTATGACCAATCTAGATAGCATATTCAAAAGCAGAGACATTACTTTGCCAACAAAGGTTCATCTAGTCAAGGCTATGGTTTTTCCTGTGGTCATGTATGGATGTGAGAGTTGGACTGTGAAGAAGGCTGAGTGCCGAAGAATTGATGCTTTTGAAGTGTGGTGTTGGAGAAGACTCTTGAGAGTCCCTTGGACTGCAAGGAGATCCCACCAGTCCATTCTAAAGGAGATCAGCCCTGGGATTTCTTTGGAAGGAATGATGCTAAAGCTGAAACTCTAGTACTTTGGCCACCTCATGCGAAGAGTTGACTCATTGGAAAATACTCTGACGCTGGGAGGGATTGGGGGCAAGAGGAGAAGGGGACGGCAGAGGATGAGATGGCTGGATGGCATCACTGACTCGATGGATGTGAATCTGAGTGAACTCCGGGAGTTGGTGATGGACAGGGAGGCCTTGTGTACTGCAATTCATGGGGTTGCAAAGAGTCGGACACGACTGAGCGACTGATCTGATCTGATCTGATCTGGTGGCTCAGATGGTAAAACATCTGCCTACAATGTGGGAAACCCTGGTTTAATCCCTGGGTTGGGAAGATCTCCTGGAGAAGAAAATGGCAACCCACTCTAGTATTCTTGCCTGGAGAATCCCATGGATGGAGGAGCCTGGCAGGCTACAGTCCATGTGGTCGCAAAGAGTTCGACATGACTGAGTGACTTCACTCACTATGTCAGGAAAGCAGAGCCCTCACAAATGGGATTAGTGGGATGAGAAAACCCTTGCCCCTTCCAATATGTGAAGTTACAGCAAAAAAAGGCAGCCATCAAAGAGCAAGGGGGCTCTCACCACACATAGGGTCTGCTGGTGCTTAAATCTGGATTTTCCAGCTTCCAGAATTGTGAGAAACTAAGGCATATTTTTTGTAAGTCACTCGGTCTCTGGTATTTTGTTATAACAGCCTAAACTGACATTTATTATAAAATAATGAACTTATTTCCTAATCCTTTAACAGATATGAGAATTCCCATGTGTACGTAGGGAACTATGTACAGACACACCTGGATACCAGTGTGTATGGAATTGTTTCAGTTATTGCCATCCTTTACCCAGAGCTAGATCCACTCCAGGTCAGTAGATAACATCCAAACATGCATGAACTCGGTAAGTTCACTGAGGCAAGTGTCACCTACACAGTCTCTCTACTGATTATTTTCTTTTACCATCTTCTATAATTAGTATTTCTTTAGACTATCAATTGGTAACTAATGGAAATATTCTGACGATCTTTGTTTAATTAGACAAGAAAACCCTTCTGTTTTTATACCAAACATCTTCAATTAATTCAATTAACATCTTTAATTCAATTTGACAAAACCTACAAAGTTTGCCATCATAAAACCCTTACTCAACTAAAAATTCTGGCCTATAATTTTTGTTAACTACACTTAAGTTTTACAAGAAAGAGGCCACTCAGATAAGCTTATATCAAGTGAGTGTTTAGTGTTTAAAGCCATGTCCCTGAGATCTACAGGCTTCCCTAGTGACTCAGATGGTAAAGAGCCATCTTTACCTGCAATGCATAAGATCTTGCTTCGATCCCTGGGTCAGGAAGATCCCCTGGAGAAGGGAATGGCTACCCACTCCAGTATTCCTGCCTGGAGAATCCCACGGACAGAGGCGATTGGAGGCTTACAGACCATGGGGTTGTAAAGAATTGGACACAATTGAGTGACTAACACTTGCATTTTCCTTTTTTCCCTGGGATCTATAAAGATTCAGCTCAATCTCCTACACCTTCTTCATCTCCACCTACAGGTTCCAAGATGAGACGCTAGTTCACAATGGGACTAAGAAGTAGGCAGGTTGCACATATCTCAAGCATCAGGAAAAATATCAAGTATTTCCACAAGACTGTAATACAAAAAAATAATCTAAGAGGCATTTCAACAACAGTTGCAACCAGAAGTGTTTCTGATTAACACTGGGGCAATTTATCAAAGCCCTGAACAATCTGTTCCTAACATAGAACTGTTTCTTATAGTCATTTAACTGTTCTTTCACCAGATGGAAACTCTTCAGATGTGCCTTCCCTTTCAGAGAGCTCTGTCCTTATTAATACACAGTTTGTGGTCTTAATTTATTCAAGTTTGCACTCTCTAGCTCCTGGCACACAGGGGACACTCCTTATCAAGTGGCAATGAATAATAGTCATCGCTAAAGGTTGTGCGGTTTCCTATAGAGATAAGGTGTTTCTTGCTATGAACTTACAACATGCAGAAAACCAAATGTCAAGACACGTTCATTGATTAACTGAGAAAATTAACTTTTCCCCTCAGTATCAAAAGTAGATGCAACACTGAAAACAAAGACATGCCTATCCTCCAGTTGGGCTGCAAAAGGAAGCTGCTTGCTTCCTTTTAAATTTTGCATAAAACCAACATCTCTCTCTTAGATATAACTGTTTCTTTAAAAGAACTCAAGTCTTTCTTTTATTATTGTAAATATCATCTCATAAACCTAAAACTAAGGTAAAACAGAGAACTGAAAGCTCAGTGTTATTTAAATCAGCAAAATGTAGACCACACACTCAGCTGTGTTCACTTTTTTTTTTAATGATATGCTTTAAAAAACAATTAGTAGAGTGTGTTATGCATGCACATAAATACTGTTACTAACAAGCTGGCATAAGAAGACCATGAGAAAAACCACTCGATGAGGACCCATCAGGAGTGGCCATTCCTGAAATCAGATGATGCTCAGGCATCTCCAGAAAGAGTGGGACATTTGCCATCAACAAGGAATAAGTACAATGATAGCTTGGTCCATATAGCATCCTGAAGCATCAAATCTAAGCCTGACTGTTCATATGTCCATTTCAATGTATGCACTTATTGTTTCAAAGTGTGGTCCAAGAAGCTGCAGCATCAACATCACCCGGGAACTTGATAGGCAAATCCTTAGTTGTCATGTGTCATCTACATATACATACAGGCGCATAAACTCACATCTCCCACTTCGTGCCCCCATGTTACTTTTTCAACCCCCACCTGCACCCCCAACATACTGAATCATAATCCTCCTTGCAGAATATCCTCAAGTGATTCGAATGGCCATTCAAGTTTGAAAGGCACTGCTGAATATCATTTTAAAGTAAATACCTTTTCTTCAGTGTCCCCCATTTTACTGGATTCCACCACAAAAAGCACATAACCCAAGTGATTGTTTATCATATACGAAACACAGAAAGAGGAAATTTTCCCCAAGGAGGAACAGACTGAATAGTATTAACAGTGCTTTAAACTGTAATGAATTCCCAGTCTAATTCACTATGAGGTTTCAATTTATACCACATTTTAGAGTACTCCAGGTTCAAGTAATCACTGCAGTAATTAGCTTACTTCCAGTCCTCCAAAATAAACCCACTAATTTTTGCAATCAGCCTTCATTTGGTTAATCACCAGTTTAATTGATTTAATTAGTTTGATCTGCAAAATTAGTCAAGTGTAAATACTGTTTTGTAAACAGAGTTTAGCTCCAAGCTGTAAGATAGGGAATTCTAATTCAAACCTAGAGTTAATAATAAAAACCCACACATACAGGATTTTGTCATGAAATACAGCAGTTTTAAGGTTTCGAGAGAAAGGCCTGTGAAGGTTCTAGGGAATGTTTTGGAAATGTGCTGTTGTAATTACAAAATTGACCAAACTAAGAGACACCCCGCTTCCCTGCTCCTTCTCAACCACTTCTAACACCATACAGTGGTATGTTTTGAAGACGATTATAAAAGGAATTATTTGTCATTTCCCTTTTTAAATGAGCTGGCTCAAATAACCCTAATATTGACAGTTGTCCAGATTTTAATTTCATGTTATTTTTAATATTTCAAGCCTTGCCCACTAAGGGATATTTTAAACCTTTCCTGAAACAAATTTTAATACAGTAATTGACTCTTTAAAGCAAACATGTCTACTTATATTCACAACACGGAATTCTGAAGATGTAGCACACACTGTCGGAGAAGGCAATGGCACCCCACTCCAGTACTCTTGCCTGGAAAATCCCATGGACAGAGGAGCTCCATTGTGTCTGACTCTCCCATGGACTGTAGCCTACCAGGCTCCTCTGTCCATGGGATTTTCTATCCCTATTCTGTTATTATGGGACAGGTGGCTACTGAGAGTTGGTAGAGATATTATTTCCAACAAAGCCACATTAAAGTCCATTTCATAACCTGTCATTTACAATTTCATATCAATTTCAAAATTGCTGTTCCTTGCTTATAGAAGTCACTTCATATACTAGATCCAAAAGACATTAGGCCAACAAGGAATTAGATATGGGGTTCAGTAGGTATTGAAGAAGAAGGGAAAAAGAGCCAGAGACTTCTCTACAAATGTGAGGTCCTAACTGCCTTCTTCGGAGAAGGCAATGGCACCCCACTCCAGTACTCTTGCCTGGAAAATCCCATGGATGGAGGAGCCTGGTAGGCTGCAGTCCATGGGGTCGAGAAGAGTTGGACACAACTGAGCGACTTCACTTTCACTTTTCACTCTCATGCATTGGAGAAGGAAATGGCAACGCACTCCAGTGTTCTTGCCTGGAGAATCCCAGGGACGGGGGAGCCTGGTG
>NW_011494718.1:9615094-9620161 GCF_000754665.1 Bison bison bison
AACGCACTCCAGTGTTCTTGCCTGGAGAATCCCAGGGACGGGGGAGCCTGGTGGGCTGCCGTCTATGGGGTCGCACAGAGTCGGACACGACTGAAGTGACTTAGCAGCAGCAGCAGCAACTGCCTTCTTTTTTAGCAACTGCCTTCTTAAGAGTCTTTAGGGCAGAATCAGGACTGTACTAGTTGCTCAGTTGTGTCTGACTCTTTGTGACCCTATGGACTGCACATGGCCAGGTCCTCTGTCCATGGAGATTCTCCAGGCAAGAATACTGAAGTGGGTTGCCACGCCCTCCTCCAGGGGATCTTCCCAACCCAGGGATTGAACTCAGGTCTCCCGCATTGCAGGCGGATTCTTTACCATCTGAGCCACCAGGGAAACCCTCCATCCCATTCCAGCTATCTTTAATATTCATACTCCCTTTAAATTTTCCTTGTTGAATATTATTCTAAGTTATTTTTACTTTAACGTGGTTTCACTTGAAGCAAATTACTATGATTGTGGGAAAGGGGATTGATTGAAAATTACAACGTGATTTGTCTGCTCCTATTCTTCTGTAAAATGACTCTGAGTCCCTAAGTCTCTTGGAAGGTTTTGCAGATATATACTGTGGGTATTCAGTACTCATTTCTCACTATTCCTGACAAGGCGGTTGGAATCATCACCAGTGGGGCTTGACTACAATGTTTCAATAGGAGCTTAATATTCTACAAATTCCCCAGAGGTAAAAGATGAGAAGCCTAAAATGTATTCGTCTCAAATCTTTCCACTAATACAGCTGGAAACTTCCAAGAGACAGGAAGAGCCTTGTTTTTGTTTTTAAATGATTCTGAATTAATCTGTATCATTCCAGTAGCCATGGACACTTCCTTGGAAGTTCTAACTGCATCTTAGTGGGTGCATGACTTTGGGGGAGGTCATTCAATCTCTCTGAACTGCAAATTTTTTCTGTTGAGTGGGTTCACAGCAAGTAAATGTTTCCATTGCTCCATCAAATCCTCCCACCTTGATGACCTGGGAGCTTTTCTACATGGGAAAAAATGCATGTAGAAATGCTTTGTACAAAGGATAGAGATTCAAAAAGGTAGGGTTCTGTTAACACAGGGGTCCCTAACCCCCAGGCTATGGACTAGTACCAGTCATGGCTTGTTAGGAACCACAGCAGGAGGTGAGCGGCAGGCAAGTGAGTAGAGCTTCATCTGTATAAACAGCCACTCCCCATCTCCCTGTCCCTGGCGCTGCCACCTCAGCTCCACCTCCTGTCAGATAAGGGGCAGCATTAGATTCTCACAGGAGTGCAAACCCTACTGTGATGAATTGCGCCTATGACGGATCTAGGCTGTGTGCGCCTTATGAGAATCACCCCCAAACCATGCCCCCTCCTTCCATGGAAAAACTGTCTTTCACAAAATCAGTCCTTCGTGCCAAAAAGCTTGGGGACTGCTGCATTAACACACACGTATTGAGCATCTTCTAAGCATAGGGTATTAGATTTGAGGCATAGGAGGCACAAAGGAAAAAGTAGAGTTAAAATGGGCTGACCGCTAAAGAGTAGTATAAGCAAACGTGGTTCATGTTGGAACACCCAGCCTTCCTGGTATGTGGCTGCCAGAAAAGTCTTGCAAAAGGGGACAGGGCTAAGCAAAAGGGGAGATGGAACATTTTATGCAGTGAGAAAGGCATCATTCTTTCATCACTCCACATTTGATGACAACTTTTTTTTTTTAATGAAACCTTCCTGCTCCAGCTTGGCATAATGAATTTGTCTGAAACTTCCCCTGGCAGAATTTGCACGATGAGCACCTACTCTTGGATTTTTGCTGGGTTCACACAGAGGTGCTGGAAGAAGAAAATAAACCAAAATAAGAGCTGAAAGAAGAAAATAAACCAAAACAAGAGATTTGAAAAATCTCTTCTCATTGTTTCACTAGGTATGTTTAGACCTAATAAGATATGTAATTGTTACATCTTATTACAGATTTCCTTGACTTCTAAGGTAACTAAGTACCCATAAAATCTTCAAATTGTTTGTGTAGTATCTACATTTTCTAACAAGGAAAAGGATTTAAATGGCAGATTTTGAGCATCTCAGAAATTTTAAAATTCTCAAGGTATTTGTGTGAGATTGGTAAAGGCTTCTGTGGGGAAAGGAGAAAACTGCCTCATAGATGAACTTGCCCACCTGGGAGTTCCAAGCGCAAATAGCAGTAGGATTTGGGAGTCTTAACATTTTGCAGCAAGAAGCCTCAGATTTATTTGCCCGAGTGTATCCAGGTTAATACATATATTTGGCCAAGTTACTGAGGGCCCTGCTAAATTCCCCAACGTTTTTCCAGTCAGTATACTTTTCAGATTTGGGGTGCTAATTTGTATCATTTGCAAAAACAACTGTGAAAGCTATTTGGTGCTTGCAATGCAATTATCACTAAAGAGGTTTGGGGGAATTCTCATTAAACTGAGTCCCAGATGTTTTTGCCCTTGTGATTTGTGTTGATCTGTTCTTTGTCGGTTCTAATTATCAATCAAGATGAATGAATTAGTCATCCACTTGGTGAAAATCCTATTTACGCATATGATCAGGACCCAAGCTAAAAGAGCCTTCAGAGAAGTCTAACCTTGGAATGGACCATTTCTTCTGCTTGCATGCACAGACGGGTGGGCACAGCATTGCTTTATTTTCCTCTGTCTCAGTCATATGCTGGGGTTTTACATTTAATGTGTGGTGCATGCGAGTGTGCACAAAAATATGGACACACACACACTACATAGATACACTTCTGGAATGACTACAGATCTATCTGCAACCACTTCCTCATCTAGTACAGTATTTTTGATTTGAAGACTTTCGTGTGGATAACATTTCTGAAGGGAAATCTCTAATTGCTGAGCTAGGAAAACCATGCCCTAGGAATGTGATTACAGTATTTTAGTGTGTTTGTTTCCCTTGGAGTTTCCCACCCTGCTATTAACAGGGACACGCGCTATCCAGTGGGCACTCAGTATTCCTCACAGGAGATTAGGACACATTGTGAATATGCATTAAACCACAGTCCCCTACTCCTGCAGCCTGCTGTGCCTCGGATGCCACACTGGCAAGCGTTCTCAAAAGCAACGTTTGCAGTATCAGACTGGCATGATGCCACCACACATGAAATATGTCTCTTTTTATAACTGTTTCAGTGCTCTTGGGAACAAACTGGCCATCTAACAGATTCTTGAACTGGGAATTCAAATGGCTTTGGATAGGCAAGAAATGTCCATCTGGGAGGCAGAAGGAGGGGGAAAGAGTGCCAAGCGCAGGTATAGTCATTTGTTAGCAAATTCCCATGCCTCCAGTCATCAGTGTATAACATTACCAAGGGGAGAAGAACCTTTATGTCTGTAGTAATAGCAGGTGACATCACCCATCCTGTCTAAAGGAAATGTAAATTAAAATTGTGCATGTATTGAAAAGGGAGAAATTAAACTGCTTCATCCAAGATATATAATTCAAACTGTTGTATAACCAGAAACTAACACAACATTGTAAAGCAATTATATTCCAATAAAAAAAAGACAAATGATAAGCATTTTCACTGAGTTTGAATCTGTTGTGTATATGTTTTATATACATATTAAAGGATTGTTTAAGAAAAGGCCTATTCTCCAATTATGTAGGACAGTTAACAAAAAAAAAAAAGTATTATTAACGTACACTGAGAAATTTTTAAAATCACTGTTTCTAACATTTGGAAGATAACTGGGGGAATCTTGAAATCATACAAGCATGTCCTTGGTAGACTGGTTAGATGTTAATTTGCCTTCAGGAATGAATGAAGCAGGCTGCACTTTTGCATGAGGGTCATCTATTATATAAAAAACTTTAATTCTGTTTTTTTTTAAATCAGCTGAGGGGTATATCCTTTCCCTTGAATCAATAAGAGTCCTTGAGACTGTCACAAAACAATGTCCCTTGAAAAAGGGAAGGAAACTTTGGCAATGATCAACAAAAGCTCTGAAAAGGTTTATAACCTTTGACCCAGTTATTCCCCTTCTGGGAACACAGCGTAAAGAAATGTAATACGTAAAAATGTCTGTGCACAGAGGTGTTAGTTACAGCATTTGTAATAACAGGGAAAACTGGAAATGGATTTCTTTACTTTGACTATTTCTGGTTAAGTAAATATTGTCTATCCAATGAATTATTCATTCATTAAATATATTTGTAAATATATTAAACACATTGATACACTTCTATTTGTAAATATATATATAAGTATAGATTTATATAAGTAGTGCTATATATAGTATCAATCATTAGTGTGCTAATTATTATATTGTATAAATATAACATAGTTATATTAAATATATTCACACATTTATATTAATAAGAGGAAATGAATATACTACAATGTTAAATTAAAATTGCATAAGATATGCAATGTCTACTTTATTAGAGGAAAAACACTGCAAATCAATGTACCAAAATGTTAACAGTATTTCTCTCTAGGTGTCAAATTTCTCTAGGTGAAAATTTCCCCCACTTCTTTCTATTTTTCTATATTTTCCAAATAATCTATACCCAAAGAGTGGTGATTACAATAGAGAAATAAAGTTTTGTTTTGCAATTAAATGGGCAGCACATTTTCCAGTAATGCCGAAGGTGGTCAGCAGACAGATGGGAGAAGTTCTGTTTATTATTTGTTATATTAGTCATATCTGTTTCAGGGATAGGATTGGCTCTGGGTGTGCTGGCAGCTCAGGAAAATCATGCTTCCATTTCTACCTCTGAATTAATTTTCTCCAAGGAAGGAATCCAACTTGAGTCAAAATTCTCAGGGAGGTACCCACAGGTACGCATCTGAGCTGGGAACATAAGACCCTTATTTGCCTGTCATTACAGAGCTCCAATTGCCTGTGGATGAGAAGAGTCCTTCAGAGGAATATTTGGGACCAATTGAGCTGAAATGTTGAAGTGAAGTCTTTGGAGTTCAGCAAAGAAGAGGCCAGGATCCCCAGGAGGTCCTGCAATGACAAGACAAGATGATGCCTATCTTGTCCTGGCGCTAGCGAGGTCCCAAGGGAGGGAAC
>NW_011494718.1:9620261-9657840 GCF_000754665.1 Bison bison bison
GGGGCTTGGCTAAGATGCAGCTTTTGTCAAACCTAAAACCTGTACCTGAGAAGTCAGATGCATTTACGTTTCCTGCATTTCTTTAGTCCATTTGCTTTGGGTTTTCCCTTGGCATCTGCTAACTGTTTTCAAGGCCAGTCTGTCTTGAGATGGTGCCTGTGCTGTAACCAGAGGGTATGTTCCTGCAGCAGCCAAGTGAGCTTAGTCCCAGCCATCCTTTTGGAGGATGCCAACTGGAAGCTTTTTACATCACATGGCTAAGGCCCCAAAGAATCTTTTTTCAAAAGGCTTTGCTGCTGCTACTGCTAAGTCACTTCAGTCGTGTCCGACTCTGAGCGACCCTATGGATAGCAGCCCACCAGGCTCCCCTGTCCACGGGATTCTAAAGGCTTTAGGTTATTAATTTACACTTAAAATTCATATGCCCATATGTTGCTAGAAGAAAGAAAGTGTATTCTTCACTCAAAGTTCAAATTTCAACTCAAGTTTGGGTCAAACTTGTAGAAGCACCTCTATAGCTCCTTGTTGGAAGCATCCTGAAGATAACGTGTGCAAGGGGACCAATCCTTGGCCCATCATTCGGTATGTCATTTGCGTTAACAGCTCCTCTTTGTTTAACCATGGCCTCTTCATTCCAGCCACTGCCTTACAGCCTCTTGTGCCACCACCTTTATATCTCTCTGCCCCCAGGCTAGTTCACAATTAGCTCTCTCCATCTTACTGCTTGTCACCTTATTGTCAGAGTTAGAGGTTGGACACAAGCTCAAAATACAAGAGATCATGCAACCCACTCTGATCAACAGTCAAACCTGTCCTTCTCAACACTCTACTCAAATAAAGAGACTGACTGAATAAGAAAATACATTAAGACAATATTAAAAATGGTGTTGGCAGGGGGCGAGATGGGTGATTTAAATTTTTCAGAAACTTTTTTGGAATAAGACTGGCAATAATAATGAAAAATTTTCATTTTGTATGATAAACTGTTCACAATAAAAGCAAAATCTATGCTGTCTCTGTTGAACAAGTTTTACTTCTAGATTTTAAAAGTAACCCAGAATTCAAATGGAAAGAAAAAAGAATTTAAAAAATATATAGTGACCACAGTTCACCAACTGCTGCGTTTCCTACTATAAATCATGGCTCATGTTAAGTCCTTAACTTAGTGTTAAATAAGAAGTGAGAGTTAATTTAGGAAGCACTTGTGATGGGAGCATCTTAGAGCAACAATGATCATGGGACAATTAGTCTTCAGTTTGTAATGAGAGTAACTCCCATAGGACTAACTCACTGATGAATTTCAAATAAATGGACTTCAAAATTAAAAAGAAAAATGGCTAATTATAAGCTAAGGGAGAGAGGAAGGTGGAGAAAGAAAAGAAGTTCAAACTACAGGATTCAACTAGCGATGCCTTGAAATCTGGGATCACCAGGAGGATGTGTAATCGCATACAGCTGGAAGAGCTACCAACAGAATCGGAATGAGGAAAAAAGGCCAGTGCAAGACTGACAGAATACACATCACTGCTTACCGACCACAGAATAGGCTCTGGTCTGAAAATGAATATGGACCAGGTGTTATGGGTGCCACCAATCCAAAAATGTACATGGCAAGGATCAAAGAGAGACGTCAGCTTGGTCCATCTGGAGTTGAGAATGCACATGTATTGCTATGAGATGGGCCATGGGGAAATCAGCCTCCTGCAGCAGCCAACCCACTGCTAGGCTGTCAAAGCTCTGAAGTTCCCCAACCAGCAGCATCCAGAATGAAGATGCATAGACTACGTGCAGACAGCCTTGGCACAAGCTTCTGGCAGCTGCTCTTCTAGCAGCTGATACAAGGCATGAACTCCCAGTTCTTCCCTCTATGTCTCAATATTTTATAGGGTTGGGAAAGCTACTCTTGCCCCTGACTTGATAGAAGATAGGAGAGGGCATTCCTGTTCTCCAAAACAAGCCCAAGAATGAAGGTCTTACTGCTCCCTCTTCTGCCCTCCTCAGCTGGAGAGTTTCTCCAGTGGTTCCAGCCATTGACGACCTTATTAAGAAAAACTTGGACATCCCATTCACCCTTGAAGTGCCCACCAGTCAGATGGGGTGCAGGACCCAGCTAAGCTGGGCATCCATAGAAACAACAACCAGAGCTCCAGAAACTATGTCATTGAGGCAGTCTCCTTCTTGATTTTGGTAAATCCAAATGAACATCTGCTCTCCAGCCAAGAATCTCACTTTGCTCAGGGATATCCACTACCCTACTCCTAGAAGAGAATATTCATCCTAGCCTGGGTATCTCTAAAGAACTATGCTCAGCTTTAGTGTCCCAGCCTGCTGTGGCTATTTTGCTCCTAGTAATAGAGCTGCTGTTTCTCTGGGGGGAGGTTTACCACCTGTTCCCAGCCAGTGATGGGCATGTGACCCAGTCCTGCCAGGATTCCCCACCCCTTCAGCCACCATGACTGTTTCAGGGCTATGTACATAATCCAAGCAATAACTGATATTCTCCAAGAGACTTCTTAATATGGACCTTGGGAAAGAGAATGGGTCTTCTTTGTTGGGTTATGAGATAAAAGCACTGGGTAAGCCAAGACCTAGGGCTTCCCAGGTGGCTCAGTGGTAAAGAATCTGTCTGCCAGTGCAGGAGATGTAAGAGATGTGGGTTCGATCTGGGGCTGGGAAGATCTCTTGGAGGAGGGCATGACAACCTGCTGCAGTATTCTTGTCTTAAAGATCCCATGGACAGAGGAGCCTGGCAGGTTATCCTCCATGAGGTCACAAGGAGTTGGACACAACTTAGCAACTATGCACACACACACAGAAGCTAAGACCTGCAGGGAGTCATTTTTTTCTCTCATTCCAAGGGACCTGATAGTAAAGCCAACCTAGAAGAATCAAAAGAGAGATAAAACCCTGACAGCATCAGATTGAAGATACACCCAGGCCTGAAGCCAGTACACCTCTTTACTTCCCAGCTACTCCAGCCAATACATTGCCTTTTGCCTCAAGCTACTTTGGGTTGAGTTTCTGTCACTTGTATCATTGAGAATCTAGGCTACAGCAAAGGGAGAATGGGGGCCATGCCAAATTTTGTATCAGGTACAATTTGTACAGTTATACATATAATTTGTACAGTTGTACATGTAATGGAGTCATATGTACCTGCCTCCTAAGAAACCTGTATGCAGGTCAAGAAGCAACAGTTAGAACCGGACATGGAACAACGAACTGGTTCAAAATTGGGAAAGGAGTACGTCAAGGGCTATATATTTTCACCCTGCTTATTTAACTTACATGCAGAGTACATCATGGAAAATACCATACTGGATGAAGCTCAAGCTGGAATCAAGATTGCCAGGAGAAATATCAATAATCTCAGATTTGCAAATGATACCACCCTTATGGCAGAAAGCAAAGAGGAACTAAAGAGCCTCTTGATGAAGGTGAAAGATAAGCAAAAAAGCTAGCTTAAAACTAAACATTTAAAAAACTAAGATCATGGCATCCAGTCCCATCACTTCATGGCAAATAGATGGGAAAACAATGGAAACAGCGACAGACTTTATCTTCTTGGGCTCCAAAATAACTGTGGATGGTGACTGTCGTCATGAAATTAAAAGATGCTTACTCCTTGGAAGAAAAGCTCTGACAAACCTAGATAGCATATTAAAAAGCAGAGACATCACTTTGCCTATAAAGGCCTATATAGTCAAAACTATGGTTTTTCCAGTAGTCATATATGGATGTGAGAGTTGGACCATAAAGAAGGCTGAGCGCTGAAGAACTGATGCTTTTGAACTTGGTGTTGGAGAAGTCTCCTGAGAGTCCCGTGAACTGCAAGATCAAATCCTAAAGGAAATCAACCTTGAATATTCATTTGAAGGACTATGCTGAACCTGAAGCTCCAAAACTTTGGCCACCTGATTCGAAAAGCAGAATCATTGGAAAAGACCCTGATGCTGGGAAAGACTGAGGGCAGGAGGAGACAGGGGATGACAGAAGATGAGACAGTTGGATGGTATCACTGACTGAATGGATATGAATTTGAGCAAGCTCTGGGAGATAGTGAAGGACAAGGAAGCCTGGCATGCTGCAGTTCATGGGGTCACAAAGAGCTGGACATGACTGAGTGACTGAACAACATATAAGGTCATATATTCCTCTAGAGGTGCATGTAGGTTGGAGAAGGGGGATAATGAAGGTCCTTAACAAAATTTTTTGTTCTGTAAAATGATTCTTCTGATAGATGGTATGCTCCTTGAGAGCAGGCACTACATTTACCTTATTTCTTAATTTTTACTTAATATTGGAACATAGTTGACTAACAAATGTTTTGTTAATTTCCAGTGTACAGCAGAGTGATTCAGTTATACATGTATCTATTCTTTTTCAAGTTCTTTTCCCTGTTAGTATTATTACAGAATATTGAGCAGAGTTCCATGTAGCTTGTTGGTTATTTATTCTATATAGAACAGTGTGTACATGTCAACCCCAAGATCCCAATCTATCCCTCCTCCCCACCCTTCCCTCCTGGTAACCATAAGTTCATTGTCTAACTCTGTGAGTCTATTTTCTAAATGAGTTCATCTGTATCATTTTTTTTTAGATTCTGCATATAAGTGATATCATATATGTCGGTCTGACTCACTTCACTTAGTATCATAATTATCACATTTATCTTATATATCTTAGTTTCCCCAGAACCGAGAAGACGTGCAAAAAAATCTGGCTGAGTTGATTTTTTCACTTCTAACAGAAGAAATATTACCTCACTTCTAACAGAAGAAATAATAATGAAGCAATTAACTATCATAAATTTAGTTATTTTTGCTGAGTTTTCTCTATGTGAGGGCAATCCAAAGTTTTGGGATGTGTCCTCTAAAGGAAACCCTGGGAAAAGGACTTGAGTGCAGGGAGTCTGAGAGGAGAGACAGGGAAGAGAGAAGAGAGTGGGTGTGTCCATGTGCTGAACTGCTGAGGCAACTGGGCTCCATGCCCCTGGAGAGGCTCAGAGGTACATGTAAGAACACCTCAGAGATGCACCATCTGAACTGGGAGGCTGAGACATTTACCCCCTGACAGGTGACCCACACTAACAGAGAGGTACCTTCCAGAGTGCTAACCTCTGATCCTCCAACACACATGTGCACGCGGGTGCACACACACACACACACACACACACACACTTTGGATTGCACTTGGGTGTGACTGAGTGGCCTTCTGCGCATTTGAGAACACTGAGCAGAAACTCTAGAGTGCCTTCAGTGGTGTATGAAACAGTCTGTCACAGTTGTGCTGAAACCAGACAGACCAAGGGACATGGGATGGTGAACAAGCAACAGCTGCTGGCAGTTAATATTCCTAACAGCATTTGGAGCATGGAAGCCTGGAAAGCTACATGGCATAACTGCTGATATTCTTGCAAGAGCATGTTAGAGTATTTCATGGCCTTATAAAGGTCATATGTAATGTCTTCCTGGTCTGGTACAGGTTCCACAGTAAGCCTTGGGCGGTGTCAATGGGCCATGGCAAAACGAAAATTGCCTTTTTGTCCATTGTTCAAGTAATGCTGGACCATGAACATCATGAAGGCAGGAACTCTGTCAGTTTTGGCTCACTGGTGTATCTCTGTAGAGCATTCCTAGTATATACCACATGTTGAATAAATACTGCTGAGTATATTAAACAATAATAAAATCTTTTAAAGGAGTATTGCTTAGGGATTATGTATTATCTCTAAGAGACTTTGGGTTAGCTGGTCCTTTATTCTACATCATTGTCTTGGGGTGAGCTTTATAAACACTATTCACCATTTGAGTTAGGTCATAAGTGCCACAGAGTTCAAAAAAAGAATATAATAAGTTACCAGGCAGCAGGAAAGTAGGATTGGGTGGGCCTTGAAAAAAAGCACTGGTGCAGACAAGTAGATGGGAACATGGAAGTTTTCAAAGGACATTTGTCAATCAGAGATAACACACAGTGGCAAGTCTCTCTTAAAGTAAGTGGAGCCCACTTATCTTAAAGTGGAGAAGAAAATTTGGGAGAAAAATTGCTGGAAACATCTTTCCTCTACTTTCCGTATTTGTGAAAATCCTTTTTAATCCCAGAAAGAAGCAACAAAGGAATAAAATATTCATTCATTTATCTGATCAGTGAATACTTGAGTTCTACTATATACCAGGCAGTGTGCTTCTGGGGATGAAGCAATGAGTAAGATAGACACAATCCCTGTCCTCAGGGGACTTACAGCCTGGTACAAAGGTTGTGTAAAAAGTATATAATAATAAATTATCATGGCAGCTGTAAAGGCTATTATAGGAGTCTATAAAAAAGGTATAAGGGGAATCTTCATTTTAAATGGAGGTTCAGGGAAGGTCTCTGAGCAAGAGACATAGACAGTGACATCCAAAACATCATCAGGAATGAGCTGGGCCACAGGGCAGGAGATTCAAGCATTAAGAAGCAGCATCTGCAAAGACCGTGAGGAGAGGAGGACTTGCCAAGGTCAATGAACCAAAGAAAGGCGAGTAAGTCTGGAACCGAGTGAATGAAAAAGTGAGGAAAATAAAATCAAAGAAGGGGTAGAGGCCAGGAGAGTGAGTGAGTGGCCTTGGAGCCCATACTGAAGACTTCAGATTGTTTTTCTGTCATGGACATGGACTGTGTTTTTTTTATTGAAGTAAAGTTTATTTACAACGGAAAGGAAAATATAAAGCTGTCATTGTTTAAGATTGGTTTCTATGTACACATGATAAATAGATAATCCTAAATATCTCACCAGAAAATTACTAGAGCTCATCACTGAATTTGGTAAAGCTGCAGCATACAAATATACAGAAACCTATTGCATTCCTATATACAAACAACAAAGTATAAGAAACAGAAATTAAGGAAACAATACCATTTACCATTGCATCAAAAAGAATAAAATACCTAGGAATAGATCTACCTAAGGAGGCAAATTTGTATGCAGGTCAGGAGGCAACAGTTAGAACTGGACGTGTAACAACAGACTGGTTCCAAATAGGAAAAGGAGTACGTCAAGGCTGTATATTGTCACCCTGCTTATTTAACTTACATGCAGAGTACATCATAAGAAAGACTGGACTGGAAGAAACACAAGCTGAAATCAAGATTGCCGGAAGAAATATCAATAACCTCAGATATGCAGATGACACCACCCTTATGGCAGAAAGTGAAGAGGAATTAAAAAGCCTCCTGATGAAAGTGAAAGTGGAGAGTGAAAAAGTTGGCTTAAAGCTCACCATTCAGAAAACGAAGATCATGGCATCTGGTCCCATCACTTCATGGGAAATAGATGGGGAAACAGTGGAAACAGTGTCAGACTTTATTTTTGGGAGCTCCAAAATCATGGCAGATGGTGACTGCAGCCATGAAATTAAAAGACGCTTACTCTTTGGAAGGAAAGTTATGACCAACCTAGATAGCATATTCAAAAGCAGAGACATTACTTTGCCAACATAGGTTCATCTAGTCAAGGCTATGGTTTTTCCTGTGGTCGTGTATGGATGTAAGAGTTGGACTGTGAAGAAGGCTGAGTGCCGAAGAATTGATGCTTTTGAAGTGTGGTGCTGGAGAAGACTCTTGAGAGTCCCTTGGACTGCAAGGAGATCCAACCAGTCCATTCTGAAGGAGATCAGCCCTGGGATTTCTTTGGAGGGAATGATGCTGAAGCTGAAACTCCAATACTTTCATCACCTCATGCGAAGAGTTGACTCATGGAAAGACTCTGATGCTGGGAGGGATTGGGGGCAAGAGGAGAAGGGGACGACAGAGGGTGAGATGGCTGGATGGCCTCACTGACTCGATGGACGTGAGTCTGAGTGAACTCCGGGAGTTTGTGATGGACAGGGAGGCCTGGTGTGCTGCGATTAATGGGGTCGCAAAGAGTCGGACATGACTGAGCGACTGAACTGAACTGAAGGAGGCAAAAGACGTGTACTTGGGAAACTCTTAGGCACTGATGGAAGAAATAAACAATGACACAAACAGATAGAAAGATATACCATGTTCTTGGATTGGAAGAATTGATATTGTTAAAATGATTATATACCCAAGGCATTCTACAGATTCAGTGCCATCTCTATCAAATTACCAATGGCATTTTCACAGAACTAAAACAAATAATTTTAAAATTTTTATGGAAACTCAAAAGACCCCCAAAGAGTCAAAACAATATTGAGAAAGAAGAATGGAACCAGAGGAATCACACTCTCTGACTTGAGACTATCCTACAAAGCTACAATAATCAGACAAGTATGGTACTGACACAAAAGCAGACACATAGATCACTGCAACAGGATAGAAAGCCCAGAAATGAACCCATACATTTGGTTAATTAACCTACAGTGAAGGAGGCAAGAATACACAATGGAGAACAGATAGCTTCTTCAGTAAGTGGTGCTGAGGGAACTAGAGATGTAGAAAAAATTAGAACATTCTCTAATAACATCATATACAAAAATAAACTCAAAATACATTAAAGACCTAAATGTAAGACAGAATAGTATAAAGTTCCCAAAGGAAAACATAGGCAGAACACTCTGACATAAATCACAGCAATATGTTTTTGGATACATCTAGAGTAATGGGAAAAAAAAAATATACAAATGGGACCTAATTAAACTTAAAAGCTTTTGCACAGCAAAGGAAACCATAAAATGAAAAAACAGCCTACAGAATGGGAGAAACTATTTGCAAACAATGCAACCAACAAGGGATTAATTTCCAAAATATATAGACAGCTCACACAGCTCAGTATCATAAAAGCAAACAACCCATCACAACATGAGCAGAAGGCATAAATAAACATTTCTCCAAAGAAGACATATAGATGACCAATAGGCACATGAAAAGATGCTCAACACTGCTAATTACTAGAGAAATGAAAGTCAAAACTACAATGAGGTATCACCTTACCCCAGTCAGAATACGTACTAAGTTGCTTCAGTTAGGTCTGACTCTTTGTGACCCTATGGACTGTAGCCCACCAGGCTCCTCTGTCCATGAGATTCTCCAGGCAAGAATACTGGAGAGAGCTGTCACGCTGTCCTCCAGGGGATCTTCCCAACACAGGGATCAAACCTGCATTTCTTACATCTCCTGTATCAGCAGACAGGTTCTTTACTACTGGTGCCACTTGGGAAGTCCCCTGTCAGAATGGCCATCATCAAAAATTCTGTAAATAAATGGAGAGCATGAAGAGAAGAGGGAACAAACCCTCTTACACTGTTGCCGGTAAAGAAAATAGGTAGAGCCACTATGGAAAACATTATGGAAGTTATTTCAAAAGCTAAACATAGAGTTACCATATAATCCAACAATCTCACTTCAGGGCATGTATCCAGAAAAGATGAGAATTCAAAAAGATACATGCACCCTAATGTTCATAGCAGCACTATTTACAAAAGCCAAGATATAGGAAACAACCTTAGTATACATCAACAGATGAGTGAATAAAGAAGATGTAGTATAGACACACACACAAACACACAGGAATGTTACTCAGTCATAAAACAGAATGAAATAATGCCATTTGCAGCAACATGGATGGACCTAGAGATTATCATACTAAGAGAACCAAGTTAGAAAGAGAAATACCATATGACATCACTTATATGTGGAATCTAAACTAGGACACAAATTAACATATCTATGAAACAGAAACAGACTCACAGACATAGAGAACAGACTTCTTGTTGCCAAGGGGGAAGAGGGGAGGGGAGGGAAGGATTGGGAATTTGGATCAGGAGATACAAACTAGTATTTATGGATGGATAAACAATAAAGTCCTACTGTATATCATGGGGAACTATATTCAACATCCTGTGATAAACCATAATGGAAAAGAATATGAAAAAGTACACGTATAACTGAGTCATTGTACTATACAGCAGAAATTAACACAATATTGTAAATCAACTATATTTCAATAAAAAATTTTTTAAAGACACTAAAAATAGAGTTACCACAGGATTCAGCAATCCCACTCTGGGGCTTATATCCAGAAAAGATGAGAACTAATTCGAAAAGATACCTGCACCTCAATGCACTTCATAGCATCAGTATGTACAATAGCCAAGACATGGAAGCAACCTAAGTGTCCATCAACAGATGAATGGATAAAGCACATGTGGTATATACATATATAATAGAATATTACTCAGCCATAAAAAGTGATGAAATAATACCATTTGCAGCAACATGGATGAACCTAGAGATTATCATACAAAGTGAAGTCAGATAGAGAAAAGACAAATATCATATGATATCACTTACAGGTGGAATCTTAAAAAATGATATAAATGAACTTATTTATAAAACAGAAACAGACTCACAGACATAGAAAACAAACACATGGTTACCAAAGGGGAAATGGGGGGGAAGGATAAATTAGGAGTTTGGGATCAACATATATACACCACTATATACAAAACAGATACACAACAAGGACCTACTGCATGGCACAGGGAACTATATTCAATGTCTTGGAATAGCTATTATATTAGGAAAAGAATCTGAGAAAGAATGTATATGGCTTGAAGGTTGAGCTAAGGATGAAGCAGGGAGGTCAGTGAGTGAGCGTCTCTGTGGCTCAAAACATGACCCTGGCTAGGACTAGAGCTGTGGCCAAGGAGATGGTGGCTAGTGGACATATTTGAGAGGGAATTGGGTGTAGAAATGACAAAATGATTGGATGTAGAAATGAAGAAGAGGAAGGATGAAAGGACGACTCCTAGATTTCTGGTCTAAGACGTGGGAGGGTGAAGGTGTCAGTAAGTGATATGGGAGACTAGGGGGGATTGCTTGGGGTTAGGAGTGGGGGCAGTTAGCAAGGGTTCAGTGTGGACATATTGTTAGGTGAAATGACAAGTTGGGATATCTTGGAGCTCAGAATAGAGGTCATGCTTGATTATTTATTGGTTTCATGGGGATTCTGAAATGTTCTAGGTTTCCGAGAACCAAAAATTCTCACAGAAAAATGACTGTGTGTAGATTTTATTAATGCATTTGGTTTCCTACTATTTCATGTACAACAGCAAGGCTCAGTCAACTCTTTCCAGGACCATCCCTTATTTTCCCCGGACTTGGCGTTTGATATACAATTCATTATCTTTGAATCCTCACCAAGTTTCTAGTGTTGAGATGATCACAATACATTGGAAAAAAAACTGGAAAAAATAAACCAACATAAACAGCAGTTATCAGTGAAAGGTCAGATTATGAATGATTTTTAGATTCATTTTCCAAATTTCCAAGTGTTTGATTAAAAGCACATGCTTTAGATTCCATACACATGTATTAGAGAACAGATATTTGGACACAGTAGGAGAGGGAGAAGGTGGGATGAGTAGCACTGAAACATATACACTACCATATATAAAATAGATTTCCTGTATGACACAGGGAACCCAAAGCTGGTCCTCTGTGACAACCTAGAGGGGTGGGATGGGGAGGGAGGTGGGAGGGAGGGGACATATGTGTACAGATGGCTGATTCATGTTGATGTGTGGAGGAAACCATTGCAATATTGTGCAGTAATTATCCTCCAATTAAAAATGAAATAAAATTTTTAAAATATATGCTTTAAATATATGATATAGCCTTGAATTCCAGTTGAGCTATTTCAAATCCTGAAGGACGATGCTGTGAAAGTGCTGCACTCAATATGCCAGCAAATTTGGAAAACTCAGCAGTGGCCACAGGACTGGAAAAGGTCAGTTTTCATTCCAGTCCCAAAGAAAGGCAATGCCAAAGAATGCTCAAACTACCACACAATTGCACTCATCTCACACGCTAGGAAAGTAATGCTCAAAATTCTCCAAGCCAGGCTTTAGCAGTACGTGAACCATGAACTTCCAGATGTTCAAGCTGGTTTTAGAAAAGGCAGAGGAACCAGAGATCAAATTGCCAACATCTGCTGGATCATGGAAAAAGCAAGAGAGTTCCAGAAAAACATCTATTTCTGCTTTATTGACTAGGCCAAAGCCTTTGACTGTGTGGATCACAATAAACTGGAAAATTCTGAAAGAGATGGGAATACCAGACCACCTGACCTGTCTCTTGAGAAACCTGTATGCAGGTCAGGAAGCAACAGTTAGAACTGGACATGGAACAACAGACTGGTTCCAAATAGGAAAAGGAGTACGTCAAGGCTGTATACTGTCACCCTGCTTATTTAACTCATGTGCAGAGTACATCATGAGAAACGCTGGGCTGGAAGAAGCCCAAGCTGGAATCAAGATTGCCGGGAAAAATATGAATAACCTCAGATATGCAGATGGCACCACCCTTATGGCAGAAAGTGAAGAAGAACTAAAGAGCCTCTTGATGAAAGTGAAAGAAGAGTGAAAAAGTTGGCTTAAAGCTCAAGATTCAGAAAACTAAGATCATAGCATCCGGTCTCATCACTTCATGGCAAATAGATGGGGAAACAGTGGAAACAGTGTCAGACTTTATTTTTTGGGGCTCCAAAATCACTGCAGATGGTGATTGCATCAATGAAATTAAAAGACACTTACTCCTTGGAAGGAAAGTTATGACCAACCTAGAGAGCATATTAAAAACCAGAGACATTACTTTGCCAACAAAGGTCCATCTAGTCAAGGCTATAGTTTTTCCAGTGGTCATGTATGGATGTGAGAGTTGGACTATAAAGAAAGCTGAGCACCGAAGAATTGATGCTTTTGAACTGTGGTGTTGGAGAAGACTCTTGGGAGTCCTTTGGACTGCAAGGAGATCCAACCAGTCCATCCTAAGGGAGATCAGTCCTGGGTGTTCATCGGCAGGACTGATGTTGAAGCTGAAACTCCAATACTTTGGCCACCTGATGTGAAGTGCTAACTCATTTGAGAAGATCCTGATGTTGGAAAAGATAGAGGGCAGGAGGAGAAGGGGACAACAGAGGGTGAAATGGTTGGATGGCATCATTGACTCAATGGACATGGGTTTGGATGGACTCCGGGAGTTGGTGATGGACAGGGAGGCCTTGCATGCTGCGGTTCATGGGGTCACAAAGAGTTGGACATGACTGAGCGACTGAACTGATCTGAACTGATGAAATATCATTTTAGAATTAAAAAACCCAAAAGTATAAGCAATGGTTTGGCAATCATTCTAATGGAATATGAAAATGTTACTAATTACTTATGCAAATGAACAGTTAGAAAATAAAAAGTGAACATCTATTTTGGCCAGGACACTCAGCAAAGCACTCTCTACAGGTATCATGGAATAGACAGCACCGCCACTGTTCTATGGATGAGAATTCTGATACCCTGAAAGGTTAGGAAACTTGTCCAAAGACACAATCAATACATGACAAAGCTGGATCTGAACTTAGGTCATGGACTTTTTTTGTTTTGTTTCTTAATTTTTACAATGCTGTGTTGGTTTCTGCTGTACAGAAACACAAATCAGCCATTGTTGTATCTGTTGTCCAGTCGCTTAGTCGAGTCCGAGTCTTTGAGACACTATGAACTGCAGCATGCCAGGCTTCTGTCCTTCACTATCTCCCTGAGTTTGCTCAAACTCATGTCATTGAGTTAGTGATGCCATCCAACCATCCCATCCTCTGTCACCCCCTTCTCCCCTTGCCCTCAATCTTTCCTAGCATGAGGTTCTTTTCCCAATGAGTCAGCTCTTCACATCAGGTGGCCAAAGTAATGGAACTTCAGCTTCAGCATTAGACCTTCCAATGAATATTCAGGGTAAATTTCCTTTAGGATTGACTGGTTTGATCTCCTTGCTGTCCAAGGGACTCTTAAGAGTCTTGTCCAGCACCACAGTTTGAAAGCATCAATTCTTTGATGCTCAGCCTTCTTTATGGTCCAGCTCTCACATCCATACATGACTACTGGAAAAAACCATAGCTTTGACCAAATCAGGCATAATTATACATAAATCCCCTCCCTCTTGAGCCTCCCTCTGCTCTTCTATATGAGGAGGTCATCTACCATATAACCCAGCAACCCCACTACTGGGCATATACCCTGAGAAAACCACAATTCTAAAAGACACATGTACCCCAATGTTCATTGCAGCACATGTTCATTGGTTATTTACAATAGCCAGGACTTGGAAGCAAGGAAATGTCCATCAACAGATGAATGGATAAAGAAGATGTGGTACATATATATATAAGGGAATGTTACTCAGCCATAAAATATAGGTCATGGACTTTGAATTCAGCATTCTTCCCATTTCATCACAACTGCTTCTGAATGAGACCAGGATTAGTATTACACATGTGGGGGAGCAGTCTGGTCCATGCAGCATAAGGATATTCACACACTGGGAACAGTGTGACATGATAAAAAAGAGGAATGGGCCTGAATTAGGGGAACCAAGCCCCACCTCCACCTGCCATAAACGCCGTTAATGTGTGATTTTAAAGATGTCACTTGAGCACCAAAAGTCCCGGTTTTCTTCTGCTGGATCAAACCACTCCAAAGCTTCCTCCATTTTTAAAAGTATATGGTTCTGTTTGTTTTTACTAATTTAACATTTGACTCCTGCACTTTATTGTGTAGATATATAGGTTCTGGACAGAGTCAATAATTCATAAAGATGCAAATTAACATGGTCAGACTATTGCACAAAGCTTCAGAATATTATTGAGGTTTTAAATTACATTAAAAGTCAACACAAAACAGCAAGGGTGTGGGGAAACTAGCATTCTCATATTATTGGAGGGTGGGTAGATTTGTACAGTTTTTTAGGGCAATTTCACAACTTCTACAAAAATCAGACTTAGAAAATCCACCTCCAGGAATTGATCCTATTGCTGTAAGAATATCCAGCCATATTCATTTCTGTTTGCAGAGGTGTGCACAGAAGGAAATTCTCTGCAGCACTGTATGTAAATGTTAAGGATTAAAAGCAACTGATGAGCCCATCACAGAGGACTGTCTAAATAAATTAAGATACATCTATAAGACTTCTCTGGTGGTCCAGTGGTTAAGAATCCGCCTGCCAGTGCAGGGGACATGGGTTCAGTCCATGGTCTAGGAAGATCCCACATGCTGAGGAGCAACTAGAGAAAGCTGGGGCACAGCAACAAAGACCCAATGCAGCCATGAATAAATAAATAATATATATATATATTTTAAAAGCTTAAAAAGATACACCCATAGTACAAAATACCATCCAATATTATGGAAAATGGGGGCAGATGAGATGTACTAATATGGAAAGCTCACAAGATATATTGCTAACTTTCTGGATGTGGCAGCTTCTGGAGTATGCTCTATGTGCCTGTATGGGCAATACCTTTGGAAGGACAAAGAGGAAGTTAGTAACTGTAGTCATTTCTGCAGATAAGAGAAGAGGATCTGAGAAACAGAGGTAAGAAGAGACTTCCTGTTTGGTAGTCTTTCAAGTTTTGTTTGTTTTTTTAGCCTTACGTATGTATTGCTGATTGGATGGGTGGGGGATGGATATTTGGATGTCTAGATGGACAGCTGAATGGATGGAGGGAGAGAATAAACAAAGTCAAGAGAAAATTATGATTGTTACATGAAATCAAGGCAAGAGACACCTTGCTCAGACATATACCTCTAATGCAGCCCATGTTTCCACAACACAATCATATACCTTATGAATCAGCAATAAAAACAGCAGTAACTATCCTGTGAGTATTTTATGTACATCTCTTCTTTTAATCTACACTCTACACCTGAAGCAACATACCTGCACAGAAGCCTATATCCTGGGATGGATAAATTGAGGTTCAGGGAGGGGATGCAACTCACCCAAGGGCATCCAGCTTATGAGACAGAACCAAGTTTTGAATCCAGGCTTGCTGATGGCAAAACTAATCCTCCCTATCACTGACTACAACTGATGGTGAAACTGCAAACAATGACAATAGTATACAAAATGGACTGTGCCCACTGGCAAACTATGAACAAATGTGTCTAACAGCATTCATTTCAGGTTTTGTTTTTCACCAAACAGAAGCGCTAAATTCTACCGGATTTCTTTGGAAGTCCAGAAAAGTTGTGCTTTGTCCCTAAATGGCTAGATCCACAAGACACAGAATAAACTCCTTCAATAAAGTTCACCCTGTTCCTCATTCATTCCCCTCCTGTCACCTCTTGGGAAAGACCATGGAAAGGAGGGCGAGTGGGCTGGTCCCCTCTCCGATGCAGAGGTCCAAGCCGATTCTGACAGAGTGCCAAGGGCCTGTAACGCCGAAACTGGTTGCTGCCAGCTGGACAGCTAATCATCATTTCCCAGAAAGGCTCTCTGAGACCTTGAGCATAAAAGAGCCTGGTTCAAACCCGAGGATCCTCTCTGGTCTGTGCTGTACCCACAGGGACGCAGCAGCCCGTCTAGTATCAAGAATCGACTGACACGGCTCTGAAATGACTTGGATAACAGCAGCAACATAAAAGCCCTCAGCTGCCTCTGGGAACACAGGCAGCGACAGCATCTCACCAGCACAATTACAGCGCTCACCTGAGCTTTTCAGGTACAACAGCATCACTCCCTGCTCCCGCTGCTTCCCTTGCTTGCCACGTTTTTGGAAGCCCTAAACTGCTGTGGCTGCGAGATAGTAAGCTGTGCCAGATAAACACTGTTCTCCAGGGTTGGCTACTTCTAACATAAGCTACTAAAACCTGCCTGAATGTTACTCCAGGCAAGAGTGGAGTAACGATGCTTTTTTAAAAAACGGGATTTTGTGTTTTGTTTTTTTTTTGACATAGCAACCGTAGGTGTACGTGTAAAGCAACTGTGAATATTCAAATACTGTAATTGGAGATGATTTACATTGTTTTGAATTAACCAAAATTCCATTGTTAAGCACAAATACAGCTCCACTAAATCACCATGCTTTTAATAGGTCCTCGTGAGCAGGTTACCGAGCGCATTAGGATTTATAACGCTCCTGGGGAGCTGACCACTGTATTATGCTTCCTGCTGCTAGGTAATATGCATGACACATTTCTGGACACTAATTCATTTATTTAATAGTAACAGTATGCAAAAACAGAGTTCAAAATGAGGCTGACAAAGGAGGTATAAAAGTTTTATTAATCCATAGCTAATCAAAGGCCAGTGGAAGGCATATAATGGTGGCATTTACAGACCATATCGAATGTGAATAAATTAACTTTTTGTTTCCTAAAATCTTACTAATAGGATGAATTCGACTTGAAACATTTATACTTTTAATTACAGAAGCAGGCAATTTGGAGCAGGTTTCCAGCTGCACTTTCCTTAAAAACTACAACTTCGCATCAAGGATCTAGGTAAATTCTGATATCAGCTGTTGTCTCAAATATGATCAATTATAATAGAAGCTGCTTCACACTAAAAACTTCAAATGTTGTTTATTTTATTGCTGGTTTAATTGCAGGCTGTCAATCATTAGAAAATAATTTTCTCTGAAAGATGTACAGTATCTATTTTTCTCCTATTGCCCTGATCACTACACAAAGCACATAAGCAGGTGGCAGAATGCTTCATGAAGAAAACCTTTTTTACAGTTTGATGGCTCAGCGTTACAACAAATCAGAGCAAAACAAGAAAGACAGAAGTACAAGCAAAGGAGAACATGAGAAAAGACCAAACAATACTGTAGCGCGGGGGAGAATCATTCTCTTGGCTTAATTCCATACCAAATGTTGGGAGAATATTTGCCCATCATTTCTAAGTCAAAACAGAAGGAAATGAACACATCAGAAGCACAAACCTCTCTCCATTACAGAATTCTAAGTACGTTCTATTGCTCAGAGCATTTTGTAGCAATCAGCTACTTCTCCCTTAATAGTCTTACGTGAATATTGTTCTCATACTGAAGGTGAGAAAGAGATCATAGAATTATTCATGGCAGCATTTTCCTGAGTGTATATTGCAGAGCATGAGCTAAAGAGCTTTTGGATTATTAGGAGGGTTTATACTAAACAAGGGTACCGTGGTCAATGAGTTTGGGGAATGCTGGATTAAACAAAGCTGTGTAAACATGGATCTTTATTCTAGGTTTTCTCACAGCCTTTAATACGCTAACAGACACTGTAAAATTCCAAGAGGAGGATACAGTATGAAGTTTTCCCCAAATTTATTTGATCGTGGAATTTTTACTGAGAAGGAAAAGAACATGACCATCCCAGAACTCAATTTATAAAACACTAGTATAAGGAATATGGTCCCATACTGACAATCAGGACATACCAGTGGGTCTTAAATCTTTCCTGGAAGTTCCCCAAATTCTTCCCCCCACCATCCCTCTCTGCAGCCTACTGACTGAAGTCCACTCCCTTCTTGATCTCCAGGAATTTTATAGTCAGCTTCAAAATCCATACACACAGTGTAGGGCTTACAAAAATCTTCTATCACTCTATAATCAGTTGTCCACACGTATAAGACAAAAAATAAAGAGCCTCCACTTCCAAGATCACAATTGTATTTTGATATAAGCTTGTTCAAAAAAGCATCGGGATACTACTTAAAAAACTACTAGAATAAGTAAGCTTAGTAAGGTCAGAGGAGACAAGTCAATATTCAAAAATCAACTATTTCTATACACTAACAATGAACAATTAGAAATTTTAAAAAAATTTTAAATGCTATTTATAGTAGCATTAAAAATAAACAGGGATAAATCTCACAATATAAGTGCAAGAGCTGCATGTTGGAAACTACTAAACAGCAATAAGAGAAATGAAAAAATGCCTAAATACAGCTGTAGTGTGTTCATAAATTGGATGACTCAATATTGCTAAGCTCTTAATTCTCTCCAGATTGATCTTTATAATCCACAAAATGCAAGTCAAAGTATCAGCAGGCTTCTTGGTAGAAACTGACAAGCTGATTCTAAAATTTATATGGAAAAATAGAGGATTGAGAAAAAACAATTTGAAAAGAACAAAATTGGAATACTTGCATTAATTGATCTCAGAACTTGCTCTAAAACTACAATGATGAAGGTGATGTAGTATTGACATAGGTATAGATACGAAGGGGGGCTTACCAGGTAGCACTAATGGTTAAAGAACGCTCCTGCCAATGCAAGAGACATAAGAGATGCAGGTTCGATCCCTGGGTCGAGAAGATCCCAGAGAGGAGGAAATGGCAGCCCACTCTGGTATTCTGGCCCATAGAATCCCTTGGACAGCGGAGCCTGGAGGTCTACAGCCCACAGGGTCACAATGAATCCAGACACAACTGAAGCAACTTAGCATGCATGCATGCATCGACACATAGATGAATGGAATAGAATAGAAACTCTAGAAAGAGACCAAAAGAAATATGGTAATTGATAATCAACAGAGAAGCCACCATAATTCAATGGTGAAAGGTTTTCCAACAAAGGTCTGCTAAAACAATGCAACTGAATAACATAAATTGAACCTTGATCTGTCACATGTACGTAAAATCTAAAACTATAAAACTTCTAGAAGAAGAGTATGACCTTAGTTTAGGTAAAGATTTCTTAGTTAGAACACAAGAAGGGCAAACCAAAGATAGGGTAAAAGATTGATAAGTTATGCTTTATCAAAATTAAAAACTTTGTTCTTCTAAAGACTCAGTTATGAAGATAAAATGACAAGTTACAGACTGGGAAAAAATATTTGCAGAACAAATATCTGATAAGAGATTTTACCCAGAATATATAAAGAACACTTAGAACTCAATAATAAGAAAACAAGTCAGTTTTTTAATAGGCAAAAATTTGAACAGTTACATCACAAAAGATAAGATGTGATGGCAAATAAACACATGAATCATTAGAAAATACAAATTAAGACACAATGAGATACTACTACATACATGCCAGAATGGGCAAGCATTAACAAGCCTGAAACTATAAGGGGTTGGTGAAGACATGGAGAAATTCCAACTCTCTTACAGAACTGGTGGAAATGCAAAATGCTAAGTCATCACTTGGAATATTGGTTGGTGGTTTTTCATAAAGTTAAACACACATTTAGCATACAACCCAGCATCCCACTCCTAGGTATTTGCCCAAGAGAAATGCAAACACAAATGCACACAAAACCCTGTTTAAAGCAGCTTTATACATAGTTGCCACAGGCTGGAAACACCTTAAATATCTTTTAAACGGTGAATGGATAAGAAAATGTGGTACCTCCAAACCACAGCATAGTATTCGGTGATGAAAAGGAAAGAATTGATGCATGCAATGACATAAACGAATCTCAGAAATACTGCTGATGCAGGGCACAAAAGATATTATATTATATGCTTCTATTTGTTTTTTCATCAAAATCTTTTATTTTCTTTCCAAAATTGTTTTTCTAAATCAGATAAAGCAATCCATCAAGATTTTATTTAGGATTGACCTCCAAGGTTTTTTTTTTTTCTTGAGGATATCAATCACACTGGTTTTCTAAGATTATTCTCTCTAAATTCGATCTCTCTAAATTCAGATAATGTGGCTGAATAACAGATGAGACAACTCTAAGAATAAATTTTTGAAAACCAGTAATTTAGAAAATATACTTTTAATAACCAATAATTTAGAAGGTACTATTATGATCTTAAACGGAGAAGGAAATGGCAACCCACTCCGGTACTCTTGCCTGGAGAATCCCAGGGACAGGGGGAGCCTGGTGGGCTGCTGTCTATGGGGTCGCACAGAGTCGGACACGACTGAAGCGACTTAGCAAAAAAAAAAAAACAATTATGATCTTAAAAAGTAAATTTATGATTCAGTGCCTCCAGTTCTAGACTCTCAAAGTTTAAGGTGTACATAAAGTTTTCAAATTCCAAATGAAAACCTAAATTAAGTGTTTAAATCTGTATTTTAATAATATATGATTCTATTTATATAGCAATCTTGAAAAGGCCAAACTCGAGAGACAGAAATCAGATTAGTGATTGCCAGGGACTGTGAGTTGGGAAAGAGGAATGACTAGAAAGAGGTATGAGGAAAAATTTGGAGATGATAAAAATATTCTATATCTTGATTATGATGGTGGTAACAAAACTAAACATATTTGCAAAAACTCATTAAACTCTATAACTGGAAAGGATGAATTTTACTCTGTAAATTATATGTCAATAAAATTGATTTTCAAAATAAAGCATAAATTCATATTTGCTTTGGTTCATCCTACATTGTATGCAACATACCCACATGAATAATTATTCTACAATTTAGTGGTATTACACATTTTATATACAAGTTTGATTTTAAGGTGGAAGTTTCAATTTAGTGGATCCTTGGTGTTAAACAGTGTTTGACAAATGGTTACACCTACAGTGAAATTTTCCCCTATAAAGTAGTAAAACACACTGGTGTTATTGTAAAAATTTTAAACTGAAGGAAGTGGCCAATTAAAAAAACCACTAAGAAACAGAAAGTGCCAGATATTGTGGCTTTGGCTTCCTGTTCTAAAACTTCTGTCTCAGCTCTGATCCAAGAAACTTGAGTGCTTAAGCTCTCCTACCAGCCAGAAAACACTTCCAATCAGGAATATTAAAAACTTGCACTTTATAGGTCCTGGCTTAAAAATTGTTCAGCTCTTTCAGTAAATATGGTCCCCCCTAGTTTATTGACTTCCTCAGGCATCATCACCATTTCCTTCTCTTTTCTCTCATAGTGGCATGTTCATTTGAAAGCCAACATTTCTGGAGGTGTATAATTATAAGAAAATATTATGAGCAATTCTCTGGAAGTAAAAACCTGGAGAAGATGGATATCTTTGAGAAAAATATACGTGATTTAAATTGATCTATATTACTAAACATTACAGAATTGTACATTCTAAAACTACACATTACTAAAAGCAGTTGAATTTTGTACATGTAAATAAAGTTATTTTTTAAAGTTTGTAAAAGAAATTACAAAACAGGACAAAACTTGAATAGACTAGTCATCATGTGTGTGTATGTTAGTTGTTCAGTCATACCCAACTCTTTGCAACCCCATGGACCGTAGCCCACTAGGCTCCTCTGTCCATGGGATTCTCTAAGCAAGAATACTGGAGTGGGTTGCCATTTCCTTCTCCAGGGGCTCTTCCCAGCCAGGGATTGAGCCCAGATTTTCTACATGGCAGGCAGATTTTCTTACTGTTTGAGCAACCTGGAAAGCCACCAGTTATAGAAGATGTAAAAATGATTGTGAATCTATTTTAAAAGAACCAGAACTAAAGAGTTTCACAGCTGAGTTCTGTCTCATTTTGAAGGAACACAGATAATTCCTTTATAATTCGAAATAACTCAGACCATAATAAAAAGTTGGAAAGTACCCTAATTCATGTTGATTCCAATACAACTTTAATTCCCAAAGCTGACAGAAATGTTATAAAAATAGGAAACTGTAGCCTGATCTCACTCAGGAATTTAAATGCAAAGACTTAAGTACTGGCAAAGGGAAATTGGCAGTATATGAAAACAACGCTCTATGACCAAATGGGGTTTACTCTGGAAATGTAAGGATAATTTAGAATCAGGAAGTCTTTCAGTGCAAGTCATGACATCAACAAATTAAAGAAGAAAAGTAGTATGATCATATCAATAGATACTAAAAAGACTTTTGTTCTCTGAAACAGTTGCACTTCTCAGAGGTGGATGATTTGGGCTCATGAATTTCTCCTCTGGGCATCAGTCACTCTGTCAGGGACACCAGCCTGGGAAAATCTAAAGGTCTCATCTCAGACAGACTAGACCACTCAGGAGGTGCGGAAGTGGTTTTTCCACATTTTCAGGAAAAGTGTCTCCAACATTGTTGTGAATGGGTATAGGCCCTAACTGCAGAGGACTCTAGTTTGAGGATTAAGCTGTCATAAAGAAAAGGACAAACCAGAGAGAACTAAAGGAAAGCAGATTTAGTGTCCAGATGTCCTCACAAACCTCTTTTTTGCCTATCTTCTGAGCTTTTCTAGATCTTAGTCTGCTTGTCTGGGAAAGAAAGAGCTCTTCAGATGCCTTGGCTAGGTTCCCATATGCTCCAGAGTTGAATGTTTCATTAGCCTGACTAACTTCTTCAAAAGATACACAGGACAGCATTAAATGCATAAGGATACAGGTGGGACATTGAGCTTTAATATGAAGACTAGAAATCCTCCTTGATATTTTTATGATGTTTTATGGTTGGTTTGTTCCTTCCATTAGAAGTCACCTCTTGGCTTATGATAGAAATTAATGATAATATTCAACAGGGACTTCTCTGATGGTCCAGTGGCTAAGACTCTGTGCTCCCAATGCAAGGGGGCCTGGGTCTAACTCATGGTCAAGGAACTAGATCCCATACGCCGTAACTAAGAGTTCACATGCCACAACTAAATACCCCGCCTGCCACAACAAAGATTGAAGATCCCAAGTGCCACAGCTAAGACCAGCACAGCTAAATAAATAAATATTTAAAAAAGAACATTCAGTGATAAAGTTCTGTTTTACAAACAATTTTAAAGCGATATACCAAATAGGAGCATTTACCAAATAAGAGATGTTACATGTTTTTAAAACATAGGTTGTGGATTCAAATATGAATCAAAAAATCCTAGGTCTTTAATCAAGCACATTTCTTAACTGAACTTTAATTGCTGATGTGTACTGTGAGTCTCCAGAAAGAGAGTATCCTATGCCCCAAACATGACTAACCTCGGCCAGCTTAACATCTCCCTGCCTTATTTCCCTCCCTCCTTCCTTCCTAGCAGAGTCTCAAAGGACTGGCATTCTTCAGAACAACTTAGGAAAATAGCGAATGCACAAAGTGAAAACTTATGCCAAAATGAGAAATAAAAAGCAGTGTTGATCTAGAGTCATGTGGATATTGTTTTTGCCTTTTGGAGGCTGTTTAAGACCTTAGAGGCTGAATCAAAACGAAGCTTTTTTTTTTTCTCACGATGATGAGAGAAGTTCTATTTTCCAAAGGCAGCTGTGTTCCTTTCATCTCAGGAGGTAAGTCAGAAATGAGAGATAGGCATGGACAGCTCAGAAAAGTACAGGCTACAGCCACTGAGATGGATTTGTTCACCATGTCTGAGTAAGAGTATCAAGCACTGGCAAGATCAAGTCATCACTGCCCTAAATCCGCAATCATGTCGGCCTCCGCTCCATAAACCAGTGGGGCAGCTGGCCATCCAAGCGCCTAAAGGTTAAGCACATACCATTGACCTTGTAGAGAAACGAGTTCTCACATCATTAAATACGACGTGTTCTCCAGCTTTGCCTGATCACATCGAAAAGTGCCCTGGGAGCATTATTCAAGGCTTAGATGTTTCACCTACATTTGTGTGACACAAAATCAATATCTTTTCCCTGCCTTTGTTTGCTTGGATTATGTTTAACTACTAAATGGCTTTTAAGACACCAATCAGATTTAACATTTTACATAGGCAGTTGTGTGAACAAGAAAAATATGTTTTCTTTCCCTGTGGGTTGTCAGGACAAGAAACATGAAAGAGCTTATTTGGAGTATGCTTTTGTTTATATAAAAACATACAATCTCTAATCTTGATAACAGAAATGTTTTCCCCTTGAAAACCTAAAGGACTTTTTGACATTGGTGCTTTCAGAGAACACTGAAAGAACAGATCATAATAAATAGATAGTGTGCTATCCACTTGAAGGAAAATATTAAATTCCAAATTAAACATACATAAAAATAAATTTCCAGATGGATTATTTCTTAAACACAAAAAGTAGAGGTGTTTGACAAATACCAGAGGAAAAAAATTTTTTTTGAAAAAAAATTTCATAAAGTCATAAAGGAAAGGATTGATATATGTGACTTTGTAAAATTTCTGAATGGCAAAAATAATTCAAATAAAGTTAACTACACATAATATTTATTCAGTACTTACTATGTGACAGAAATTAAGCTAACTCTTCACATATATTGCCTTCTCTCTTCCCAATAGCACTGTAAGGTAGATGACTGTATTAGGGTTCTCCAGAGAAACTAAGCCAATAGGGTTGGAGAGGAGGAACATATGTGCGTACAATTAAAGGATTTATTGTAAGGAACTGGTTCAAGTAAATATGGAGGCTAAGAAGTTCCAAGATCTGCAGAAGGCAAGCTGCAGACCCAGGAGAATTGATGGGGAGTTCTAGTATTCTTGCCTGGAGAATCCCATGGACGGAGGAGCTTGGTGGGCTACAGTCCATAGGGTCGCAAAGAGTTAGACACGACTGAGTGACTTCACTTTCACTTTTCTTTTCTGGTCCTAGTCCAAAGACCTGAGAAGCAAGACCACCAATGGTGGAAGTTCCAGTCCAAAGGCTAGCAGGTTTAAGATCCAAGAAAAGCTGATGTTTCAGTCAAAGTCTGAAGGTCAGGGGAAAAAAAACAATGTTTCAGCACATCATTCATGTAGGAGGATTCCCTCTTTGTCAGCCTTTTTGTTCTAAACAAGTCTTCAATGAATTGGATGAGGCCCAACTACATTGGGCTTCCCTGGTGGCTCAGCAGGTAAAGAATCTGCCTGCAATGAGGGAGGTGAAGTGAAGGTGAAGGTGAAAGTTGCTCAGTCGTGTTGACTCTTTGCAACCCCATAAACTTAGTCCATGGAATTCTCCAGGCCAGAATACTGGAATGGGTAGCCTTTCCCTTCTTCAGGGGATCTTCCCAACCCAGGGATCGAACCCAGGTCTCCCATATTGCAGGCAGATTCATTACCAGCTGAGCCACAAGGGAAGCTCAAGAACACTGGAGTGGGTAGCCTATCCCTTTTCCACCGGATCTTCCCAACCCAGGAATCAAACCAGGGTCTCCTGCATTGCAGGTGGATTCTTTACCAACTGAGCTATGAGGGAAGGAGAATCCCTTGGTTGGGAAGATCCTCTGGAAAAGGAACTGCTACCCACTCCAGTATTCTGGCCTGGAGAATTCCATATACTGTATAGACAATGGGGTCACAAAGAGTCCGACACGACTGAACGACTTTCACTTTCACCTACATTAGGAAGGGCAGTCTGCTTAAGTTGGTTTACCCATACAAATGTTAACCTCGTCTAAAAACACTCTCACAAACACACCCAGAATAATATTTGACCAAATGCCTGGACTCTATGACCAGTCAAGTTGACACACAAAACGAACGTCACACCAATATTGTTCCTTTTTAGCACATGAGGAAATGAAGGCTTAAATTGTTTCACCTGAAAGACACATGGTAACCAGCTCTACCTGAAACCAAAAGGGAACTGACAAACTGAGGGAAATGCTTCAAAATATAAGACAAAGAAAAAATACTAAGAGCAGTAACAAGGTCTTTTACAAGTTAACAATAATTAATTTTACAAATCAATAATACATCAGGCTTGGCAAACAAAATGAAACATATAGAAAAAACAGACAAGGACAGAAGTAAAGACTATTAATACAAATAGATATGTTCAGTCTCACTAATGATTAAATGCACCATATGACCCAGCAATGCCACCCCTGAGAAAAACCACAATTCAATTAAAAAAGATACACACACCCCAATGTTCACTGTAGCACTATTTAAGATCGTCAGGACATTGGAACAACCTAAATGGCCATGAACAGAGGAGTGAATAAAGAAGATGTGGTTCATATATATAACAGAATACTATGCTATGCTAAGTCACTTCAGTCGTGTCTGACTCTGTGCGACCCCATAGATGGCAGCCCACCATGCTCCCCCGTCCCTGGGATTCTCCAGGCAAGAACACTGGAGTGGGTTGCCATTTCCTTCTCCATGCATGAAAGTGAAAAGTGAAAGTGAAGTCGCTCAGTCGTGTCCGACCCTCAGTGACCCCATGGACTGCAGCCTTCCAGGCTCCTCCATCCATGGGATTTTCCAGGCAAGAGTACTGGAGTGGGGTGCCATTGCCTTCTCTGAACAGAATACTATTCAACTATAAAAACCAATGGAATTGTGCCATTTGCAGAGATGTGGCTGGACCTAGAGACTGTCATACAAAGTGAAGTAAGTCAGAAAGAGAAAAGCAAATATCATGTATTAATGCTTATATGTGGAATCTAGAAAAATGGTACAGATGATCTTATTTGCAAAGCAGAAACAGACACAGATATAGAGAACAAACGTATGGATACAAAGGGGGAAGGGAAGTGGGTGGGATGAATTGGGAGATTGGGACTGACGTGTATACACTATTGACACTATGAATAAAACAGATAACCAATAAGAATCTACTGTAAAGCACAGGGAACTCTACTAAATGCTTTGTGGTAACCTAAATGGGAACAGAAATCCAAAAAAGGGATATATGTAAACATACAACCGATTCACTTTGCTGTACAGCAGAAACTAATACAACATTATAAAGCAACTATGGTCCAATGAAAATTAATTTTAGAAAATGATAAATGCAAATCAAAACAATGATACTTCATTATAGATATTGTATCTGATAGCTGATATCATATCAGATTTGAAGATGATGTAGAATGATCATACCCAGTGTGGGCTTGGAGTAAGGCAAATGACATATTCACATAGTCTTACTAGAAAGTGTATGAATACAAACCTTTAGGACAGTCAATTTGGAGGAATCTATCAAAATTTTAACCACATGCTCTTTTTGACACAGCAATCTCTTCAAGGTATTTCTCTTACAGAAATACATTATGTGTGCAGATATATTTATAAAAATGTTCACTGCAGTAAGAATAAACTATCATAAACAAGTTAGTTTAAATTACAAATATATTTCATAGGATGAAATTCTGGGTAGCTTATAAATAAAATAGAGGGAAAACTGCGCTCAATACAGTTTGAATGGAGAAAAGCAGGTGTACAATCAAATGCACAGTATGGTCATATTTTTATATAAATAAATAAAGTTCACATGGGGAGTTTTTACTGAAAGATATAGGTAATTGTTGATGGAGGAGACAGAATCGGACTGAACTGTCACTTTAGCAATGCTGTTTCCTTGTCAAATTTACCATGAGAAGTTCATGAAGTCTAAGCTTCAGGGCCTCTCTCTTGTACAAACCTTTTCCCAAGGTTTAGGGAGGGGCCTTAGCAATGTGTTCACAGAGTCATATGCTTTTGAAAATTTAGAAAGTTAAAGTAATGCAACTTCAGTCAATTAAGACAAATGTCTATTTCAATTGAGACTTCTCTGTCACTCTGCGTCTCATGTTGGGTGCTTTAGAAATACTTTTCTACCAATGTCTTCTCCTAAGGCAAGGCTTTTAGCATGCTTTGACTTCCATTTAAACTTTCCCTCTTATCTCTATTTATTATTGTTGTTGTTGTTGTTAAGTCATGTCCAACTCTTTGCAACACTATGGACTGTAGCCCACCAGGCCCCTCTGTCCATGGGATTTCCAGGTAAGAATACTAGAGTGGGTTGCCATTTCCTTCTCTGGGGAATCTTCTCGACCCATGGATTGAACCTGCATCTCCTGCATTGGCAGGCAGATTCTTTTGCCACTGAGCCACCAGGGAAGTCTATTTATTATTGCCATCTATTATATGAACTCAATCTCTTTTCTGAAATTCTAAATCCAAGAAAAAGAGCTATGAACAGTATTATCAGTATTCCTTTGGTAGCAAAACTTGATGTGATTGGAGCTCATTTAATGAGAAAACCTGACTTGAACTGACAGGAGACTATTAAAGATTCTATTTATCCCACACAGAGTGAGCATTCATGATTTTCTATGGAAATAATTATGCCTTTGATTATGAGGTATTGCTCAGTCCCCAAGGAGTTTTTAAGTAATAAATAGTACATGAACTAAATTATCATTCTAAACTCTGAAATTTTTCAGTTCCTAAACATAACAGATCTCATAGGTTTTAGGAAGAAAAGATCGAGCTTTTATTTAGTTTCATATAAAAGATGACTTTTAAAAAATTCACTCTTAGTACTTAGCTTTCCAACATGTTTAATCAAAACTTAAGCTGATAAAGGGGATCTTCAAAAAATTCTACTGCTAATGTTACACTTAATGGTGATGAGCTGAATTCTTAACCCTTAAGATCAGTGAAAACTCAAAGATGTCTATTCTTACCATTTCTGTTCAACATTGTACAGGCAGATTCTACTCCATCTGAGCCTTGAGATGATGGCAACCTTGGCCAACACCTGGGTTTTAGTCTTGTGAGAGACCCAGAGACAGAGGATGCAGCTAAGCCACCTCCAGACTCCTGGCTCAAAAAACTTTTAAGACGATAAATGCTGTTTCAAGCCATTTAAGTTTAGGAGTAGTTGTTATGCAACATTACACACTTAATACTAGAAGTACAAAATGTTAGTAGAACTAACAGTTGAGTTTATCAAGATCACAGAATACATGGTCAATATAAAAAAACTATTTGCATTCTATGTAATAGCTATAAACAACTGAAAATTGACATTTTAAAAAATATGCCGTTTACTCTGGTACCAAAACATTCATTAAATACTTGAGGTAAATTTAACGAATATGTACAAGATCTGTTTGTTAAAAACCACAAAACACTGCTGACAGAAATTTAAACAGAACTAAATAACAGGAGAGATAAAGTATGTTCCTGGATGGGAAGTCTCAGGATTATTAATAATTTTTTTTTTCTTTCATGGATAATGCCTTTGGTGTTTAATCTAAAAAGTCATCACCAACCTCAAGGTCATCTAGATTTTCTCCCATGTTATCCTATAGGTGTTTTATAATTTCACATTTAGATGTATAATCAATTTTGATATAATTTTTTGAATGGTGTAAGGTCTGTGTCCAGATTTTTTTTATTTTGCTCATGATGTCTAATCGTTTCAGCACCATTTGTTGTAAAACCTATCTTTTCTTCATTATATTGGCTTTGCTCCTTTGTCAATGAACAGTTGACTATATTCATCTGAGTCTCTCTGTGGGCTGTTTATTCCATTCCGTTGATCTCCTTGTCCCTTCTTTCACTAGTACCACACTGCCTTAATAACTATAACTTTATATTAAGTCTACAAGTCAGGTGTATTGGTTCTCTAACTGCTCTTATCCTTTAAATGCAGTGTCAACTATTCTGGGTATTTTTGCCTATCCATGTAAGTTTTATAATCTCTTTGTCAGTATACACAAAATAACTTGTTGGGATTTTGATCTGGATTGTACTGAGTCTACAGATCAAGTTCAGAAGAACTGACATAATGACATATTGAGTCTCCCTATGCATGTATATTCCCCTATCCATTCACTTTTAAGTCTTTAAGAATCTTAGATGAAAGCGGGTTTCTTATAGATAAATATAGTTGGGTCTTGCTTTTTGATTCACTCTGATGTTCCCTATGTTTTAATTGGTGCATTTACATGTCTGATGTTCCAAGTGATTACTGGTATGCTTGGATTAATAGCTATCATATTTGTTATCCTCACTCTTGGCTTCCCTGGTGGATTAGCTGGTAAAGAATTAGCCTGCAATGTAGGAGACCCAGGTTTGATCCCTGGGTTGGGAAGATCCCCTGGAGAAGGGAATGCAACCCACTCCAGTATTCTTGCCTGAAAAATCCCATGGACAGAGGTGGGCTACAGTCCATGGGGTCACAGAGGAGTCGGACGTGACTGAGCGGCTGACACCTTCACTTGGCTCTTACTTTGGTATTCCACTCTTTTTCTGTCGGTTTAATTGAGCATTTTATACATATCTCTTCTTTCTATCTTCTCTTTTCCTCCTTCATTACCTTCTGACAAAAACCCATTCAACTTCCAAGGCCAATGCCAAAGCCACACACCAGGAAGGCATCACTTCTCCTCACCCTGAGCTTCCTAGGTATATTGTTTTACTACTCCCATGCTTCTGGTCCTACTGAGTTTTAGTACAGCTTCTTATTATACACCACATTCCCTACCAGACTGAAGGTTCTTTGAAAACAGAACTATGAGTTTTTTCATCTTTGTATACTCTTTGGAACCTAGCTCAAAGCCAAGTTCAGAGACAATAAATATTTGTTTAATAAAACTGAAGTACTAAATAGTGTGATACATATACAAGTCCTAAGGAAGCACAAAATGGAGACAGCAATGTGGTTTGAAGTAGTCAGGGAAGGCTGGATGGGGCAGGAAAAGGGTCCTGGTGGAAGCAGGAGCAGCTTCAACAAAGTCATGGGAACATGAGGGGCATTCAAGTAACCTGTCCTCCTCCTTACAGCGAGGAGAATGGATAGTCAGGGAAAGTACTCTTTATTGACTGTGGCCATTCTCAAGTGTTCAGGAAACCCTCTGTAAGATGGGTTCTGTCTCATAGATAGGTTCTGCAAAATATTATATATAGAATGGATAAACAACAAGGTTCTACTTTATAACAGGAAACTATTCAATATCCTATGATAAATCATAATGGAAAAGAATATGAAAAAGAATCTATATACATATAACTGAATCACTTTGCTGGACAGCAGAAATTAACACAGTATTATAAATCAACTATACATGAACTTTTTAACATTTTTAAAATAAATTAAAAAATAGAAAAGATGGGTTCTGGCTATATTTTTACTTCAATCCAACTATATACGAGGCAATAAACGATGATGTATGGAATAAAATCTTCTTCCCCAAAGACCTCATTTTCTTTAGATTCTACCTTCAACACAAGTCAAGTGATAATCTATGCCAAACTTGAAATACCATATATCTGTTCATTCTTTTATTTAATAAATATTGATTAAGCAACAGTTATGGCCAGAACTGGGCTAAGTGCTGCAGATACAGCATTGGATAAAATGCAACCACTTTTCATAAGGCTAACAACCTAACAGGAAAGATTAGCTCTCAGTAAGTTGGCAATTGTCCATTTCAATACACTCTTTCTGTGAGTAATCTTAGACTCATAGTATTTTGCAGAAGTTGAACAACTGTGTTCACCTGAAGCTGAACATGCCTCCCAAAGGGCAGAGCTTCATGTAGTTAAGTATGGGAGACACAGAAAGATTCTCATCATATGAATTTACAACAGTACAGAATGAACTCAACCTATCCTTATGTTAATACTTCAGTGGGAGGAAACAGACTCATGCAGGAAAAAGTAGAGAACTTTTAAAAGCATAGTTAAAATCTTCAGCGAGATTCAAGAAAAGACAGCCATAAAACTATAACAGGCTACTATTTTTTTTAAAGTATTCAGAGTTCCTAGAAATCGAAACAAGAACCAAAATAAAACGTAATCCAAATAGAAGTGATGAATATCAGAACTGACATGACTAAAGTTCCATATACAAAGCTAGAAGCTTGAATTGAAGACTTTTTTTTTTTTGCAAAATGCAAAGCAAAAATAAAGGGATAAAAAGTTTAAAGAAAAATTAAGAGTCTCAGATAATAATTTTGAGCAACCCAAAATCTATCTAATAAGAGTCCTAAATAGAGATAACAGAAAAGATGAAGGGAAACAAATAATAAACAAAATATTTTCCTGAAGTGAAGAAAGATTTAAGTGTTTAGATAGAAAGGACATGGTAAATATTTTCTAGAAATATGGGAAGGACTCATAGTATAAATAAATTCTGGAGAAATTTGTGACATTTGACAATAGAAGGAGAACACTTAAAGCTTCTAGTAGATACAAGTGTGTTTGGGGCAAGATTACTTACTAAAGAATGGTAATTAAACTGGCATTGGACTTCTTATATGTAACATGGATGTTTGACAACAATGGGGAAAACGTCTTATAAATACTAAGGGAAAATGACTGCTAAACTAAAGTGCTATATACTAATCAATAAATAACTCAAGTAGACTGAATAATGCCCCCACCCTCAATATCCACATCCTAATCCCTGGAACCTATGGATGTTTCCTTATATGGCAAAAATAAAAATTAAAAACAAAACAAAACCTTTGTTGATGTGATTAAAGATCTTGGCACCAGGAGATTATCCTGGATAATACAGGTGGGCTCTTAATGCAGTTATATGTATCCTTATAAGAGGGAAGCAGAGAGAAATTTGAACCTCTTTGACCAAGGAGGCAGAATAGGGAGACGTTTCATGAGCCAAAAATTCAGCAGCCACAAGAAGCTGGGACAGGCAAAGGAAAGATTCCCCTCTAGGGCCTCTGGAGGGAGTGCTATCCCACTGAGACAGTGACTTCAGCCCAGTGATGCAGACTGCAGACTTCTGGCCTCCAGAACTGTGAGGAAATCAATTTCTGTTGTTTTAAGCCACAGAGTTTGTGAAAACTTGTTGGAGCAGCCCTAAGAGACTGATACAGTGAGTGTACCTAAGAAGTACCCTGGAAATTTCAGCAGTACAGACAAGTGAGCACCTTGTCTACGACAGCTCAGAGGTACCAGAAAGACTAACAGTGTTTCAAAGTCAAGCAAGGACATAAACATCCCCAGATTCAAAGCAACTTAAAGCAAGTTCAATATTATATCATTAACCTATATTAATAACCAGAAAAACTGGGGATGGATACAGATTTTAACCAACAATAATTTATTCTTTAATTGGGAATATCCTATTTAAAACAAACTTCTCTACCCCCATATTTTAAAGCCATGTGATATCCACTCTAGCATCTAGGTCAGAATTATTCCAAAAAATCCTTTTTGCAGAGCTCTTCACTGTTTTAGTTTTTGTGTTTAGTGAAGAAGTGTAGTCACATATCACAAAAGAAGTGCAGATCATAAATGTATTTCCAGTGTATTCCTCCAATGTATCCCTCCTGATACATTTAGAATTTTCCTTTCTTTATATAAATCCAATATATTAGTAGCGTCTACCTTGCTCTTTAAGGCACACACCTAGAGAGAACACACAATAAATGCTCCTTTAGAAAAAGGCATCATGACTTACATAGTAATGGATTTACCACAGGTGACACCACTGTATAATTCTGGCAATCAACTAACTCATCATTCCATGGCACTTCAGTGTGCTTGTAACAGACTCTTCCCCATCTTTACCAAATATCTCTCTACTTTGGTGAATTAATAGTGGTAGGGGAGCCAGAAAACAAGCAATAAGTTTTAAGTGAAGGTTAAGCACGTTTCCATCACTGTACTATGTACTACAGTATATATAAAAATAGTAAAAAAGAAAAAAAAAGTTACTGCCCAGAGGAAATTCAGCAGCTGCTTGGAAAGAAAAAGTCCACACAACTATTAGAAAAATATGTTAAAGGATGTCTGATGGGACTTCCCTAGTGGTTCAGTGCTTAGGAATTCTCCTTCTAAGGCAGGTCAGGGAACTAAGTTCCAACATGCCACGGAGCAACTAAGCCTGAGCACTAAAAATACACTGGAGCCCACGCACCACAACCAGGAAGTTCATGTACCGCAGCGAAAGATCCTGCGTGAAGCAACCAAGATCCTGCATCCAAGACTCGACACAGCCAAATAAATAGATAAATATTTTAAATAAAGAATGTCTGGTGAAATGCTAAAACCACTCTGATGCTTCATTTTACTTCATAGATAAATATAGCTAGAATACAAGGACTAACTCCAACCTCTTTCTGGATATAGAAGCTCCTTATTTTATTAGTTTTCCAGCTTGATGCCAATTTATGAATTTGTATAATACAAAATATGCCTGACATAAATATTGACTAGGACATGACTAAAGCACTCCCATTGGTTTGTGTGCCCTATACTCTACTTGGAGACAGGGCTTCTTGGAAAGTCAAGCTGTAATAGGAAGGATGCTAGGGAAGTAGAAAGTCAGTGGCAGAAGAATTATGTGGATGATATATAAAAGTTTAATGGTGTCAACCATGACAGTGCTTCCAAACAACTCTCTATGGATGGCTCACAGGATGTTACACAATCAAAGAAATTCACCTCTTAAGAAGTTGGACCCACCACCCCAGCCTGAGTAGGTATATCTAAATCAGTAAAGCTTTGTCCTCTCAAGCTCAGCTTGCCATAGGTGAGCATTCTAGGTAATGCAGGTGCTCTCAGGAGCTGACCTAGGGATCAAGCAACTCAGATAAAGTAATCTTAAAACACAGTCCCTAAAGAAGCATGCTGTTTATAACGATAACAGTCAGAAACCATTTTTTTTTCTAGAAGCCTTTCCAAACCAGGTCTAAGTTACCTTCCCACCTGCTTGTTCCCAGGACAATTTAGCCTGCATGCCATGTTCCTCTAGAACATGGCATTATTTATTGACTATCTGGCTTGTTCACATCTGTGAGATATGGAAACTCACCAGTGGTTTACAAGACCATCAGTTTTAAATAACACATCCATCACAAACTAGAAAGGAGTGATCAACATTCCTTCAACTGCAATGCATTATACAAGGGTCAGCAAGTGGGAGTCATGGTTGGCAACACAACTGGTGGCCTCAGGTAGCAAATCCATCCTTCCAGCTGTTCTGATCCATATGGGTTCAATGAACCACAGAGAGGGAGTGCAGTCTCTTCTTATCAGGAGTATCTGCTGTAACTCTTCCATCCAAAACCTATCATAAAACAACTGTAAGGTAAGCTGACAACCATTTATCTAAACTTCACCTGGTAGCCAAATGCTGATTAAGAGCAAAACATGTACATTAATGAGCAGACAGATGTGGCGAAGGAAATTAAGGTGCTCTTATTTTGAAGAAACCAAAGATTCTAAATGCAGGAAAAAATTTAAATAATTTAATCATTAAGTCAAAGCCAGATGGAAAGTCACTCATGCTATTTTTCCTGCTAAGCAAATTCCAGGGTTATCCCCAATAGTCCTGACTCTCAATTTGTTACAACATATAACTATTATGATAATATCCCACAACCTTTCAGTTATCAAAATTCAAGATTCTCTCTTCAATTTCTAGGGCCTGGATGTAGATTTCAAAATTATATACTTAGTGCCTTTTCTTTTTGAATCCCAGTTTAACTCTGTCCCAGATCAGCAACTTCCCTGGTGGCTCAGACAGTAAAGTGTCTGCCTACAATGTGGGAGACCGGGTTCAATCTCTGGGTCGGGAAGATCTCCTGGAGAAGGAAATGGCAACTCACTCCAGTATTCTTGCCTGGAAAATCCCATGGACGGAGGAGCCTGGTGGGCTACAGTCCATGGGGTCACAAAGAGTTGGACACAACTAAGCGATTTCACTCACTCACTCACTCACTCAGAGTTCCCACTAATATTTGACTTAAAGTTTATATAAAAATTTAAGGGACTTCTATGGGGGTCCAGTGGCTAAGATTCCACACTCCCAATGTTGGGCACCTGGGTTCCATCCCTGGACAGGGAACAAGATCCCAAGTGCTGCAACTAAGAGTTTGCATGCCACAACTAAAGATCCCATGTAAGGCAAATAAGTAAATAAATAAAACAAATATATTTTTTAATTTAAAATATAAGATGATAGAAAACCTGGAATGCTCCCTTAACATCTCTAACTTTTATTTTCTTTACCTGTAAAATGGGATCACAACAACTATACAACCCTGACACAGTGATTCTTAATCAGGAATGATTTCCACATCCCAGGGGACATGTGGCAATATCAGGAGCCATTTTTAGTTGTCACAACTTGAGAGAAAGGAGTGCTAATGGTTTCTAGTGGATAGAGGCAGGGATTTTAAGAATTTTATGAAGTACAAGGCAACCCCCACAACAAAGAAGAGTCCAGCCCAAAATGGCAATAAAGCTGAGGGTAAGACATTCTGCTTTAGTGTCATGGAGTTATCATAGAGATCAAAGCAGATGCTAAGTGAAAGACGTTATAAATGATGATAATATTCAGTCGGTTCAGTTGCTCAGTTGTGTTCCACTCTTTGCAACCCCATGGACTGCAGCACGCTAGGCTTCTCTGTCCATTTGTCCAGCTCCCAGAGCCTGCTCAAACTCTTGTCCACCGAGCTGGTGATGCCATCCAACCATCTCATTCTTTGTCGTCCCCTTCTCCTCCTGCCTTCAATCTTTCCCAGCATCAGGGTCTTTTCAAATGAGTCAGCACTTCGCATGAGGTGGCCAAAGTACTGGAGTTTCAGCTTCAGCATCATTCCCTCCAAAGAAATCCCAGGGCTGATCTCCTTCAGAATGGACTGGTTGGATCTCCTTGCAGTCTAAGGGACTCTCAAGAGTCTTCTCCAACACCACAGTTCAAAAGCATCAATTCTTTGGCACTCAGCTTTCTTTATAGTCCAACTCTTACATCCATACGTGACTACTGGAAAAATTATAGCTTTGACTAGACAGACCTTTGTTGGCAAAGTTATGTCTCTGCTTTTTAATATGCTGTCTAGGTTTTTCATAACTTTTTTTCCTAGAAGCAAATGTCTTTTAATTTCATGGCTGCAGTCACCATCTGCAGTGATTTTGGAGCTCCAAAAAATAAAGTCTGTCACTGTTTCCTTTGTTTCCCTATCTATTTGCCATGAAGTGATGGGACTAGATGCCATGATCTTTGTTTTTTGAATGTTGAGTTTTAAGCCAGCTTTTTCACTCTCCTCTTTCAACTTCATCAAGAGGCTCTTTAGTTCTTCTTTGCTTTCTGCCATAAGGGTGGTGTCATCTGCATATCTGAGGTTACTGATATTTCTTCTGGCAATCTTGATTCCAGCTTGTGCTTCATCCAGCCCGGCATTTCACATGATGTTCTCTGCATATAAGTTTAACAAGCAGGGTGACAATATACAGCCTTGACATACTCCTTTTCTGATTTGGAACAAGTCTGCTGTTCCATGTCCAGTTCTAACTGTTGCTTCCTGACCCACATACAGATTTCTCAAGAGGCA
>NW_011494718.1:9657940-9658251 GCF_000754665.1 Bison bison bison
GTTTGAGCATTCTTTGGCATTGCCTTTCTTTGGGATTGGAATGAAAACTGACCTTTTCCAGTCCTGTGGCCACTGCTGAGTTTTCCGAATTTGTTGGCATATTGGGTATAGCACTTTAACAGCATCATCTTTTAGGATTTGAAATAACTCGGCTGAAATTCCATCACCTCCACTAGCTTTGCTGGTAGTGATGCTTCCTGGGGCCCATTTGACTTCACATTCCAGGATGTCTGGCTCTGGGTGAGTGATCACACCATCATGGTTATCTGGGTCGTGAAGATCTTTTTTGTATAGTTCTTCTGTGTATTCTT
>NW_011494718.1:9658351-9658830 GCF_000754665.1 Bison bison bison
GATCATGTCCAGTTCTAACTGTTGCTTCCTGACCCACATACAGATTTCTCAAGAGGCAGGTAAGATGGTCTAGTATTCCCATCTGTTTAAGAATTTTCCACAGCTTGTTGTGATGTACACAGTCAAAGGCTTTGGCACAATAAATAGAGCAGAAGTAGATGTTTTTCTGGTATTCTCTTGCTTTTTCAATGATCCAACAGATGTCAGCAATTTAATCTCTGGTTCCTCTGCCTTTTCTAAATCCTTTTCTTGAACTTGTGGAAGTTCACAGTTCATGCACTGTTGAAGCCTGGCTTGGAGAATTTTGAGCATTACTTTACTAGCATGTGAGATGAGTGTAATTGTATGGTAGTTTGAGCATTCTTTGGCATTGCCTTTCTTTGGGATTGGAATGAAAACTGACCTTTTCCAGTCCTGTGGCCACTGCTGAGTTTTCCGAATTTGTTGGCATATTGGGTATAGCACTTTAACAGCATCAT
>NW_011494718.1:9658930-9681282 GCF_000754665.1 Bison bison bison
GAAGATCTGTTTTGTATAGTTCTTCTGTGTATTCTTGCCACCTCTTCTTAATATCTTCTGCTTCTGTTAGGTCCATACCATTTCTGTCCTTTATTGTGCCCATTTTTGCATGAAATGTTCCCTTGGTATCTCTAATTTTCTTGAGAGATTTCTAGTCTTTTCCATTCTATTGTTTTCCTCTGTTTTTTTGCATTGATCACTGAGGAAGGCTTTCTTATCTCTCCTTGCTATTCTTGGGAATTCCGCATTCAGATTGGTATATTTTTCTTTTTCTCCTTTGCCTGTATCTTCTTTTCTCAGATATTTGTAAGGCCTCCTCAGATAACCATTTTGCCTTTTTGCATTCTTTTTCTCAGGGATGGTCTTGATCACTGCCTCCTGTACAATGTCATGAACCTCTGTCCATAGTTCTTCAGGCACTCTGTCAGAACTAATCTCTTGAGTCTATTTGTCACTTCCACTGTGCAATCGTAAGGGATTTGATACAGGTCATACCTAAATGGTCTAGTAGTTTTCCCTACTTTCTTTAATTGAAGTCTGAATTTGGCAATAAGGAGTTCATGATCCAAGCACAGTCAGCTCCCAGTCTTGTTTTTGCTGACTGTATAGAGCTTCTCCATCTTTGGCTGCAAAGAATATAATCAATTTGATTTCGGTATTCACCATCTGGTGTTGTCAATGTATAGAGTTGTCTCTTGTGTTGTTGGAAGAGAGTGTTTGCTATGACCAGTGTGTTATCTTGGCAAAACTCTGTTAACCTTTGCCCTGCTTCATTTTGTACTCCAAGGTGAAACTTGCCTGTTACTCCAGGTATCTCTTGACTTCCTACTTTTGCATTCCAGTCCCCTGTGATGAATAGGACATCTTTTTGGGGTGTTAGTTTTAGAAGGTTTGAACTTCCCTGGTGGCTCAGACGGTAAAGTGTCTGCCTACAATGCGGGAGACCCGGGTTCGATCCCTGGGTTGGGAAGATCCCCAGGAGAAAGAAATGGCAACCCACTCCAGTATTCTTGCCTGGAAAATTCCATGGATGGAGGAGCCTGGTTGGCTACTGTCCATGGGGTTGCAAAAAGTCGGACATGACTGAGTGACTTCACTTAGAAGGTTTTGTAGGTCTTCATAGAACTGTTCAACTTCAGCTTCTTCAGCATTACTGGTTGGGGCATAGACTTGGATTACTGTGGTATTGAATAGCTTGCCTTGGAAACGAACAGAGGTCATTGTGTCGTTTCTGAGATTGCACCCAAATACTGCATTTCGGACTCTTTTGTTGACTATGAGGGCTACTCCATTTCTTCTAAGGGATTCTTGCCCACAGTAGTAGATATAATGGTCATCTAAATTAAATACACCCATTTCAGTCCATTTTAGTTCACTGATTCCTAAAATGTTGATGTTCACCCTTGCCATCTCCTGTTTGACCACTTCTTATTTACCTTGATTCATGGACCTAACATTCCAGGTTCCTATGCAATATTGTTCTTCACAGCATCGGACTTTACTTCCATCACCAGTCACATCCACAACTGGGTGTTGTTTTCGCTTTGGCTCTGTCTCTTTAATCTTTCTGGAGTTATTTCTCCACTCTTCTCCAGTAGCCTATTGGGCACCTACCAACCTGGGGAGTTCATCTTTCAGTTTCATATCTTTTTGCCTTTTCATACTGTTCATGGGGTTCTCAAGGCAAGAATACTAAAGTGAAAATGTCAATAATGCTGAAGACAAGACATTCTGCTTTAGTGTCATGGAGTTATCATAGAGATCGAAGCAGATGCTCAGTGAAAGATGTTATAAATGATGATAATAATAATATATCTTAATTTTATCTTGTCCTTATTTTACAACACAAGTTAAATTCTCACTTATGAATCATAAAATAACTGTGAGAGACCAAAGGAAAAAAGTCATCAGTGAAAAGTATAAGCCTAGAATTGTGGTGATGCAGAGGCTGCCCTAATCACATCACTAAAGTCTTGGACATTGGCCTGTGTCATCAAGGTCATATTGCTCTCTCCACCCTCAACCTGGGTAGATTTCCCTCTGGCTCTTAATATGATCTGGGAGGTGGGTGGATGTGCCCTGAGGCAAGGTCAACTGGACTGGATTCATCTCTACTGGGCTGGGCAAGCAGAGTATAAAACATAGGCTAGCTGCTCAATCTTGAGTTGTCAGTTTCTCCAGAAAGGGGTCTCTTAGGATGAAAAGGTGTTGTGAAGTTATTCTGGGGTAGAAGTTAACTAGAAAGAGTACATAGCATAGAGGGACATGTAAGTGGGAGATAGGATGCACAAAACTGGCATTATCCCTACAGCAACTCCCCTTGGGAGTGGATCACATCATGGCCTTTTTGTTCTCAGATTCATTCCTCACCCTTCCCTGCTATGCTTTGGAGTCATGGGGGTGAAGGGAGTACAGGCAGCCTCTGCGCCCAGGTCAGCTGGTGTTCTGCAGAGTTTTCCACTAAGAAATGAAAGGCCCCAAAGAAGTGGGAAGCAAGAGTATTTCTCCCTTCTCTGCCTCTGGTGCCTCCCCAACAATGGTTGATCTGCCCTCTTACAGTCAGTATCTTTTGTGGTTTCTGGTTCCATCAGGCCCTGAGCTGAGACATTACCGCTTCCTCCTTTCATCCCTTCAGTCTAAGGTGCGTGGATTCCTGCTGCTGCTAACTTTTGGTTACCTTCTGCATCCTCCTTTTAAGCTTCTTCTGGCACCTGTGAAAAAGGTCCCTGCAGTAAATTCCCTCTGATTTAAATAGAGTGCTTCCTCTTTCCCGGTTGGACTTTAAATGATATTTTCAGGGTAGAATGTTGGGCACAAAGGTGTGACACCTGGAGCTCACGTGATTACACAGGTATAACAAGGGCATGGCCACAGCAGGAGGTAGAGGAAGCTGACATTTGCCTGCTCAGCACCCGCAGTGTGCTGGAAATTGTGCTGGGTATAGGAATTTGGTGCGAACAAAAACATATACCACTTTCAATCCCCAAAGAATAATAATATGAGTAACTTAAAAATTATTATATAATAGTGAGTTGCTCTAATATTTTTTTAATTGAAGAATTCTGGCAACTGAAAACAGCACATGTTCTCCCATCGAAATAAGAGTTGAGGGACTTACCTGGTGGTCCAGTGGGTAAGATTCCATGCTCCCAATGCAGGACGGCCCAGATTTGATCCCTGGTCAGGGAATTAGATCCCATGTGCTGAAACTAAGAAGCTCACATGCTGCAATGTAGGTCCAGCACAGCTAAATAAATTAAAAAAAAAAAGTGTTGAGCTGAAGAAGCTTAAGCCTAATAACATATTGGAGAAAGAAGTTATAACTCTCCAGGTTTATCATTTCTAATATGAATATCATTAAGCTGCTTTTCCAAACCCCTAAATAATAGCCAACCCAGCTACTTTCTGTCCCTTAGAGTGATGCTTGGGGAGCAATGTATTTTTTAAAAGATTCATTTCCAGTTTGAAGTCATATATCAGAGCTAAGAAAAATTAACAGACCTTGGATGAGAGGTGTCCTGGATGACCAAGTGATCTTGTTAGCCAACCAGTTACATAGGAATATTTATGTAGAGAAAAAGAATGCAGTTTTAAGACTGGTCTAATGATTCAAGACATGAAATACATTCATTCTGGGAGCTGTTTGAAGGATACAGTGAAACATAAATATAACTAAAAAACCAAATTGTTGAGCCAACTGAAGAGACTCAAAATGAAAGTCCACTCATATACATTTGCATGACCCCCCCTTGAAATCAACAGGCACCACATGAATATCTAAGCACATTATATTCACATATTTTGCCCATTTCTGATTTGGAGTAATTTTTTTCTATAACAAGAATAGAATAGAATTTTGTAGATTAGTCACTATTTTTATCTGTTTGTTTCAATCTATTTACTAAATCCACAGTGGTCCTATTAAGGTTTAATTGCTTCTTCAAAAGGGATATTGAGGCACTCATAAAGTGAACTGTTCCCATATTGTCTTATAAACCAATGGCTGATTAAGAAATCCCCTTTTTTAGTTCTACACAACGTTACCCTTTCTGAAGATGCAAGAAAAATCAAATTTCCTCTGTATGATAACACCTTTGGGCTTAATCAGCACAAAACCTCTTCATTAAGACTTCTTTTCTAGATATATACACAACATATTATTCTTAGGAAAAGGAAAATAAAACCTTTGGTGTGGTACAGGTTTTGTTAAGAATGCAACTTCTTTAAACAGCAATAGTTAACATCAGGAGCTGGTTAGCAGTTGAATAATTACATTAAATATATTCACCTCAGTGAAGACTGTAAACAAAGAGATATTAAGTAATTTTTTCACAAGTACCCCTGCTGTGATACCAGCTGATCAAGTTTAATAACAACCAGCATTTCTACTAATTTTGCAAGAAAGATATGCTGGGGATAATTTCCTCTTCTAGAGTGAGTGTAAATAATCTATTTTGCAGCGAGTTTACAATGACACCATGTAGCATTACCACCAGCAATCAACTCAGGAATATAATTTTTAGAACTGTAGTATTTGCAAATTAAAGGACCAATGTTAATTTCAGTCAGTAAAGAAAATAAACTTGATTAGCAGAATGTATTAATACCAATCAGCTTTGCAGATATTAATGTTCCCTGCTATATCCCAAGGTGTCTGTCTGTCTCACTCTCTTTCTCGAGAGAACCCCAAAGGAAAACACTTTTCATTCTAATTGTATTATTTTAATATTCATCTTGTAAACAATGCAATGTTTTTGCATGAAGGTAGAAATTCAGGTTGCTTTTTAAATAAGTCCCCAAGGAACTGGGGAATTAGAAAATCTAGTTTATTTTCTAATTGATAATGGAGAACACCAAAGGAATCACAGGCATTATGACATTATGATTTTCTTTTTATTGTTAAGTATACAGTTATATAAAAGGGGCAGACTCTGCTGTTATTCCTGTAAGTAATGTACAAACCCTGATATGCACTTATAACATGGCATAAACTAAATACACTGTAAATAAAATGAAACTAGAAATATACAAATTTTTCAAAGTTCAGCCCTTGGTATAGATATTTAATTATATTATTTTGACAGTTTAGAAGCAAAAATCAGGCCAGGAAGGCATAGGTCGTTCAACAGCCCCAAACATGGTAGTGACCAGCAAAATTCAAAAAAGAATAAAGAGTACTTATTAAATAATACAGTATTATAAGGAATCTAACCAGCCCTTGCTATAACTGCTTTGCACTTTAATAATCATGGTCATTATCTCTGCTGATGATGCCATGATTAATTATCAGGATATAAAAGAATACAACATAATAGAGGAATACATAATACAATAGAGGAATTACCAAGTTATGATGTCAACAAATGTGTCTGAAGGTAAAGATAATATGACAATAAGATATAATAGCTATTTTAGGAAAACTTATTCCTATTTAGGGCTAATGAAATATATATGGAAAAGTTTTTCTCTCTGCTAAGTGAGAATGAAAGTAATTATTTCAGCCAAGTACTTAACACATAAAAGGAAGGAAATATCTGAACACATTTAATTTAATATGTTTCTCATTCCTCAAACTCTTGACTCTAAAGTTAGTCTTCAAAAGCTCTGCAAAACATAAAACCTCAATTTATTACAAAGGATTAGGCTAATTCAAGAAAAGAAAATCACAAATGTTTACAGCCTTTTTAGAGAGAGTTTACAAGAATAGAATTTTACCCCTAAGAGGTATTGACTGTTCTCTACTGAAGTGGGAAGAACACATTCTGATACCAGTCACACACAGATCTTCTTATTCTCATTGTGTGCTAAAATTTGATATTGATAAAAGACTAATCAATATTTTATGAAATCACTGTTTATCATTTAAAAATTTTTAAGTGATCAAATACTATCAATGGCCTTATAAATGGTCACATGTGTAATTCTTAAACTCCAACTGATAACTAAAGAGAAAAATATAATGAAAGTTTAAGTGAGTAGGAAGATAGGACATTTTCTTCAAGCATCTCAATACTATGTATTTCCTTACAATAACTTTATAAATCTTGATTTTTAAAACAATTTTGTATTGCAAAAAATAAGATTCTATAAGAAAAATAAAAGACTGATATTCTTCTTGCTCCAAGAATATTGAAAATTGGAGACTCTCAGTTGATCTCAAACTTAAGGAGACTTTGTAACTTTTCAAAATGGAAAAACAAAATATTTTAATTAGCTCTGTAGAAAAGGGGATATTCTACTCAACAAAATTCTCTCTTTCACAGTAAACTTTATTCTAAAGACAGACTTCAATTATCCCCATGAAAAAAATTACTGCTGTGAGAACTGTCTTCCCAATGTAAACAACTAGATATCCTTGCAAAAAATTATTGTTTCAGGAAGAGGAAGTCTTTGAGCAACAGAAAACAAATAAGGAGTATCCTTCCAGCTTACTGTCTAGAAGCAGTTTCTAGGCCACGACACAAGGAGAAAGAATCTAAACAACGTCCAGCAGCATTCCTGCACTAGGGTAACACAAACGGGAGTTTGGGAAAACATCTAGGTTATTTTAGATATCTAGATTTCACAGGCTAGATTACTGGAAATCTGCAAAGGAGTCTGTCTCCTGGAGACTCTAGCTGAGTAAAGGTATATTTAGGAAGCCAGGAAAAGAATTACTGGAAAACAGTAAGCAGAACAATTACTGGGGCTCACTCAGAGTTAGCAATTATTTCCTTTCTCACTAAGTAAAGTGGAGAAACCCTGTAATATAGAGAGCATCAAGCTGAGCTCTCTGAAGTGTCACACCTTAGTAGTGGAACTAAAAGAGCCCTGCTGCTGCTGCTGCTCCTAAGTCTCTCAGTCGTGTCCGACTCTGTGCGACCCCATAGACGGCAGCCCACCATGCTCCCCCGTCCCTGGGATTCTCCAGGCAAGAACACTGGAGTGGGTTGCCATTTCCTTCTCCAATGCATGAAAGTGAAAAGTGAAAGTGAAGTTGCTCAGTCGTGTCCGACTCTTAGCGACCCCATGGACTGCAGCCTACCAGGCTCCTCGGTCCATGGGATTTTCCAGGCAAGAGTACTGGAGTGGGGTGCCATTACCTTCTTCAAAAGAGCCCTAGAGTAAATGAAAGCTGCTCTGAACCAGTCATAATAAGGTTTAAAATCAAGACTGAGAAGGACCAAACTGATTCAAATAACTTCATCCTGTCCCATACTCTTTCAAATGTCTTTCAGCACTCAACAACTTAAAATTTCCAATGACTGGCATCCTATCAAAAATTACCTTACATTAAAAAAATAACCATAATTAGAATAAAAATTATTCAATAAAAACAGATCCAGGGAGGATATAAATGATTAATTATTTTAATCAATTACAATATAAAATTGTAAATTTTATATTACAATATAAAAGCTAAAAACAATATACAAATTACAATATTTGTATACAATATAAAAGCTAAAAACAACACCTCAAATGAAACTTCTAAACATGAAAAACATAGCATCAGAAATGAAAAGGTACTAATATATTATTAATGGTACACAAGACACTACAGAAAAAATAATCAGGAACTTAAATATATTAATCCAAAATGAAGCTAAGGGGGGAAAAAAATGACTGATAAAAATCAGTCATCTGTGAGACAATATCAAACAATTTAACAAATATAAAACTAGAGTACCAGAAGGAAGCAGGGGCAGGAACAACAGAAAAAAAAGCATTCACTGAATAGTGGTGAAAAATTTTCTAAATGTGACTAAAATATAAACTCATAAATTCAACGAGCTCAGTGAAGTCCAATCAGAATAAACACACACATACAAAAGCATAACAGCACACAAACATCCAATTACTGAAACCAGTGATGAAATCTTAAAAGCAACCAGAGAGAAAACAAAAGAATCCGTAGAGGAACAAAAATGAGAACTATCATAGATTTTTAATAAGAAATCATGCAAATTAGAAGACAATGGAACAAAAATTTTAATACACTGAAAGAAAAAAAACTTGATACTCTAGAATTCTATACCTACTGAAAACATCACTCAAAATTTAAGTTAAAATAAGTATTTTCTTGGGCAAAAACGAATTGAGAGAATTTGTCACCAGCAGACCTGCACTACAACAAATGTTAAAGGAAGTTCTTCAAGAAGAAGGAAAATTATTCCAGATAGACACAAAGTAATGAAAAGTAATGAGGTATATATTCAGGTAAGCATAAGATGTTTGTTCCCATTTTTAAATCTCCTTAACAATAATTGCCTGTTTTAAGCAAAAACAATAACAGTGGATTGCAGGATTCGGGGCACATACAGAAATAAAATGTATTATAACATTAGTTCAAAATACAAGAGGGGGAAAATAGAAGTATATTGTTCATTTTACATGTGAAATAATACTTGCCAGTATACTTAGATAAATTGAAATCCTATATTTCAAAACCAAACACACACACAAAAAGATATAAATCAAGAAATAGTATAGACAGTAAGCTCGGAGAAGGCAATGGCACCCCACTCCAGTACTCTTGCCTGGAAAATCCCATAGACGGAGGAGCCTGGTAGGCTGCAGTCCATGGGGTCGCTAAGAGTCGGACACGACTGAGCCACTTCACTTTCACTTTTCACTTTCATGCATTGGAGAAGGAAATGGCAACCCACTCCAGTGTTCTTGCCTGGAGAATCCCAGGGACAGGGGAGCCTGGTGGGTTGCCGTCTATGGGGTCCCACAGAGTCGGACCCTACTGAAGCGACTTAGCAGCACCAGCATAGACAGTAAGCTAATAGTATAGATAAGATGGAATCATAAAAGCATTCAAAAAGAAAATAATAAAAGGGCTTCCCTGATAGCTCAGTTGGTAAAGAATCTGCCTGCAATGCAGGAGACCCCAGTTCAATTCCTGGGTTGGGAAGCTCTGCTGGCGAAGAAACAGGTTACCCACTCCAGTATTCTTGGGCTTCTCTTGTGGCTCAGCTGGTAAAGAATCTGCCTGCAATGTGGGAGACCTGGGTTCAAGCCCTGCTTTGGGAAGATCCCCTGGAGAAGGGAACGGCATAAAAACACTCAAAAAGCAGACAATAAAGAGGGAGAAAGGGAATAATGAACACATGGAACAAAGAAAAACGAAACAAAAAAGCAAAGAGCAAGACAGTAACTTGCTGCTGCTGCTAAGTCACTTCAGTCGTGTCCGACTCTGTGCGACCCCATAGATGGCAGCCCACCAGGCTCTCCCATCCCTGGGATTCTCCAGGCAAGAACACTGGAGTGGGTTGCCATTTCCTTCTCCAATGCAAGAAAGTGAAAAGGGAAAGTGAAGTCGCTCAGTCGTGTCCGACTCTTAGCGACCCCATGGACTGCAGCCAATCAGGCTCCTCCGTCCATGGGGTTTTCCAGGCAAGAGTACTGGAGTGGGGTGCCATCGCCCAGCCATATAAATATAAATATAAATGGTCTAAATACTCCAATTAAAAGGCAGCAATTGTAAAATTAGATTAAAATGAAAGACAATTATATATTGTCTACAAGAAATCAATGACACAAATAGCTTAAAAAACAAAAGCTTGGGAAAAGATACCACACAAATTCTAATCGGAGTAAAGCTAATGTGGCTATATTAACATCAAATAACATAGATTTCAAACAAGGAATAAGCAAGGGATAAAATGGACATTTCATAGATGAAAAGATTAACTGATTAAGAAGGTACAATGATACTAATATATCAATATTTGCAAGTAAAACAGAAATTCAAAATACATGAAACCAAAGACTAAAAATACTAAAAGAAAAAAGAGACAAATCCACAATTTTAGTTAGAGACTTCAATACTCCTCCCTCAATAGCTCACAGAATGAATAAACAGAAAACCACAGTAAGAATACAGAAGACTTGAAGCACACTCTCTGTCAGTTTGACCTAATGGACACTAATGGAACACTCCATTCAATAACAAAATAAACATTTTTTTCAAGTGTACTTGGAACATTCACCAGAATAAATCATATACCATGCTATTAAAAAGTCTCAGTAAATGTGGGGAATTCCAGGGGCAGTCCAGCGGTTAGGACTTGGTGCTTCCTCTGCTGAGAGCTCAGATTCAATCCCTAATTAGGGAACTAAGATCTCATAAGCAGTGCGGCATGGACAAAAAAAGAAAAAAAAGTCTCAGACATATAATAGGATTAAAAGCATATAAAGTATTGTTTCTGACCACTAAACTAGAAAGCAGTTTTTAAACCTGTAAATACCCAAATAATTAAAAATTAAATAACACCCTTCTAAATAACACATGAATCAAAGAAGAAATCACAAGGGAAGTGAAAATATTTTGAACTGAATGAAAATGAAAATATACCAAGGTTACAGATGAAGCTAAAGCAATCTTCAAAGTATATTGATAGCATTAAACACCTATATTAGGGGAAAAAAGGGTCTTAATTCAATAATATAAGTTTCCACCTTCAATTAAAAAAAGAAAATATTTTTAAATGAATTAAATATACTAGACGGTGGAGGAAGGAAATAATGAAATCAGAGCAGAAATCAGTGAAATAGAAAACAGAGAAACAACAGAGATCAATGAAACTAGAAGCTGATTCTTTGAAACTATCAATAAAATTGATAAACCTCTAACCAGACTGATAAGAAAAAAGTGAGAGAAGACTAAAATAATAAGGAAATATTGTTGCTGTTATTCAGTCACTCAGTTGTGTCCAATTCTTTGAGACTCCATAGACTGCAGCATGCCAGGCTTCCCTGTCCTTCACCATCTCCTGGAGTTTGCTCGAAGAAATAGTATGACTAGCTTTATTGTAACAAATTAATCAACTCAGGTGAAATGACAAATTTCTTTAAAGACACAAACTATCAAAGCCCCCTTATAGATTAACCTCAGTAGTATGGTACCCAATAAAGACACTTTTAGATAGCAACTGTTCCACACACACACATACACACACACAAAACCTCCAGACCCAGATGGCTTCACTAGTGAATTCTACCAAGCATTTAAGGAAGAAATAATATTAATCCTATGCAGACTCTTCCATAAAATATAAGAGAAGGGACTGTATTCCAGATCATCTTATGAGACCATCATTACTCTGATCCTCAAACCAAAAAAAAAAAAAAAGGTAAGAAAGCTACAAATTCCTTCATCAAATTGAATCTAGTGAGTATATTCACCATATTGATAGGAAAACTGCATGATCATCTCATAGATGCAAAGAATTGGATACAGTTTGTTATCCATTCATGATTTTTTTAAATAATTTTTATTTATTTATTTAATTTTGTTGCAATGGGTCTGTTACTGCACACGGGCTTTATCCAATTACAGCAAGCAGAGGCTACTCTCTGGTTGCAGTGTGCAGTCTTCTCATTGCAGTGGCTTCTCTTGTTGCAGAGCACCAGCTCTAGGGCACATGGGCTCAGCAGTTGCAGCTCCCAGGTTCGAGAGCACAGGCTCGATAGTTGAGCCACACAGGCTTACTTGCTCTGAGGCACATGGAATCCTCCCGGAGAAGGGATCAAACCCACGTTGCCTTTATTGGCAGCCTGATTCTTTACCACTGAGCCACCAGGGAAGCCCTCCACTCATGATTTTTTTAAAAGTCTCAGAAGACTAGAAATAGAAGTGAACTTCTTTAATTTCATAAAAAGCATCTTTGAAAAACCTACAACAAGTATCATACCTAATGGTGAAAAACTGCGTCTTTTCCCCATAAGATTAGGAACAAAATGAGGATGTTCACGCTCACATTTCAACATTTTATTGGAGGTCCTAGGTGATCTGGGGCAATAAGGAAAGAAAATGAAATAAAAATCATAGTGATTGGAAAGGAGGAAATAAAACTGCCTTAATTCATGGATGACATGATGGTATACATAGAAAAATCTAAGAAATCTGTATAAAAGCAACCAGAAATAATGTATGAGTTTAGCAAGATTGCAGATTACATGGTAAATATAGATCTATTGTTGTGTATCTATATACTATCAACAAACAATTGGAAATTTAAATATCACTTAGAATAAAAAACAAAAATTTCTTAGCAATAAATTTATTAAAATATGCAAGACACTGTTCAATGAAAGCTACCAAATATTGTTGAGTAAAATTAAAGAAGATGTAAAAAATTCAGTGAGATACCATGTTTCTGGATTGGAAAATTTAATACTGTTAAGATGTTAAGTCTCCCCCAAACTGATATTTCAAGAAAATCTCATTCAAAATCCTAGCAGATTATTTGTAGATTTTGACAGACTGATTCTAAAAATTTATTTGGAAACATAAAGGATTGAGGAAAGCCAAAACAATTTTTAAAAAGAAAAATATTTGAAGGCTTGACACCTCAAGATTATTGTAAAACTATAGTAATCAAAACAATGTGGGAGGTCTGTGACCTAGACATGTGGAATGGAAAAGGAAGCCCAGAAATAAACACTGACAAGGGAGCCTTCTCCAAAGGCAATTTAATGCAGACAGGATAGTCTCTACAACACACGATGCCAGAACAAGTGGACATCCACGTGCAAAAAAAAAAAAAAAAAATCAGCCTAGATACAGACACTACATCTTTCACAAAAATTAATTCAAAATGAATCATGAACCTATGTAAAATGAAAAGCTATAAAACTTACAGAAGATAACACAGGAGAAAATCTAGGTGAGCTTAGGTTTAGCAGATTACTTTTTTAGATACAACACCAAAAGTATGATCCATGAAAGAAAAATTGGTAAGATGGATTTTAAAATTAAAAACTTCTGCTCTGTGAAAGATCCTGTTAAAAAAGGCAAAAAACTGGAACCAACTCAAATATTCACTAACAGAAGAATGGATAACAAAATTGTAGTATGTCTATACAATGAAATATGACCCAGCAATAAAAATGAATGAACTACATATACATGCGATAACACAGATGATCCTTAACCATTAAATGAAGCAAATGAAGCCAGACACAAAAGACCCCACATTTTCTGATTTTATTTATATGAAATTCTAAAAAGGCAAAGCTGGGTGGCTCCCCTGGTGGCTCAGTGGTAAAGAATCCACCTGTCAATGCAGGAGACATGGGTTGGATCCCTGGTCCTGGAAGATCCCTCATGCCTTGGGGCAACTAAGCCTGGCACCGCAACTACTGAGACCATGCTCTAGAGCCTGGGAGCCACAAATACTGAGGCCGCGTGTTACAACTACTGAAGCCCAGGCACCATAGAGCCTGTGCTCTGCAACAAGAGAAACCACTGCAGTGAAAAGCCCACGCAAACATGCAATGCAATTCGAGAGTAGCCCCTGCTCTCCATAACTAGAGAAAGACTGTGTACAGCAATGAAGACCCAGCACAGCCAAAAATAAAAAAAAAATTTTTTTTAAAGGCAAAGCTATAGTAACAGAAAGCAAATCAATGGTTGCCAAGGCTTGGGAGAGAGAATTGGCTGCAAAGAAGCACAAAGAAATTCTGGAGGTGTTGGTAATATTCTATATGTTGATTGACTCATATTTGTCAAAGTTCACTGAACTATACACTTTTAAATGGGTGAATTTTATGATAATTACATCATATAGAAGTTGATTATTATTACATACTTCTGCAAATGATATTCCCCCCAAATACCACCACCATCAACAGATAATGCTCTGTTGCCATTGCTTACAATGTCCAGAATTTCATTTGAAGTTTTGATGTCATATCAGTTATGACATCCAGTTATCATTCAGCTGCCCAAAACAGACAGTCAACCATATGTCAGCTACAATTTTAGGTTTGGGAAAATGAGAATACGAATAAAATGCAGTTTTATCTTTAGGAATCTTGCAGTCTTAAAATAAAGCTATCATTTTTAACATTTATAGTGTACATATTTTACACTAAATGCTACTTGTACGTAATAACTTCTTAATTCTTTCAACAACCCTATGGTGTAGGTTGCATTATTAATTCCTTTTCACAAAAAGGAAACTGAGGAACAGAGAGGTCAAGTAAATTGCTCAGCTAGTAAACACAAAACTGGAATTTGAACCCAAAGAGACTAACACGAAGGTGGGCTGTCCAATACAGTAGCCACTAGCCACATGTGGTCCCTGAGCACTAGGAATGTGGTTAGTCTGAACTGAGATACGTTGTTAAGTGTAAAATACAACCTGGATTCCAAAGACTTAGTATAAAAAAGTAGAATATTATGTTAATAATTTTTACATCATATTAATTTCACACAGAAATTACATTTGCTATAGTAGGTTAAAATAAAATACATTAGTGAATTGAGTTTACCTGTTTCCTTTTGCTTTTTAAAATGTGGCTACTAGAACATTCAAACTTACATATGTGGTTTACATTATATTTCTATTGACCAGCACTACTCTAGATTCTGAAAATGTAACTATTCTACTCTTTCAGTGACAGGCAGACTTAAAAGTAATAATAAGCTGATATATGGGTGACAAAACAGAGGTGTGGACAAAGTATTACAGGAGTACGAGATGAAACCATCAATTTGTGATCAGGGATAAAGAAGCTGGTGATGAAGTCCCAGAGGAGGAATGCAGACTGGGCACAGGTACCAAGGGACAGGTCAAGTCAGTCACCATGTCTTACATGCATATAACATTTTACAGTTCACAAAGTGATTTCATACATATGAATGCATTTCTTGTACAAGACACATGGATGCATGCACGTGCACTCATTCACTCACACAGACACACACAGTGAAATAGACAGGGCCAATATCATTGTCCCTGTTTTATAAGCAGAAACTGAGTCTGAGAGATGAAGTCACTTGCTGAAGCTTATTCTGCTGGTAAGTATCAGAATTGGGATTTTAATCCAAGTCTTTTGAGCCCAAGATCAGGGAATTACTTACAACATCATGGTCGCCACCAGGTAACCTGGAAATACTTTCAAAGAAAAAGGGCAGAATGATATGGGAGACAGGATGGAGGTAGTGGTATACCTGAGCCAGCTTTTACCAGCTCACCAAAGCTGGGTATGCTCATCTCCTCCCAACTATTACCAAGTCGTGGCTTGATATCAGTCATGGTGGGAGTCTTTGCACTATAGAAATTGGCAAATACTACAAATGAAGATTTTTCCCCACCAAGAGTCAGCTTCTTAGCACATCACTGAATGGACCATAAAAGGTATACTGAATGGCCACAGTGGCAAGAATCTGTTAAAGCTCTAGCTCTGTCTCTGACTGGGTGAGCTTAGGCAAATGATATAACTTCTCTGGGTCCTAGCATTTTCAACAATGAACAGGAACACTCCAATTTCAGTTATAAAGTAGAAGTCAGATCTCAAACTCTGGAAGCAGAGAGCCTTGAGCTCCCATTGTACCTACCATTTGGGGAACCTCTTGATTTCCTAAGGTCTCTCCCAACCTTTATTTCCTTATTTCTTCAACAAGGTGAAAGGAGAACCTACCCCTGAGGCATTTGTCTGTCAGAGCTTATCTACAGATATTCACTTTATAAAATTAAAAGACGCTTGCTCCTTGGGAGAAAAGCTGTGACAAACCTATGCAGCACATTAAAAAGCAGAGATATCACTTTGTGGACAAAGGTCCATCTAGTCACAGTTATGGGTTTTCTTTCTGCTAGTCATGTACAGATGTGAGAGTTGGACCATAAAGAAGACTGAACACTGAAGAATTGATGCTCTTGAACTGTGGTGTTGGATAAGACTCTTGAGAGTCCCTTGGACAGCAAGGAGATCAAACCAGTCAATTTTATAAGAAATAAACCCTGAATATTCATCAGAAGGACTGATGCTAAAGCTGAAATTCCAATACTTTGGCCATTTAATGCAAACAGCCGACTCATTGGAAAAGATCCTGATGCTAGGAGATATTGAGCGCAGGAGGAGAAGAGGGCAACGCGGGATGAAATGGTTAGATAGCATCACTGACTCAATGGACCTCAGTCTGAGCAAAGTCCAGGAGATAGTGAGGGATAGGGAACCCTGGAGTCCAGCAGTCCATGGGGTTGCAAAGAGTCAGACACGACTTAGCAATTGAAAAACAACAACATTGACTTCATTCAAAATTAAAGGGGCTTTCCTGGTAGCTCAGTGGTAAAGAATCCGCCTCCAATGCAGGAGACATGGGTTCAACCCCTTATCAGGCAAGATCCCACATGCCACAGAGCAACTAAGCCCCTGTGCCATAACTATTGAGCCTGTGCTGTAGACCATGGGAGCCACAACTAGATGAGCCCAGGTGCCACAACTACTTAAGCCCACGTGCCTAGAGTCCATGCTCCACAAGAGAAGTCACTGCAGTGAGAAGCTCTCACAATGCAATGCCCCTGACCTCCACAACTAGAGAAAAGCCTGCACAGCAATGAAGATCCAGCATAGCCAAAAATTTTTAAAAATAAAATTATCTTTAAAGAAAACACACAGAATTAAAACTTGGGAAGCCAACACAATATTGTAAAGCATTTATCCTCCAATTATTAATAAAAATAAATTTTAAAAATGTTAGCAAAAACTAAAAAAATTAAAACTGGGAATAATTTTACATTATTTATTAATTCACTTAATAATAATAAAGTCATTACATGACAGCATAAATAATGCATTTTATTTTTAAAATAGCCATTCTTTCTAAACCCACCCCCCCGCAAATGAAAAAATTGCTAGTGTTTTACATGTTTTGCAAATCTGCTTAATGTCTAGCTTAAAAGAAGACAACAGGATTCTCATGTCTGTTTCTGTATTCAATCCATTTCAAAAATCATGTTATGGTGCTTCTGAAAAACTCCACTGTACACTAGTGAAAAGACAAGAGTAGAAAAGGTAAATAACATCTCACTTTACTGTGAACATTGTCTGAACCTCATGAAACCCATGTACGGCTCTCGGAGAACTCTAGGGCCCCAGAACTACACTTTCAGAACTGCTGGCCTAATACAAAGCATTCAGTTTTCATTCATGGTTTTTCTCATAGTTTTCATTCCTCTACAGGTTATTGTGAGGGACAAATGAAAGGCTGTGTTTTTTAAAAGACTTCAAAATCATGAAGAATTTACAACATGAAAAATATTCCAATCTCAGAAGTTGGTGCCTAATCTTAAGTATATATCTTCTTTCATCAACTGAAGTTTTTACAGTGAAGGGACTCCCCTGCTGGTTCAGTGGCTTAGACTCCACACTCCCAATGCAGGGGGCCCATGTTTGAGCCCTGGTCAGGGAACTAGAGCCCACATGGTGCAACTGAAGACCCTCCATGGCCCGGATGAAGGCAGATCTCATGTGCCACAGCTAAGGCCCGGTATAGCCAAATAAATAAAAATTAAAAAAAAAAAGAAATATTCCTAGTGAAGTGAATTTATCAGAGCTGACCTACAATGGAATTAGTCCTCAGAAATGCTCATGGAAAGAAGGATGAATGGATGAAAAGATGGAAAGAAGGAAGGAAGGAAGAACCTCTAATATTTCTTAAAGGCTTAGGGATATGCTGATAGAAACATTACTTTAAGTACTCATCCTAAGACTGGTAGGCTCTAGAAGCCCTGAAAACTATTCTAAGTGTGCAACTACCAAAGCTATAGTGTCCACCAAGGACAGAATTGAAATTCCTAAGGACCCAAAGCCCAAGAGCTACCCAAGTGGCCCTTCATGAGTAAAGGACCAATGTGAGTTGCTACTCTTAGAAGAAATAGAAGGAATAAGCAAGATTTTCACCATGAAAGCTACTGTGGGTCTCATGACAAGAGGAAATGTATATTCAGATTCTTTTCCATTATAGGTTATTACAAGATATTGAACATACTTCAATTTAAAAAATCAAATTAATATGACTTTTTAAAAAAAGTATATTGGTCAGTCTGCCTGCAATGCAAGAGACCTGAGTTCGATCCCTGGGTTGGGAAGATCTCTTGAGAAGGGGATCTTGCCTGGAGAATCCCAGTATTCTTGCCTGGCAAATTCCATGAACAGAGGAGCCTGGCTGCCTATAGTCCATGGGGTCCCAAAGAGTCTAACACAAATGAGCGACTCACACATACACACACACTGGTCATGAGCCCTTCCGAACTTAGCTCAAACAGGCCTAAGACAAAATAAAAAGTATTGAGTCACAAAAAGTTGAAGGCTCACTTGAAGACAGAGGATTCCATCTCTTTTTCTTTTCCTTTTCCTCTAGCCCTTCCTCCTTCTTGTCTTCTCTTTCCCTCTCCCCTCCCTCTCTATCTCTCTCTTGTCTATCCTTTCATTCTACAAATTCTGCTTCTGTTTTTGTCTCAGAAGTTCCTACAGTTTCTAACTGCAAGAAGTCCCAAGAGAAAGTTCTCTCCCAGCAGTCCAAACAGAGTCCTGGTTTGCACCTTGTTAACCTGTCTTGTATTTCTTTATCCATCCTTACAGTAGGACAAGAGCACTGACTTGTCAGTAATCCCAAACAATTTCTAACTGCCTTAGGCTTATTGTTTTGAACTTCATTGGGCATTTTATTACAATGTATAGAATGTCTGCTTATAGATTATTATAAATCAATCCATCCAAGGTATCTATCCAAGGTCAATGACAGGTATGTATGCAGCACTAATCTGCACAAACATGGTTAGGAAAGTTTGTTAGAAGGGTGTTGACCTGGTCACCCTGTGGTCTAGCAGGATAGAGGCCAACAAAATACTTTGTGTACACAAGTCACATTGTGCCTTGAAAAAAAGACCTATTTCCTGTTTCATTAAAATTTATTATGTTGGACAATCCTAAGATGTTTACTAGAGTCTGGCCTCTGCAATTTATTAGAGCCATGGGGAATAGAAATGCTCTCTTGCAAACTGAAGTATCAAAATGGCATTTAACAGCCTTGTTTGACAGCATCAGAGTTTATCATGTCTGGCTCATTTTGAAAATTATTTCACATTAAATGCATTACCTGCCTTTTAAAGTGAGAATGGAAAGGGAAGAATAATCTTCTAATAAGAGAAAATTAAAACTCAGCTAATCAGGGAGAAAATGTTTCTAATCCAGCTCTATAAATTTGGCAAAAAAAAGATTAAAAAAAAAAAAAAAGCAAACAGACCAGCTGGAAGGCAATAAAGCATATATCTATGTCTGATCCACACCACTGCCAGCTGCTGCTTCAAGGGTCTGGCAAAACTAGCTCTTGTGCAATAAGTCTACTTCTTTTATTCCTAGAGACATACAGCTTTTTTTGAACTTGGATAGTGATTTTATAGAGTGCTGTTTTATTTACTCTCAATTAATCATGCTCAACTGTAAACAAAGTGTCTGTTTTAGTTCTGCTGACAATTATCCACTTGTCAACATCTCCCTCAAGTACCTTCAGCATCTGGCTACTGCAGGAAACCTCTACATTAAGATGAATGTTTGTCTCTGTAAACTCAGGAATTCATTGGTTTCTTTAGCCCGTCAGCAGTCAGGATTATATTCTAACAAATGTCACACAGGCAGCTTGATGAAGATATATATAATCAGGCAATAAAGGGTTTCTCAGGATTTCCTTTCATTCACTGTGTTTGCTTTGGCAAAAAGAAGAAAATGATTACAACTTGGGAATCTTGGGGGGCGGGCGTAGAGCTGGGTCTGTGACTTTGGATACTGTCCTGAACCACCAGGCACAAGATGACAGCTCAGAAGTTGCTGAAAAATCTGTCCCTCCATTAGTAATATCCCATTAGATCAACAGAATCAAACTGTGTTATAATTGGTGGTAATTTATGTAAAGAAGGCATATGAGTTTTGCTGCAATTTCACTGGGGTTAGGAAGGGGCATGACTTTATCCGCTTCGCAAATAACTCTTTTACCTTAGGACACCTTTTTTTGTTTACTTAAAATGTGTAGGGAACATAGGGGAAAGTTGCTGCCAAGATCATTAGTATTTTTCCAACAATAACCTGTTTTAAAGGCAAATATTCCATTTGGTGGGTTTTGTGGGATAATTAATAGTGTGTCCCCTGGAGCACCCCTTGTTGAAAGGAGCCCCAGGAAAATTAAAGTCAACATTCATGCTGTATCCATTCTGTTCTTTCATCCATGAGAGAGGAGAGAAGTCACATACACCATTGGAGTGGGGGGCCAGCAGGGACAGGGAGGAAGCTAGGGACTCCGACAGACCAGTCCTTTGGGAGAATGAGTGGGTTATTTTCCTACATTTTACAACTGGGAGATTAATTTGCACTCAGCTCCAAATGGAAGAGATTCAAATCACTTAGCATCTTTCCTTGAAGTTGTATTCCTGGGTGAGGAGTGGTGGTGAGCCTGTGAGAATGTGGACCCCCAAGAGAAACCTGGCGTCCAGTTCAGCCCAGCCAGAGAACAGATCGATAGAAAGTGGCCGAGAGCTGAAGTTAAGTCCAGAAAAATTGACCTCCTCAGCGAGGGAAACAGGACCAGGATGGCGGGACTCACTGGGCGAGGGCCTGAGATTGCTACAGAACCAGCTAAGGTTGATGGGGGAGAAACAGGCGGCAGGATGGGGACTTGCTGGGGACGGGAAGTTAGTAAAAGGGTTTGACTCGCTCCTTTCTGACAAAAGCTGATCAATCTAACTGCATGTAATTGATTTTAATGAGTGGGGGATTTTCCTTCACATTAACGATTGCCCCGAGTCATCAGCCTGCGCGGGCTGCGTCTCCCGGCGCAGACTCGGTCATTCCTCCACGGCCGGCCAGTCTCTACCCGGGCGCCTGCCACGCCGCCTAGCTTTACTGCCCTAAACAGTAGAGAGGTCGGGAACCCGGATCCTGGCCGGACCCCAGCCCGGTTTCACCTGGTAATTTATGCACAATTAATTGAGATATCTTTTATACTTGATGTGTTGCAAAATTAATGCCTAATTTATGTAATTAGTCAATTAACTCTAATTCTAGCATATGTTCCCAATGCCCAGAAGGTGTTCTGTTTCCCAGGTACTTATTTTGATGTCATAAAATACAACTAATTAATTTTACATGCATATTAATTTGAGATCTCTTTAGCAGTTCCCTTTGTGCAAGTAATTTTAATATTTGTCTTTCTAACCTTTGGGGGCAAGATGGGTGGGGAGGTGCAGGTGAGCATAAGCGGCACGTGGGTGCGAGCCCAGATGACGCCTAGCCTGAGGGGTGGCCCGGGTTGAGGGCAGGGTGCTCAGGAAGAGGCCTCAGGCAGCCACGGGTGTGGGTGTTGTGCTCAGCAGGCCGTTAGAGGGCGTCGCGGGTGTTGACCTCACAATGTGCATTTTGCTCAAGCCTTTGGGAAACAGCGCGCCTTAGGGGCCGGAGGCTGAGAAGCCTGGGAGCGCTGACAGTGGTCACCAGGACACTTCCCGCGTCCCTGGACAATCGGCTCCGTGGCCAGTCACCCGCACTCCCCGGAGCCGGGGAAAGGCTTTTTTTTTTTTTTTTTGCTTAAGGAAGGAAGACTCCTATTTCTAAGGCAGTCCCGGAGGCAAAAACCGAATAGGTTGCTCTGTGGTGGCGGCCCATCCCTCCCAGACATCCAGGCTGCTGTCCGAGTATGAGGAGCCGGAGAGCCTGCTCTCCTCGAAGCTGCCGGGTGCAGGGAGAGAGGAACCGCGCCTCCATCTCGGACTGTGCAAGCAGCTATCTGTCCTCTTCTGGCCCGGAGCGAAGATCAAGCGGGGCGAAAGTTTACTGTCCAAGTTATTGGGTGGCACATTAAAACTTTTATCCCTTTTGGACAAATTAACGAGCAATTTAATTAATAAAATCAGAGAGTAGTGTAAGTGCTATGATAATGAAGTTAAATGAGTGCACAATAAAATATTCACTAATCCAGCGCATTGCCAAATATCCCCTTAATTCTGCTTAACACTAAAAGGGTTTTGAGCACCATAATGAGATTCCTCTGTCTGCTAATTAATTGACACGCTCCTGAATATTCATACGAGCCAGCACCAATACGTTCCTAATTGCACCGTGGAATAGATCTCAGAGGAAAGTAAATCGCCATAGACTTAATTAAAATAATGTATTCCAGATCTAGGACGGGAAAAGATGAGACATTTGCCTTCGAGCGCGCTAAGAAAGTGGCACCTGGTTGGTGGAGGGGAGAGATAACAAACGTCGGCGCCCAGCCTGAAATAAGCGGCGTGGGACGCGCTGGGAGGGAGTTCGACTTCTGAAAACAGCAGCTATGCTGCGTCCAAACCCCGCGGCTCGGAGGCGCTGGCTCCCAGGGGCGTCCGTGTTCCTGCCCTGCCAGAGGAAGAGGCTGATGAAGCAGAGTCTAGTACCCCGACCCGGACCAGGGCCCTTTCTTTTCTCTTTACTGTCTGTCCCCAGGCTTGTCCGAAAAACGGTCTACAAAGGCGCGTCGGGGAAGGTTGTCTGTAGCGAAACTGGTGCAAACTTTTCCTTGAGGTTGTCGAAACCACAGCAGACAC
>NW_011494718.1:9681382-9686109 GCF_000754665.1 Bison bison bison
CCCCCAGCAGACACAGCTCTCCCAACCTAAATAGCGATCTAAGAGAAGTCCTTGGCACTTATCTTTGGGGGAGGGCGATAGCTCGGGGGAGAATACCGAATCTGTGGATGCTGTCCTTTCTCCCGGCTCCTATTCCCACAGAAAGCGCCGCCGTCCCCAAACTTGCGGCTAAGTTCCTGGGCACATCGTCCCTTCCTTGTCGAGTCCAGTGCGAGGGCCCAACACAGCCAAGATTTCCTCGGCAGATAAGAGGGACTCTACTCTCAGCTGGACGGCAGAGCCATTTTTGTGTGGCAGAGCCACACAAGTGAAATTCCTTGGAAAGATGAGAGTCCCTCCACCCTCCGTCTTCTTGGGGGAAAAAAAAAAATCACCACAGGTTAGAAACTAAAAAGAGTTTATTTGAAGACATACAAATGCATATTTATTATACACATGTATGCATTAACAATGTAAATTACACCGCCAGCAGTTGCTGGTTGTTTATTCATTAGATCTTTAGAAAATCTACATTGCCTCCAGACAGCGCGATGATAATGTGAAATACACAAGCAGTTTACATAACCAACTTTGACGCGGAGCTCTGTGCTACGCGACTCAGTCATCAACAGGTCGCGGGGATCCGGACGCGAAGGAAAACCTAAGTTGCTAATAGTTACCAAAGATCTGGGGAACCTAGGAAGCCCGCGGCTCCCTCTGTCCTTTTGGAAAAGGGTAACAAATGTGGAGAAAAAAGAAAGATCTGATCCACTCTCTACGGTTCTCTATTTTACCCTATTTATGTACAGCCTTTTTTTTTTTTTTTTTGCAATTAAAGAAAAATAAATGAAAAGAGGATGAACGGACGGAACTGAAAGACCGACCTTCCCCAAACTTTGGGTATTCGAGAGAACTAAAGACTTTGAACCCCCAATGCTGGGGGTGGGGTGGGGTGGGGGTGGGTGAAGTGAGAGGTTTTCTTAACTGCCTGCACGGGAAGAAAAGGCAGCCTACTTTAGTTAAAGGAATCCATCCACTCCACCAATCAAATCACGATGGCCACCATAAACAAATGGTTGTCACTCCAAAGAAAATCACCTGCATATCAGCCTTTTGGAATTAAATCCTTCCGATTCAGGATTCACCCAAAAGATGGAGAGGAGAAGGTACTTTAAGAGATGAATAGTAGTGCAGATTTACTGCTTATTTTAAATATATTTTTCTTAATAAAAATATTGAATAAGGGGGAGTGAGGAGTTGTTTAGTAGGCTGGCTGTGAGGATGGGTTGGGGAGGGGCGGGTGAATGTTGTCAACCACAGTTGTAAGTGCGGAAGTTTCCTAAAAGCTACACGGATGCTATGATCGGTCAAGTTAATGATTTATCCCCCTCTCCGCAGTCCATCACTTATGGTGGCCCACCACTCACCGCTGAAGTGCGCGGGTCATGCGTGAGGGTGAGGGTGTTTGAATGTTTTGTAACCCTTATCCCTTCCTTCCTTTCTTTCGGTTGTGCCGGCAGGGTACAGGAGGAAATGCGCTGCCGATCCCAGACACTGCATTGCTGGGAAGGCAGCTAGTTTTTTTTGCAAACCTACAATCTGATATCCCGACTGCTGTGAAAATTGAAACCTGAGTTTGAGAAAGAAGGGATGAGGGTAGAGAGGGAGAGGGAAGAGGGAAGGAAAGAGATGAAGAGATAGAGGAACGCCGAGGGTGGTGCATCCGTTTCTGTGGCGTTGGTAAACTCAGGGCAACCGGGTATCCCCTACAGCTAGTCTGACAGCGACCCATCAGGAGTGAGCGAAGTGCGAGCCCGGAGCAGAGTCGGTGCTGATGAGGAGGGCACACGGTAGGGGGTGGGCACCCAGCGCCGGGACTCGAGAAGCAAAGTCTTGGTCCCAGGTGAGACCCGCCTAAGCGGAAGGACCCCGCTGCCAGGGACCCCGCCGCCCAGCGGAGGCGAGCTCCTGGCCGCGCTGCTGGCCCCGCCAGGGCCCGCCTCCCAGCCATTCTTAGTTGGGGGAGGCCAGTAAGGATCAGCCGCTTTCTTTCTTTGGTGTCTTTCTTTTTCAAACCCGCTTTGTGGGTGGCAGCTCAGCGGGGGACGAATGGCGACCAAAGGAAAAAAAAGCCCAAACGAGGTGTGTGTGTTGGGGGGGTGGCGGTTTGGGTGGGGAAAGAGAGAGAGAAAGAAATCAAATAGTTTTAACCATCCCAGGAACACAGTGAGTTATTATATCTAAAGGCTGTTGTGGACTTCAGCGAGACCTGCTTCTGCCATTAAGAAAACACATACTGCATATGTCTACCGGGTTAAGCTCTCCTCCTCGTCTCTGAACAAACAAAGCAGAAGCCCAGGGTTTTAAGCCTGGAGACCTACAGGTTATCCGGTTTCAAAACAAATTAAAACGGGCGAATGCACCAACAACTATTATGGATGCAAGATATTTTTCATTTCAGAGCTCTGCAGTTACCCCTCTCCACAGAATTGATTTTATTCAAATTTCTCAGCAAAGGACATTTAACCTACTGTACAGAATTTAACTTAATATTCTCTTGCAATCACTATCTTAATTTTTCCAGATAATGCAGTCAAAGGAAACGCACCACTCTTCTCACTTACTGGAAGCTTTGAAACACCTCATAAAGCTAAAAACCTTCCCGATTCTGCGTTCCCTAAATCCTTCTCCCAAAATAACATTTAAAAAGTGGCTGCCTAACCAGAGATACTGACCTCCTCCCCCAAATCTGAGCAAACAAGTAATTCTTGACAAAGAAAATTAATATGAAAAGTATAGGGTGATTTTCTCCCCCTCCCCCCTTAAAAAAAAAGACCCTTTGCTCCACCCCGCTATTAAACAAAACACAATACCTTTTTCTGGGTGGTACTGCACAGAAGTTGATTCAGTTTTGACAATGTTGTTTAGCTATCATTTGCTATTTTGAATGAATGGGAGCAATCCCCCCTTTTACAACATTTGTTTCCTATTATGGAGAGGTGCAGCAGTTGAGGGCAGACATGTGAAAGTGGCTGTTTGATTCTCTTTTTCATCCCCCTGACCCTGCTTTTGTCCCTCCTCACCCTGGGAATGTCACGCCTCGCTACTTCACTTTGAGATGCTCGAGAAAGTGGCTTTGTTATTCCCTTTTAGACATACACGAAATTGTTCTCATTCCCCCCGCTGTAAAAGATACTTCACATCGGGCCTCGGTTCACAAGTGCAATGCAATTTGGCTTAGTCCAACCTTTGTTCTGCTTGTACAAATGAGCGAACAGTGCACACATTATACAGTTGATCTACTGCTGTCTTAACCCCAGAGTTAGGGGCTGGGAGAAAAGCAAGTTAATCCCTTCAATACCAAGGTGGTTTTAGCAATATTTCCTCCAATAATAATAATAATAGATTTGAATTGCTGCTTCTATTTCACACAGTGCAGGGCAAAACTTCTGGGGAGGGTTTAGTAACAACAAAAATCCTTCCACCAACCGTTGGCAAATAACTTTGGGACAAGTACATATGTAGGTTTGGTAATGCCCAATTTAAAGCGATGCAATTATTAGTACAAAGAGGGACTGGATTTGGAAAGTCAGGCTTTAAAGCCTTGAAATCTCAGAGCAAACCACTGCCAGCAAAGACCAAATGGTATTTAGCAAACAGAATCCAAAGAGAGGGCATTATGGGGAGCCGGCAAGAGTTGTTTTCAGGGGCATTGAAACTGCCTGTTTACTATGGGTGGGGTTGGCACTTCTTGGGGATGGATGTCAAGCAGACCAGCCTCTATCTCTGGCTGTTTTTTTTCCTGCTTGAGATGGAGGGAAAACTGAGCCTTCCACACTCTCCAAGCTGGAGCAGCTGCTTGGGAAATACATCTATAATGTGTGAGGTGCTGCCATTCCCTTTCACACAACCCCAAGGAAAACAGATTTTAACTTCAGGTGCCCCAGCCATAGCCAGAGGCCATATCCACAGCCAGGCAGCAGAGACTGGGGAGGAGACACCTCTGAATATCAACATCTGCCCCCCGCACCCGCCCCACACACACTCACCCACACCCTCCTGGTTTGGATGGGAGTAAAGCGTGATCAGGAGGTAGAGGCTCTTGCCTCCCTCAGAATCCAGCAAGATTTGGCGGGGGCGGGGGTATTGATTTTAGGCAGTATGCTCCTCATCCAAAGTTTCTCCTGGATCTCTCCAAACCCTATATAGTCCAATCACCAACCAATTAAATACATGGATCCAAAGTTCCCTGTGAGATGTTCCTTCCTTCTGGTTTGAAAAATAACTGTGCTACTCGGGCTGCCTGGTGCTTGGGGTGGCATTGGGGAGCACTGGTGAAGAGGGTGCCAAGTCCTTCTGCTGCCGGTTGGCCCTTGGCCAACCATGTGTCCCCTCCCCCACCCCTTTCCTTTAATACTCTGATTTCCCACCAGACGTCATCCAACTGGCCTGGCAGTATGAGCCTAGACTCCTAGGAGCATGGGGCAGCCATGGCCAAAAGGCTTCCCTGATGCAGCACCCACCTGGGTGTGGGTCTCTGGTGGGGCCCAAGGACCTGCAAGACCCTGCTGTCCAGTGGCGCCAGGCTGAGAGAACTTCCTGAGCAGGGTCCCTCCGGTGCCCAGATCCCCAAGGTTGGAGCCAGGCTGTGCCATGCGGGCTGCTGGAGCTGCAGGTGCACATATTCTGAGGACAGTCTCCCGGACACTCAGGAGGATGCTTTTTTTTTTTTTTTTTTTTTTAAAAAA
>NW_011494718.1:9686209-9690708 GCF_000754665.1 Bison bison bison
AAAATCGACCACTGACCAGCTGAGGGAGTTTGTTTTAGTGCTGAATACCCCAGGAACAAAATCCTTTTTAAAGGAAAGCTAAGTCATTTCATGCCACCAAAGTCCAGATCTGATGAAGACCGACAAAGAGGCACAGTGCCTTTAGCGTGGGTTCTCAGAGAGACCAGAGGACTTGAGCACCTGCAGGAGGCAGCCTGAAAAGTTGGGGCGGGTCAGAGGAGGCACAAGCCCTCGACCTTCACCCCCACTTCCTAGCACTTTTACTGCCCATTTTACAGAGATGCTGGGAAAAGTGGAGAGAGGGAGAAAAAGTAAAGTGAAGAGAACTGAAGGACAAGAGTGCATTAGAAAGAGGAAAGAAGGAGGGGGGATGGAGGAGAGGGAGGGGAGCACTCCCAGAGTGAAAGGAGGAGGAGGAGAAGGGGGCCCAGGAAGGCTTAGCCAAAGCGCTCCAGGCAGCACGGAGTTCACTTTCCAAGTTGGGAAGGCGGGTATTGTTTTTGGCGCCTAGGAAACCCTCAGAAGCTGCCGGGTACTCTCCTCCACCTCCCATTGGTGTTTGGTAAATATTAACAAACCAGGGTGCGTTACTTTCTGGAGTGTGGATGGAGTGGCTGGCATGGGCTCTGGATAGTTTTCCTCTCCTCGAACCCCCGCCCCCAAACCCCAGCCCCACCGTTCACGCACACACACCTGCTTGACAACAGAAGGAATCAAAATCAATATTGTATTTGTCACCCCTCTGTCTCCTTTTTACTCCCTCAGCAGCCCCGGTGCCACTGAAGCGAATTGTGGATTTATGGAGGGAAATTAGCATAAATTATTACAAAATCTGTAGCCGTGTGTGGTCCAGCTTGTGAGAAAAGAGGCTATTGCAAACTCTCCAAGCAGAAAGGTGGTCGGTGGTGGGCTCTGCGGAGGTGATGAATGGCAATTGCACGAAAGAGATTTCCAGTTGGTTTGCACATGGGTATAATTGACTTATGTGTATTTTATACAGTTTTCCCAACAACTCCCTAAGCCTCCAGGTCGGATGTACTCCCTCCCCAAAGCTTCTGTTTGCTTTGGGTTCTATACAATAGACTGATGCACTTTTCAAGATTTCTGGAAAGTGCTCCTTCCCTCCTCTTCTTCATAATACCAGTCTTAAAACGCTCTTTAAAGAGCATGCAAATCTGTCCCTTCCCCTGGGCTTTGTAGATCTTCAGGAGGAAATTAAGGTACAATTTTACAGCAAAGTATACTTTTTAAATGTGCATCTCACAACTCCACACTCCTCACAGAAGACAAACTTGTGCCATTAGGTGCAATTTCTTTAATTAGTCCTGAGCATGGGCAATGTGCCTCACTTCCCATTTTCACCAGAGCCAAACTTTGAGGGTCCTTACTTATATCCTCCCATGTCTCCAGCTTGGTGGTGACAACTTTCCCAGGGAGACAGACCTAGATTTATTCCAACTTGGATTTTTTTTTTCACCCAAACGTTTTTACTCTTAGAATTTAGTTAATCTTCTGTTTACTTGGAGCAATGATTTCGACAGCCATACAAAGACCCTTTGCAAGGCAACAAAATGCCAATTGTTAAAACAAAAACATTCCCTCTCCCCATCCCCCACCCTTAATACGCGGGAACTACTGGGGGGGGGAGTGTGTGTGTGTGCGCGCGCGCGCGCACACACACACACACACACACACACACACACAAATGGTAGAAAAGAATCAAAAAGAATCTTCCTGGCTGTCGCAGGGTGAACAGAGATCTTTCACATCCCGAATCCAACCCTTCTTAAAACACTATGAGTGTGTGTGTGTGTGTATACGTATTTTCTTAGAGGATCCTAAAAATTCTTGGGGGCTTCCATGCTAGTACCTCTCCCTCCCAGAAGGGCTTCTGCCTTGCCCTCCTTGTACCTCGGATTCCAGTTGCCTTCTAAAGCAGGAAAACTGGACCAAAGCCTTTCAGTCTGGAAAACATAAGCCCCCCACTACTAGTAATCAGCGGGTCCCTCAAGCTCCTAAGCTTCCTAGGCTCCTATCTCAGGACCCTGGAGTCTATCCTGGCCGCGCCAAGAAACCCCCCAAACACTGCACCCCCTTAGGAGCTGAAGCGTGCTGCAATTCCGGCAAGTACTACTGCCTTTCCGGCAAGTACCACTGCCTTCAGCCCAAGCTCCGAGAGGTTCCTCTTGGGTCCAACTGGTTTACCTGTAGAGGGTTTGTCAGCCTTTCTCCAGTAGTGCCCCAGAGACAGGTCAGCATCCCTCCCCCACCCCTGAGCACCCACCTCCTCCTCTTGGTTATTTTTTCTGAATTAAGAAGGTGACATTATTCTTTTCTTCAAGCACTTCTGTTAATATTGAAAAACGTGCGCTTGCATCTCAAGCAAGGCAGCCCAGACGCGAGGGCCATTTCAATATTAATGAAATTGTTTAATCTCCTAAATTCACCGTGTTTAAGTTACGTTTTGGTGAGTTATTGACCACCTCTGAAACTATGGTTAATGGAGGGTGTGTGCGTGTGTATGTGTGTCCGCATGTACAGTGCACACACGTGCATGCATGTTTAAAGATCCTTTTTTATGCTAACCCCAAACAGCTACACTAATAATGCTCTAATATCAATAAGTGTCAAAACATCACACCCAGAAATCTCCCACCACCACTTCATCCTCCTCCTGCCAAAAAAAAGTTCTCATATTTCCAGACTGAAGATGATTTATTGTGGGCTACAGGTACTGAGTTTTTAAAAACGAGATAGTACAAATTTCTTTTGAAAACCATAAAGGTTAGAGAATGTGCAGAAACCAGTGGGAATGCCTAGCATCTACATTTGTAGATGGCGTGCAAGCGGGCAGGGTTAACTCACTATTTCATAGCAGTTTGATGATGATGGTGACAACGATGATAATGATAATAATAATTCACTGAATCTCCAGAGATGAATCCAAACTGAAGGAAACCAGTTACCCACAGTAGGCAGGGTGATCCTAGGCACATCCCCATCCTCTCTTCTCTCCAAAAAAGGAAAATCCTCTGGTTCTTGGCAAATCTAGAAGGTAGTGCAGTTTTAGTGGGGCCGCAGGCAGCTTTTGCTGGGCCCTCTAAACCCTACATAACTTTTTTCTATGTAATAAAGGGGGGATGGGGAGAAAGTTTCAGCTGTAAAATGCAAACTTTCAGCCCACCCCTTACTCCTGTTTTAAACCACCTGCGGAAAGCAAGAGACAACTGTGTAAACCAAACTCAGGCCCTCCCCAGGTCCCCACACCGTCTTCCCCAACAGCCCCAGAGCCTCCATCCTGTATCTAACCAGATTCCTGGAGGAATTTTAAAGTGAAGACCTTGCTTATTTGCACAGATACACTGTTTTAATTCTTTTAATTTGGCCAATACACTTAGATTCAAAATGGGCTCTTACAAGGGGCTGTCCGATAGTTGTTGTTTTTTTTGTCTTTTAAAACCCTCGCTTAAAGCTACACACCCACTGTGCCGCGTTAAGGAAGCAGCCTAGGAAGGTCAAATCAAACTTTGACCTGCCTCTCGGAGGACTAGGGGAAGGGTGTATTTTCATTACAATTAACCCATGTAACCATTCCCCGGGTAATGCCACGCGCAAGGAAAGGGTCTCCTTCAGGGGAAAGCTGTGCCTTAAGTTAGCCAACAATACAAACCCGATACACTGCAAAGGAAACAAAATACCCCAATAGCCAAGCAATTTCCATGTCAAATACCATCTGCGCAGCAGCTCGGTCTCTGAATGTGAGTGGTCGCCTGTAGCCTGTATCCCTGCTCCCGCCGCTACCACCCCATACCTTCACAACTTGCACCCTGGCCGGCGCGTCCTGCTCCCACGGGTGGCAGAGGCTCTTCCCCCTCGCCCAGTCTTGAGCTGGAAGTGATTCCTATTGGCCAAGGTGTCCATGTAAATAGGTGTGAAAGAAACCAGAGCTGGCCAGGCTCTTTCCCTCTCGCTCAGTCCCCTCCCTCTGCATCCCCCGCTCCCCCTCCTCTTCCTCCTCCTCCCAAGGCGATTGTCATATGATAGCTAAGAAGTGGCACATTAATGAAGCACCGCTACAGGGGTCTTTTCTGCTCCTGTCACCGCTTAAAACTATCAGATGGTTCGAGGGAGGACATGGAGGCAGCCACCTAGCTCAGCGGAGCTGCGGAGCCCAGAGCAGCGCCCTCCGAAGCCCCGAGGCCGCTGCTGCCAGCGTCCGCGCAGGAACTCCACAGCCGAGCTCGGCCACCCGCGGAGCGCACGGCCAGAAGCGCCAGGGACCGGGCGGCGCGGGGCGCTGCGGGACTGAGCTGCTGAGCTCAGAGACGTACGGAGCCCAGCCGAACCTGGACACTGCGCCCTGGCTGCGCGCCGGGAGGAACAAGGCGAGCAGCAGCGCCATCCCGGATGCGGACGCGCAACTTGGGGCAACTTTAAGGTGAGCGGCTCACGGTTGCATCTCTACCCCCAGTTCCCGCTCCAGGTCCGGGCTTACTTCC
>NW_011494718.1:9690808-9691213 GCF_000754665.1 Bison bison bison
ACCCTCACGCCGCTCGCCGGCTTCCCTTCCCGCGCCCCCTGGCTGCGTCCCACTCGACACACAAAGTTGGTGGCTAAAGAGCTTAGACGCTGGCTGATCCAGCGCCAAAGCCCCCTACTTGCGCCACCCCCGAAGTCTGTTCTTGGCCTGGTTGACCTCGTCTGTGCATCCACGTCCTCCTCCCTCCCCCGCTTATCTTTCCCCCTTCCCAGATCCGAGCAGGCCCGCGCGGACCCAGAGCTAGGAGGGGGCAAAGAAGAAGATGCCTCGGCCGGGCCGCAACACGTATAGCGACCAGAAGCCGCCCTACTCATACATATCGCTAACCGCCATGGCCATCCAGAGCTCGCCAGAGAAGATGCTGCCGTTGAGCGAAATCTACAAGTTCATCATGGACCGCTTCCC
>NW_011494718.1:9691319-9691725 GCF_000754665.1 Bison bison bison
GAGGCGCCGCAAGCGCTTCAAGGTGCTCAAGTCGGACCACCTGGCGCCCAGCAAGCCCGCTGACGCCGCGCAGTACCTGCAGCAGCAGGCCAAGCTGCGCCTGAGCGCGCTGGCCGCCTCGGGCACGCACCTGCCGCAGATGCCCACGGCCGCCTACAACCTGGGCGGCGTGGCGCAGCCCTCAGGCTTCAAGCATCCCTTTGCCATCGAGAATATCATCGCACGCGAGTACAAGATGCCCGGGGGGCTGGCGTTCTCCGCCATGCAGCCCGTGCCCGCCGCCTACCCGCTCCCCAACCAGTTGACTACGATGGGCAGCTCGCTGGGCACCGGCTGGCCACACGTGTACGGTTCCGCGGGCATGATCGATTCAGCCACCCCCATCTCCATGGCCAGTGGCGATTAC
>NW_011494718.1:9691825-9694618 GCF_000754665.1 Bison bison bison
GATTACAGCGCCTACGGCGTGCCACTGAAGCCTCTGTGTCACGCAGCGGGCCAGACACTGCCCGCCATCCCCGTGCCCATCAAGCCCACACCGGCCGCAGTGCCTGCCCTGCCCGCGCTGCCTGCGCCCATCCCCACCTTGCTCTCGAACTCGCCGCCCTCGCTTAGCCCCACGTCCTCTCAAACAGCCACCAGCCAAAGCAGCCCCGCTACTCCCAGCGAAACGCTCACCAGCCCGGCCTCCGCCTTGCACTCAGTGGCGGTGCACTGACCCGCAGAGGCCGGCGCCCCCTCTTGTTCCCCTCCCCGCCAGCTCACTCGCCTCCCCCGGCTCCCAGTCCTGCCCTCCTCGACCTGGGACACCCTAATTTGTCCATTTCACCTTCGGCCAACCCTCTCTTCCCCGTGAGAACTTTTGTTTTGGACCCAGGAAACGAAACACAAACTTGCAGATGGGCCAGGAGGCGCGCGTGAGAGTTGTCCTCGCCCCCAAGAGGGAAAGGCAAGGAACGCCTGAGCCAAGTCTTCCCATGCCCGGGGCCCCGAAACCCTCTCCCACTGAAGAGGCAGGGGAGTTCCTGCCTCCTGCCGCCTCGGAGAGGAGCGCGTCTTCGTTCGGCCCGGATCCGCGAGGCTCTGGACACGGCGCCGTTGCTCCAAGCCCAGAGAAACCGTCTCCGAGGTTTCCTGGAACACATCTCCCATGTGGGCTGCAGCCACCCAGCGGAGAGCCAGATCTCTGTTTACGTCTTGGAAATCTGCCGCGAAAAGGGACCACTAACTTCCTACCCTACTCGCCTCCGCCCATCCGGCAGGGGCTGGGCGGACCACAGCTTCCCTGAGAAGCGGCCCTGCCTCCACGGCTTCTGCGGAGTTTTTTTGTTTTGGGTTTTGTTTTCTGCCAGAGGCTCCTCGCGCTGGGAGTTTAGGGGAGAGGCTACTAAGCTGGGAAGGAGACGTTTGTCCTCAACACAAACAAAATAAAAGTAAAAGTAACCTTGTATGTTTACAAAGCGCCCGGTAAAACGTAAACAGTGAACTTGAATCCGTATTGCTTTGGCGGGCGAGCGGGCAAAGCCCACTTTACAAGTACCTGTTGTAATGTGAATGTTTACTCTGCATTTCTGGCCAGGTTTAGGGGAGGGAAGGGGTGGGTATGGGAAAGTTAATTAGGATGTTAACTTTCCGATTACTTAGAGACCTTTTTAACTATTTATTTTATTGTTGGAAGGAAAAAAGAAAATGAAATAAGTCCAAACTAAGAAACCATCAAGGGCAACCCTAGAAGAACTTAGATAAGCTGACTGGTAACATGAAGGAGGTGTCACCAGATAGGTCTCCCATGGACAAGTCTTTCTGTTTGCTACAGGAACTTTTTCAAGAAGCTCAAGGGCTGCAAAGAGATGTAAATGATTGTGAATAGGAATGATTATACACTGTGTAAAATGCACTTTTGTTTGCTATATTCCTTTAGAATCTTAGGTAATTTGCTGGAAAACAAACTGTTGTTCTGGTGTGACCTGCTTAAGTTAAAAAAAAAAGTTGTAGTGTCATCAGAGCTGTACCATTTTTACCTTTCATTTTCTCTCCCTCCCTGTACAGAATTAGCATGGCGTTTTAAATATTGATGTTCTTGTTCCCAGCATGCCTGTTTTAAGACAAAGAATTTTAAAAAGGTGTCTACATTAAATTATGAACCTAGTCCAAATAATATTTTCTCATTAAAATATGTAAATTCAAATTTTAGTTGTGTGTGTTTTTGAAAAGTTGCTACAAACAACTCTATGAAAGATAGATGTAGTGCTTCTCTAAGCATGCCTTCTGCAATTCATTGTCTGAGTAGTTTGTCTTTTTCATAACTTATTTTTAAAACAAACCTCCTCTTATGCACTTGCAGACTAGGGGAGAAATTATTCAGACGAACTCTTGAAGACATTTGCCCAGAGAGAGAGATGAAATAATCTATTCTCTAGTATAGATCAGGTGCACATGTGCAGTGCTGAAAGAGAAACTGTTCATGAAAAAAAAAAATAGTACTTTATATTTATTTTGTCTATCTTAAAACATACATTTTACAAAATAGACAGTAGTTGTATGAATATAAGGCTTCTATCGAAACCAGGTAGAGGCGATATGGAGATAAAGAATTTGAAAGCAAACTTGCTTACTCAATATTTATATTCTGATACACCTATTTGCAGTGACCCTTCATTTCCTTGGTCCTTTAAATTATTGTAGTCATTGAAATTTTCTTTTTCAGAAGTTACTTAAAAGTCCACATAGCTTGTCAAGAAACCTGTTCACTTTTAACTGAAAAGATTTCTCTTTAATCCTTCATCTGGGAAAATAATGCTTGGTGCATTTATTTTAAAGAAATGAATGAAGTTAAATACCTGCCTGTAAGTATTTGCTTTTCTTCAGATTTTTGCAGAGAATTAAAGTTTGCCAAGAATGTATGGCTCAAGGCCAATTAAAACTTTATTGAAGGGGTCACCATATTTCCAGAGTGAGGTGTGTATTCAACTAATGAAGTTACAAGACAAAGACAAACTTAAATGGTGATTAACACTTCACTGTGTAAAATGATTAAACAAGAGACCTTGTGCAACAGAGAAACCCACCCAGAAATCATCATATCTATACTCCACTAGGAGAACCCTTAGCACTTGCGACCTTTATATCTAAAGAGGGTTATCTGAAAAAAAAAAAAATTAGGATTAATGCAAAGGATAATTAATCCTGTTGTGACTTTTTTTTTTTTAAAGGAAGGATCCCACACACAGCCAAAAAAAAA
>NW_011494718.1:9694718-9731891 GCF_000754665.1 Bison bison bison
AAAAAAAAAAAAAAAAAAAGGGGGAAAATAAATGAATCATTGGACTGATTAAAATGCATGAAGCCACTAAAGCTCGTCAGACAGGGGACAACTAAACTCATTCATCAAGCCCAATTCACAATTATATCAACACGATCAGCTAAAGAAAGCCTGGAAAACTTATCCACCCTGGGCCAGGAAACTCTTGAAACTTTGTTCCCAAGCAGAAATCATCTACAGTTAAAAAAAATGAAACACCATTTGTACTACTTCCTGCAAAATAAAATTAAAAGCCATCTATGGAATATTCTAATCTCCTGGAATTCACTAACACTGCATTTGAACTGAGAATGAAGGGAGCATAAAGGGCTAACATGGGCCTCAAACGTTTTCTATATTTTCAGCTTACATAGGTAAAATGCTTTTCCTAGTAGCAGCAATAGAATTTAGAGGCAAGTGATGTGTACATACACACATTTAATAAACAGAGGCAAATAAGATGCAGGTCCTATTTCTGATTTTTAGCAAAGGACTGATTTCAAGTCAGCATTTGAAAATGTGCTTTTCAGCTGTTAAGTTCGTCATGGTGTATTGCAAAGAATGAAATAACTTCGGCATTGTGAGTCCTCCTTTCACCACTGCAGGCATCTTTTCTCAGACGAAGTTGAATGAGTAAAGTAAAAAATCCATTGATGATATTTTGACCTTCATCAGGAATCCAAAAGCAGCCCAAACACACAGGCCTCCATCCCACTCCAACTCTAGCTTTGAGACTTGCACCCAGTCCAGCTGAAGTACCCCACAAATAAGGAAGTTTATAACTTCCATACCTTCAATGGCTCTCTTTGTCATGTTAAATCTTTTCACCTGGCTCAAGTCCAAAGTCAATACACATAGCTTTAAAATAAAACTGGAAGAGACAACCCCGTGCAGTAAGGTGTATATGTTAGGGATCTCACCCAGAGAATGGAGTTAAGCTATATTATTTTCTATTTTGTAAATTTGGACAATATTGATTTTTTAAAATTTAGGTTTTTGATTTGAAAATTGGACTCTTCTGTTACTTTTGGTGTTAAGCATGCTTCTGTGCTCAACTGTGTTTTTAAGTGGCTTTCTCTGTGATTTAGGGAAATGCTTACACAATGCATGAGTTTTGTGCGAGAGAGACAGAGAGAGAGAGAGAATGAATGAAAGAGAGAAGCTGTTGAAGTTCTCACTGTTTCTATTGCCTGGGCTAGGGATTTTGAGAAGCCTGAAGACTAGCAGGAGCGGTGCTAGTAAATGATCCTTGGAATGGCTTAAATATTACAGCAGCGAGCTTAATTCCTTTAAAATAGATGAGAACATTGAGTGTCTTGGAAGCATAAATCTGGCCAGGTGCTCAAGTGGTAGGTGGGAGGGAGAAAGAATCCAAGGGGAGTGCTTCTAACAGAAGGTTTTACATTAGTTTATGCCAGATTGAGGGGGTGGTTCAGGGAGGGTTTATACTTTTGCAAATAGAAACTCCCTTTGTAAAAAGGTATCCATTTAAGTAACAACAGGATCAGAATGTGTTCTCCAATTCTTAATATAAATGTCGATTAATTTTTTTCGCCTAAAGCCACATATACACAGAGACACCCAAACAAAAACAAAACAAAAACAATCCAACCCACCAGCTGTGAAGCCTCAAAAGGGATGCATTTGTTTCGTTTAAACTAACAACAAATTATCTAATTAATATGTTTCAATTACAGCATGAAAGGCACAGCCCTTGGACCGCCCGCCGTGGGGGCACAATAGCCCCAGAGCCCACTCTAGGAATTTACAATAACTTCACATCTGTTTCTTTATTTCCCACTTTTTGAATCTAAAACTCCTCTCAAGATCACTTCACACCACGGCCTGAGTTATGAAATATGTCCCGGTGTTAAAGGGGGATGAAACTTTGCTTCATTTGCAAGCAAAAAAGTGAAAGCCCATTGAAGAGCATTAAACAAATATATTAGAATTCTGTCACTTTATGCAATTGAGTAGATCAAATGAAGGGTCCCGGCCACTTCATTCACTCTCATTCACTCGAATAGAAAATGCAAAGAATAGCAACCCGAGACTGGGCCACCGATGTAGATTTAGCTCCTTTTTACTGAGAGACAAAAAGGCTGAATTTTCACAAACACATTGCTGACTCGGGGACTAGGAAACCAGCACTGGAACCCCTTTGGAATTTAAATTCATTTTATCTTCCTCTCTCTTTGCGGGGATCTGTTTGCACTACAGTGCAAGATGCAGTAGGCATCCTCTGGCTTCTGAAAACTGGGGGAGGGGAAGACCGTGAGTGGGGGGTCACTATGTGGGCCTCAGGAGTCTCAAGGAGCTCCTGGTGGTCAACTGACACTCGGGTCTAAGATAATAACTTTGATTTAAACAAATCTTTATCTACACTGTTATAAACATCAGTATATCACACACATCTCCTAGCCTCTTACCTCCCTGCTTGGCACGAATTATATAAATAGCTTGTTTTCAAAGACCAGAATCACATCTGGGTCATCCAGTTTTCTTCTTTCAACTAATATCTGGTCAATGGTGTCACAACAGACTTGAAAGCCCAGCTTTCAACCTCACCCACTCAGCACTGTTCTTTCTCTGTCTCTCCCATATATGCACGTGCATACATACACACTTTCTGATAGCTACCCTATCTGAGCACAGTGACTGTAAATTTGTTAAGTAAAAATCAAGAGATGAGATATTCTTTGGTTAGATTTTTCAAGTTAGATCTTCTAACATTTTCATATCCCATTCCCAGGTGGAGTGGGGTGGGAAAAAGCCGCATGTGTCTGTGTTAACTGAGATACTCTTGTAGAGATACTTCTGTCCTGCTTCTTCAATGGCTGATAGTTTTGTTTTGACGAACTTTATAGATTTTTATGTTGTCAACACCTTAGAAAGCTTACAGTGGCTGTTTGAGCTGCTTCCAGAGACAAAGCAGGGAAAAATAAAGCAGCAGGTTTCTCAGCTTTTGAGATGTGACTGCAGAGGAATGAACCAGTTTTCCTAAAATTTGTAGCCTAAATGAGATCTGAGCTGAAGGAGGACGTATAGGGAGGGGTTTTTATTGGATTTTGTAAATGCGTCTGGCACTTTTTCCAGATACATCCAAACCTTGAATGCTTTTCATTTTAGCTTAGACATTTGTTAGATCATATTCGACACTATTTTTCATTTAATTTGTGGGACTGTTGTCTGGAGCAGGGGACAGGAGGTAGCCCAGACCTACAGATACATAAAAGACACTGAAGAAATAGCTGGCTATTTCATAACCATAAGCTATCAAACTCACCATAAGTGAAAATAAGCAATAAGCTGATCAGAATGGTAAAATAAGAAAGGTATCAGGAAACATCCATGAAAAAATTATAATTGGTTAAATAAAGCCTTCCTTAGAAGACTTTCCTCTCAGAAATTTTCAAGAATATACGGACAAAAGGTTCTTTGGAGGCAGCCTCCTTTTTCCTGTGTCTGCAAATAACCGATGTCAAATCAGTTGCAAGCTTTTGAAGGAACGAACTCAGAGCATTAATTAGAGCAGCTGAAGCTCACAGATAAAAAGCATTCTTTAAATATCTGTTGTTTGGAGACACTGTGATTCTGATTCATGTTTTGCAGCCTGTATATTTTTATTTACTCAAATAATTTCTTCCCCAGAGTATTCCCTGTTGACTGGGCTTACTAAGGTACACTGTAAGTGCAGAAAGAACTGTTGGTTTGCAGAAATAAGTGTTTCCAAACTCTGCTTTTACTACTGATTTCTCTCCCCTCCTTTCTGAAATGCAATGCATTGGTCCATGATTCCAGCACACAGGAGCATATAGAGAAACTGTTCAATAGAGGATCTTAATTTTGTGCCACTTAGAGGAAGCTTAGTATTTATGAAGTAGTATCTAGAGTGTTTTACATTAATTAGAGCAGCTCCTTGGAGAGACATTACAGCCAAGAATGGTTTCACACAACAGGGAAACACTGAGTATTTCAACTCCCCCGCAAGATTTGCCATAGCAAAAGACAGAGCTGGCAAGGGTCTGCTCACTCGGAAATGTCAACATATATATTATTTATTTACATATGTTTGATAGACAGATGAAAGGTCTATCTATAACTGTTTCAATAAACTTATCATTGAAAAGTTCCCTATCACCCTGGTTGCTGTGATATTTTATGTCAGCTACAAAACAGCCACAACAATAACCTGAAATAATGGTCTGTCTCAAGATTCCTGATGTGATTTCATATTGGGTGAAAAAAACTGACAAATGACTATCCAACACTCCATGTTCAATGGATGAGTCAGTCTGCATCTTGTATTTCTGTGACTTCCTGGAGGATGTTAAGAGTTCTCATCCTTGTGTGTGTGTTGGTGGGAGGGAGACAGCAGGGGAGAGTAAGGAACAACAGACAAGGATGAAATCTAATGACTATCTCATTAGTCCAGATGATATATATGCTGTGATTCCTGTCCCTAACACAGAGGAATAACTGGCTGAATGAATGGGAGTTCCGAGTGCAGTCTCCTTAGTTTAAGTAAAAATGCTTTGCCTTTGTTCCAGGTGTCAGTAGTGAGAGCACTGACTGTACATTTCATGATGACTGTGATACTAAGTCTGTACAATTTAAACCTTTGGAATGCATTTGCAATACTTTGGATGCTATTAGCTTTAATAAAAGGCAAACTCCTCCCATAAAACAAGAAAATGAAAATGATTAACTTTGACATAGAAATATAAACACCAATTTGATTAATTATATTGCTAATTATTCTTTGCTTTGGAGCCAAACATTATCCAATTCTTAAAATGACAGATGCTGAATAAATCACATAAAATCATTACTTGGAATCTCACTGCACTGAGAAATGCTGGTGCTTATGAAGAGATTTATATTGATTTCTCAATGTATATTTGCTTTTGTCCTATTTTATTTAGAAATTTAGACTTTACTGTAAAAATATTACAACTCTGTAATAGAAGTGTTTTTTCTATATGTTCCTATTCATATATTAAAATAACCAGTTTCTCTTCTCAATACTTTCCATAATTATAACCAGTATATATAGCTTTGTATATCTCACTTTTCCTCATGTTTTTATAACATGAGAATATATCATATTCATAACCATCAGTTTTAATGGTTGTATAGCCTGCCAACTAAATGAATTCTCCTGATTGGGGCATTTTGAATGTTTTTAGGTTTGCTTTTTTGTTTGTCTGTCTGTTTGATTTGCTAGTTTTACAAAGACCATTGCAGTGAGTCTTTTATACCTAACTATGATGTAAAATACATTAACATTGACATGTGGAATTTCCTAACAGTCCCTTGCAAATTCAATAATGTGATTTAATTTAGGATTCTGCCTCAGTTCTTACATTTCCATTGCTCTCCGCCCTCGACCCAGAGCAATACTGCTGGACGTAGAGTCACGGAGACACTGAAAGAATCGTGAAGACGCTGAATGTTAGAGTTGGAAAAGCCCAGAGAGATTCCAGGTAAGTCAATTATGTTATTCATTTGATGAATCCCACTGATACATTTCTTTATCTACATCCAAATAATTTAACAATATCAAAACCAAGTTCTGAAAGTAAAAAAAAAAAAAAAAATTCAGTCCTACCACCAATGCCAGATCAATGCAACAAAAAACTAGAAATCACAGAAGTACTGACATTATCAAAATGAAGGCTTTTATCTGATAACGTAGGCTCACCTCATTGTAAGGCAGTATAGAAAGAATGACAAGCTGTAGCTCTTTGAAGGGGGCCGGGGGGTACTTTGAGTAACTAGAAGGAATGGTCACTGTTTAGTCCCAGGTCTGAGGAGAAAGGGATCCACCCTCAAGTCTGAACCATTCCATAACCCTGTGATACCCTCTTGACATTGTAAACAAGTGGTCCTCCAGCAGACTGCCAGGAGGCTAGAGCAGCAGTCCCCAACCTTTTTGGCCTCAGGAACCGGTTTCATAGAAGACAATTTTTCCACAGACTGGGGTGGAGGAGATGGTTTTGGAATGATTCAAGTGCATTGCACCTACTGTGCACTTTAATTTCTATTATCACGTCAGTGCCACCACAGATCATCAGGATTAGATCCCAGAGGTTGGGGACCCCTGGTTTAGAGGGTCCAGGCTCACAGCAGGTGTTACTATGTCATTTCTTCAGCAGCTATGAGGTGCTAATTCTCAAGGTGGGAAATGGCAGGAAGGGTCACCCGGGGTGGTGATGGCCAAGGAATCTGGCTTCTGATTTTGTCTAGTAAATGCAGCGTTTCATTTCAACCTTTCTTATATGACTCTTTCATGTCTGATTTCCCCACTCTAGGTTCTCCAGCTCTTATTTGTTTTTAGTCAAGTGGCTTCAGGCTCTGTGAGATCTGACACAGGTGCCGATGGGGTGCTTGTCAGCTGAAGAACATCCAGGCAGCCTGGTGTGGACCCGGGGAGAAAAACAAGCAGAGAGAGAGCCATAACTTGTGACTAAGGTGGACATCATCTCTTGAGTTGGAATCAACACTTTTTGGTGGGGAAAATGATGGAACCAAATGAATTTGTTCACAACTACTCGTCTGTAGTTCCCAAACCATGCCAACCATGCCAACTACCATCCCCTGGGTTGATCACTCCTGCCTTCAGCTTGGCTCACTTAACAATGCGAGGAGAGACATAAGAGGAGGGACAGAGGAAGGCTGGGAGGAGGAGAAGCTGGATGAAAATCTGATGATTCTGCTGGCATGGTCCTTTCAAAGGGTACCCCAACACATCTTCTCCTTTTAATTTAGTTCCAGCCAATTCAACTCAGTCTCATTTAATCCAATTCGACAAATATCACTAAGCATCACATGTATAAACAAGATCTTTCCAGAAGATTATTTTGCTCAGAAGACCTTAATTTGAGTCCTGCTGCTACTGCTGCTAAGTCACTTCAGTCGTGTCCGACTCTGTGTGACCCCATAGACAGGAGCCCACCAGGCTCCCTTGTCCCTGGGATTCTCCAGGCAAGAACACTGGAGTGGGTTGCCATTTCCTTCTCCTACTTTCACCTAAATGGTTCTGAGCAACTCTCCTGAGCTCTCTCTCAGTTACCCTTCTCTCAGAAGAGAATAATGCGTCCTCAAAGGCTTGTCTGAGTGATCAAGTGGAGCAAAGCAGATGAAAGCACTTTGAAGCGCCATGCAAACTTAAGTTACCATTATTGTTAATGATGGATAAATAGTAAACTAAAAATCATTATTAAAAATTGTCCTGATAACCCACAGAATGGGAGAAAATATCTGCAATCAAAGCAACTGACAAGGGATTAATCTCTAAAATATACAAAAAGCTCATGCAGCTCAACATAAAACAATAAAAAGTGGGTGGAAGATCTAAATAGACATTTCTCCAAAGAAGACATACAGATAGTCAAAAGCACATGAAAAGATGCTTGATATTACTAATAGAGAAATGAAATAAAAAACTACAATGTGGTATCACCTCACACTGATCAGAACAGCCATTATCAAAATATCTACAAGCAAAAAATACTAGAGAGGGTGTGAAGAAAAGGGAACCCTCTTACAATGTTGGTGGGAACATATATTGACACAGAGCCACTATGGAGAACACAGTATGAAGTTTCTTTAAAAAACTAAAAATAGACCTTTGATGCTTTTGAACTGTGGTGTTGGAGAAGACTCTTGAGAATCCCTTGGACTGCAAGGAGATCCAACTAGTCCATTCTGAAGGAGAATAGCCCTGGGATTTCTTTGGAAGGAATGATGCTAAAGCTGAAACTCCAGTCCTTTGGCCACCTCATGTGAAGGGTTGACTCACTGGAAAAGACTCTGATGCTGGGAGGGATTGAGGGCAGGAGGAGAAGGGGACGACAGAGGATGAGATGGCTGGATGGCATCACTGACTCAATGGACGTGAGTCTGAGTGAACTCCAGGAGTCGGTGAGGGACAGGGAGGCCTGGCGTGCTGCGATTCATGGGGTCGCAGAGTCGGACATGACTGAGCGACTGAACTGAACTGAACTGACAGATGACCCCACAGTTCCATTCCTGGACATATACCCAGAGAAAACATAATTTGAAACAACACATGCATCCCAGCGTTCAGTTCAGCACATTTACAGTAACCAGGACATGAAGCAATCTAAATGCCCACTGACAGAGGAATGAGTAAAGATATTGTGGTGCATTCACACAATGGAATGTTGATCAGCCATAAAACAGAACAAAATAACACCATTTGCTGCAACTGTTTGATACATGGTAGTGTGTATATATGTCAATCCTACTCTCTCAATTCATCTCGCCCTCCCCTTCCCCTGTATCCACGAGTTGATTCTCTATATCTGTATCTCTACTCCTGCCCTACAAACAAGCACATCTCTACCATCTTTCTAGATTCTATATGGTAATATATATTTATTTTTCTCTTTCTGATTTACTTCACTCTGTATGACAGAGTCTAGGTCCATTCACATCACTACAAATGACCCAATTTCATTCCTTTTTATTCCATTGTAACAGGTTTTTACTATGTCCATTTTACAGATAAAAACATTGAAGCATGGGGCATTTAACTAATTTGTCTAAGGTTACTCAGCTAGGAAACAATATCAATACCCAAGGGACTCTCAATAAAAGCTGCTTTAAAATAAGGATACTGTTGTTACTGAGGCAGCAGAACACACACAAGTTCTCAGACCCAAGGGCTATAGCAAGTTCATTACGGTCTGCAGAGAGAGGAGGAGGTTACCCTCTGCTGGCTTTAAGCTGACTAGCTCAGACACAAGATGGATTTTTGCAGCTGCCAATCGAATTATTCTTTTGTCACTTCTCTTACTCCTCCCAGCTTTACTATGAGTTATGACTCACTAAATTGCATTTCCTTCCTAAGCAAACTTCTATTTAACTTATGTGAGCTGGGAGTGGGCAGCGGGTAAGGCTGGGGGAGAGATAACCTTCAACAGAACCAAAAAACCAAGAACAACCCTTGGATGTCCCTGGTGGTGTGGATAAGAATCTGCTTGCCAATGCAGGAGGCACAGTTTGACCCCTGGATGGGAAGATCCCACATGCTGGAGAGCAACTAAGCCCAAATGCTACAACCACTGAGCCTGTGCTCTAAAGTCTGAGAGTCATAACTATGGAGTCCACATGCCTCAACTACTGAAGCTCGCTTGTGTACAGCCTGTACTCTACAACAAGAGAAACCACTGCAATGAGAAGCCCAAGCATTGCAACAAAGAGTAGCCCCAGCTCACTGCAACTAGAGAACACTTGCATGCAGCAACGAAGACCCAGAGCAGCTAAAAAAAAAAACCTCTATGCTAACTCACAACTTTTGCTTTCGATCTCAGTCAAATCAGACAACAAAAAGTCACAATGGAACACTGTCACATGCCTCTCCTCACTCCCTTAAAAAAAAATGGACTTCAAGGTATAACGAACCAACCTGGATTCATCCACAATTAATTCAGATCTTCTGGGAATAAAAGCAACTGACCCAACACAAACTCTAAGCAAGAATGTATTCTTGTAGTTAGAAGAAACAGCCAACCTATGTATCTTTTTCTTCCCTTGCAGTCTCTGTCAGATCTAAACATAACTCAGAAGGGGGTTAGTAATTTCAATGTGATTTTAGAAAGAATGGGATAAAAAGAAGGAAAGGAGCAAGAGAGGGAAGGAGAGGAAGGGAAGAAAGAAGACTGATTTAACTTTCTCAGTAAATATGATTTTACTTATTGCTGATGGAACCAAATAATGAAGGGATCATTTAGTGAGCTTTTAATGCTCAAACTTTAGTGATACTTTCTAAAAATATGCTTGGGTACTCACATATCTTTTACAATCTAACTACCAGGGGCCCAGTGTTTACATACTTGTAAACAAGCTTTTTAAGAAGATTGTATGTCTTGGTGTTTGCATCCAACTCTGTGGCCTCCTCTTTGACTACCAGCTTCAGTTACAACCGCCTCCTAGGAAAGACATTTAGGTAGTGGGCTCTGCGCTGGCTGTGTGTTAGGAGTCTCTCAGCCTTGTCCTAACTGAGTTGTTTGCTGGATGTGATTGGGCTGAGAACACTGGTAAAGTTCACTCAAGCTTCTTGGTCACCTCATCCTGGTTTGGTGGTTCATCTTGTTAATTAAGGTACTGCTGCTGCTGCTAAGTCACTTCAGTCGTGTCCGACTCTGTGCAACCCCATAGACGGCAGCCCACCAGGCTCCCCCATCCCTGGGATCCTTCAGGCAAGAACACTGGAGTGGGTTGCCATTTCCTTCTCCAATGCATGAAAGTGAAAAGTGAAAGTGAAATCGCTCAGTCGTGTCAGACTCTTAGCAACCCCATGGACTGCAGCCCACCCGGCTCATCCATCCATGAGGTTTTCCAGGCAAGAGGACTGGAGTGGGGTGCCATTGCCTAACAGTGTCATATATCTTGTATTTCTGGCCTCTCTGTGCTGCATAATCACTCCCTTCCCCAACTACAAGAGGTCCTGGGGCTACTACTCCAATGACCATGCTTCATCCTAGAGTTATTCCAGCCCACCTCATGTTTTAAAAAATTGGGATATTGTTGCTTTTCATGTTGTATTAGTTTCCGCTGTACAATGAAGTGAATTAGCTGTGCATGCATGCTAAGTTGCTTCAGTCATATCCGACTCTGCTACCCTATGGACAGCAGCCCCCAGGCTCCTCTGTCCACAGGATTCTCTAGGCAAGAATACTGGAGTGGGTTGCCATTTCCTTCTCCAAGGATTAGCTACATGTATACATATATCCCCTTCCTCTTGGACTCCCTCCCACCCCACGCAATCCCACCGTTGTAGGTCATCACAGAGCCCTGAGCTGAGCCCTGAGCTATACAGCAGGTTCCCACTAGCTATCTGTTTTATACCTGGCAGTGAATGTATGTCAATCCTAATCTCCCAAATCATTCCCACTCTGTGTCCACTGGTCCATTCTCTACATCTGGTCTCTATTCCTGCCCTGCATACAGGTTTATCTATATTTTTCTTCTAGATTCCACATATATGCATTAATAAACAGTATTTATTTTTCTCCTGATTTACATCACACTCTCTGACAGATTCTGGGTAGATCAATTCATAGCTCTACAAATGACCCAATATCATTCCTTTTTATGGCTAATTAATATTCCATTGCATAGCAACCTAAATGTTCAGTGACAGATGAATGGATAAAGATGTGGTACATATATACAGCCAGCCTCATCTCTAAAGATGGATCTAATCACAAAGGTCAGGGTCCTTTTTGCAACTTTCTCCCTTCTTCTGTTCTATTTCCATCTGACTTTTGAAATGGCCATCCATGCAGGGCTCAGCCAGTCAACTGCCAGTCCTCTGGGATTGGTGTCTGTGCCATATTCCTTGGCACAGGGCACAGAGATGGCAAAGGAAAAGGGACATGGGTAGAAGATGTTTTTAGATGCTAAAGTCTTTGACTGTGTGAATCACAACAAACTATGGAAAATTCTTAAACAGATGGGAATATTAGACCACCTTACCTGCCTCTTGAGAAACCTGTATGTAGGACAAGAAGCAACACAACTGGACATGGAACAATGGATTGGTTCAAAACCGAGAAAGGAGTACATCAAGGCTGTATATTGTCGCCCTGCTTATTTAACTAATACACAGAGTGAATATCATACAAAATGCCAGGCAGGATGAATCACAAGCTGGAATTAAGATTGCCAGGAGAAATAGTGACAACCTCAGATATGCAAATGACATCACTCTAATGGCAGAAAGCGAAGAGGAACTAAAAAGCCTCTTGATGAAGGTGAAAGAGGAGAGTGAAAAAGCTGGCTTAAAACTCAACACTCAAAAAATGAAGATTATGGCATCCAGTCCCATCACTTCATGGCAAATATATGGGGAAACAATGGAAACAGTGACAGACTTTATTTTCTTAGATTTCAAAATCACTGCAGGTGGTGACTGCAGCCATGAAATTAAAAGACTTGCTCTTTGGAAGAAAAGCTATGACAAACCTAGACAGCATATTAAAAAGCAGAGACGTTACTTTGCCAACAAAGGTCCACATAGTCAAAGCTATGGTTTTTCCAGTAGTCATGTATAGATGTGAGAGTTGGACCATAAAGAAGGCTGAATGCCAAAGAACTTACGCTTTTGAACTGTGGTGCTAGGGAAGACTCTTGAGAGTCCTTTGCACATAAGGAGATCAAACCAGTCAATCCTAAAGGAAATCAACTCTGAATATTCATTGAAAGGACTGGTGATGAAGCTGAAGCTCCAGTACTTCGGCCACCTGATGTGAAGAGCCAACTCGTTGGAAAAGACCCTGATGCTGGGAAAAGATTGAGGGCAAGAGGAGAAGGGGGTGGCACAGGATGAGATGGCTAGATAGCATCACTGACTCAATGGACATGAGTTTGAACAAATTCCAGGAGATAGTAAAGGACACGGAAGACTAGTCTACTGCAGTTCATGGGGTTGCAAAGAGTTGGACATGACTTAGCAACTGAACGACAACAGCAACAACAACTGCCTCTGTATCCGGTGCCCTTGCCAGTCTACTACCACTATGAAATATGGCTTGTCTGTCAAAAAACAACTTATTAATACGGTACCATAGAGGCTGCTATGACAAATAGATGGAGGTGATGGTGAAATGACTAAGAATAGAGAGAAAAGAGTGAATTTGAAAACTGCTTCCAATAAATTAGAGGGCGTGGTGACTGACTAGAAGAGAGGGGGGGGTGGAAACCGGGGAAGGAGAGTTAAGGATCAAAAGAGTTAGTAGCAATTCAGTTAGTCAGGATTCCTTGGATTCTTCAGTAACAGAAACTCAGTTCAAGGTGATAATTCTAACCAAAGTCCCAGGAAGGAGTATGATTATTTCTTAGGGTCATTGGCCCATCCCTAAACCAGTCGCTGTAGCTGAGAATATAGTACTCTGATTGGCTAATTATAGGTTATGTCCCATCTCCAGGGCCCAGGGAGGCAGTTCATTACACTGGATTTCTGCAAAATGCTGTCTGTACAATGATTAAACATTCAAGCCTGGTTAACTAGAAATAGGGTTCCATTGATGAAAATAGGGATGTTGACAGCAAGTAACTTTGGGAAGAAACTGGTGAGTTTGGTTATGGATCTACTAAGTTCACACCAGCTCCAACAAAGATGCAGCCCAATCTTGATCACAGTCATAAGCTGAAACCACTCCCATGTTTCTTCAAAAAACTTTAATCTTTTTGACTTTAAAATTAAAAGTGAATTCTGATGATTTGGGCAATTTTGGACCATCCATTGGTATCAAATTCTAGTGAAAGAGGCCAAAAAAAAAAAAAAAGACTAAACTTATAGAACCTATAAACAAGGTAGGGAAAGATTTTTTTGTGAACGTGCAAATTACTGGACACGTAATGTCATTTTCATCTCCCTTTCATAAATTTGGTGGGCAAACTGTAGTCCCTGAGCCAAATCTTGTGTGCCACCTGGTTTTGTATAGCCCACAAACTAAAAATGGTTTGTGTATTTTAAACACTTCGGAAAAAAATCCAAAGATTACTAATGTTTCATGACACATGAAAATTATATCAAATCTAAATTTCAGTGCCTATTTATAAAGCTTTATTGGAATACATTCATTGACACATTGTCTATGGCTACTTTTGCATTACTATAGGAGAATTAGGTCTCAACAGAGACCACATGACTTGCAAAACCTCAAATATTTATTATCGGGCTCTTTAAGAAAAGCATGTCAGCTTTAGGCCTAAAACTGGGAGTGCCAATTGGCCACGGAGGTTTTTGCTACACACCTACCTTTATTGAGTGGTAAATGAGCCACAAATCTGGCAAAAGGTCATGACGAAGTCTAGATTTTCATTAATAATCCATTTGATTGTGAATTTGGGGGCAGTTAATAAACTTATTCAAAGCTGGTTACAGAACTTGGATGAAACAGTAAAAGTCTGTCACAGTAAAAGTAAAAGTAAATAGTAAAAGTGTCACAATTCTCAGTATGTGCTGACATTCTCTGTGCTCACAGGATCACCTATATATTTTCACAGGCTGTGTAGTTTTTACCAAATATTATCAGATATACAATTGGTTTGATCCAAATGGAACATAATATATAGTTAGCATATGGTAAGGCCTGACTTCTCCTGGATATAACATTTGTTAGGGGTTAGGTAATTAAAATCTTTTCTAATAAGGTAGTAAACAGAATCTCTCTCCTCTCTCCAAAACCTCCAGTTGCAGTTTGAGAATGCATGAGGTCCTAAGAAACCTGCTTCTACCAAGTAACCTACACTAAGCCAACCAAGGCATTCCCAGGCACAGTGACTGGTCAGAGATGGGCATGTGATCTTAGTTGGTCCGATCAGAGCGATCCTCAGAATTTTGATGGAATGGATTCCCCAAGACAGTCATTTGTTCCTCCTGGAATTTAACAAAAAGTGGCTGGAAGTTGCTAAGTACCATCGGGCGCTGCAGAAGGGAGAACAGAGAGAATAAGTTTTCTAGATGTTATTGAGTCACTCCATAGAGCACAGCCTTATGCTGTCCTACCCTGGACTTTTGAAGTGTCATGAATCAGTAAGCTCCCTTTAGTACTGAAGTCTGTTTGAATCAGGTTTTCATTTACTTCTGACTAAAATATACCAAGATGGCACAGTGGTAATCTGCTTGCCAATGCAAGAGATGCAGGAGATGTGGGTACTATCCTTGGATCAGGCAGATCCCCTGGAGCAGGAAATGGCATCCTACTTCAGTATTCTTGCCTGGACAATTCCATGGACAAAGGAGCCTGGCAGGCTATAGGCCATAGGGTTGCAAATAGTCAGACACAACTGAACATAAGCATGAAAAAAATAAAATATAGCAAGTGACAAAGATTCTTTCATTCCTCCATTTACTTATTCATTTATTCATAAAATATTATGTATTTTTTCTGTTATCAAATGTTGTCTTTTCTAAACAACCACAACCTAATCCTCAATTCCCCCGCACCAACTGTATATTCTACAAGACTTTCAGCCAGAGATCCCCTCTCTGGCTCAGGGACCTCAACTACATAACCTGTTCAGTCACTGAGTTATGTCTGACTCTTTGCGACCCCATGGACTATAGCCTGCCAGGCTCCTCTATCCATGGGATTCTCCAGGCAAGAATACTGGAGTGTTGCCATTTCCTTCTCCAAGGGATCTTCCCGACCCAGGGATTGAACCTGTGTCTCTTGCATTGGCAGGCAGATTCTTTACCACTGAGCCACCTGGGAAGCTCGTGTGTATCCTACAATCCAATTCAATTCTGACACTAACTGCCCAGAGTTAGTGTAGACCCCAGAGATCAAGGATTCAATCCCATAAGACTTTCCCTATGACAGACACCAGCTGGAAAGGGAGCCCCCAGGCTCTCTGCACTTCAGCTTGGCTGATTGCAAATTCAGGGGTTCCCACAGCAATGCACTTTGTGTTCAGTTATTTGCTAGAATAACTCATCAGTTTATTATAAAGGATACAACTCAGCAGAACCAAATGTAAGAGATGCATAGGGCAATGTATGTGGAGTGGGGAGTGGGGCACAGACTTCCCATGCCCTCGATGAGTGCCCCACCTTGTCAGCACATAATCTTTTCACCAAGCTAGAAACTCCCTGAACCCCATCATTTAGAGGTTTTAATGGAGGCCTTATGACATAGGCATGACTGATTAAATCACTGGCCATTGGTCACTGAATTCAATCTCCAGCCCTGCTCACTCAGGTGGGGCAAAGTTCTAACTCTATTAACCACTTGGTAGGTTTTTCCAGTGAAAAGCCCCTATCCAGAAGCTCCCTAGGGTTCTTCTCCATGAGTCATCTCATTAGCATATAAGAGACAATAAATTCCAAGGGTTTTAGGAGCTTTGTGCCAGGAACTTGGGACCAAAACCAAGTATTTATTTTTTTTATCATACCACAGTTACATATACTTGTCAGATACTACGCTCAGCTCTGGAAGACTGTCAACGTGTACCTTTAAGGATCTCCTTGGGTCAGGAGGGGAAGTGGGGGTGGGGCACAGCGCACAGATACACGGAACTTAGAGCAATGAGTTATAAACAGTGTCTGTCCGAATAACAGGTACTCTAGATATTTTTAGTCATCTTCCAGCCACCTCATAGTGACTAGACTAATACAGGAAAGACATTATCCCTGCTGTAGGTTACACCTTGTTATCCTTTTCCTCAGATGATTCTCAAAGTGTTATTAATTAATAATAAATTAATCACAGCAAATTAGTCCAATAAAAGATTTTTCCCTTGAGGCCCCAGTGATTTCCCTTCCATGCTCAACTTATCACACTATTTACGTTACAGATATTGAGACAAGGCCAAATTTTATTTCCCCAGTGCACCCAGGGATTTCTTTACAGGTACATTATTACCTTTTAAAAAATCCAAGGTTTCCTCCACGCATTTTTCCTTTTACTAGAGTATGCAGCCTTAGACTTGCAGGAAATCTTTAGCTCTGTCATTCCAAGAAGGCTCTCTCTCTCTTTTTTTGATGGATTGTTATCTTTTAGTATTTATTTATTTGGTTTTGCTGGGTCCAAGTTGCACAGTGGAGAATCTTCGGCTTTGTTGCGGCACGCAAGGTCTTGAGTTGTAAGCATGCAAACTCTTCGTTGCAGTATGAGGGATCTAATTCACTGACAGGGATCAAACCTGGGCCCTCTGCTATGGGAGTATGGAGTCTTAGCCAGTGGACCATGAGGGAAGTCCCTCCAAGAAGGCTCTTTAACTCAAACTTGTCAACAGTCTCTGGGAGGTGTGGGATTTCTAGAGATGCCCGTTTCCACTCTCTTGGCTGGGGTGACTTACATGCCAACCCGGAAAGCACTCAAATGTCAGGGCGTGTGTCTCAGTTGAGTGGCTGACTAGGATATCCAGGACACAAAAGAGACTGGCATAATTTCAATAATGACAGTGACAAAGAACGTGTGCCTTAGTTTAAGGAATCTGGGAGTCAGATGGATGCAAATGTATTTACTGAGTGTGTCACCAGGTGCAACTACCAAGCATATTCATGCCTCAGTTTCCCTGAAAAAGAGGGGTCAGGGTTTCCTCCTGGCTGAGATGTACACAGTAAGTAAGCTAAGTGTGTATGGTGGTTGGCCCATGGTTGGTACCTGGTATATGACTGTCATATTTATAATAAACACCATCTTATAGTATTTTTGGTTACTGTTTTGAAAAAATAATTTTTAGTATTTCTTTCTTTAAAAATTGTTTTATTATTCTTACAGCTTTTTTTTTTTGGCCATGCTGCATGGCATGTGGAATCTTAAGTTCCACACCTAGGGATCAAATCTGTGCCCACTACATTGGCAGCACAGAGTCCTAACCACTGGACCACCAGGAAAGTCCTTATTTTGAATTTTTGAAAGCACAATATATGTTCAGCAATCCTACACTGTCTGAATGCTAGACCAATGCTCTGCTTAAGAACCTACTATGTGCAAGCCTTGCAGGGCAGACAAGTCATGCCAAGACGTAGCTTCTCACCTCATGAGAAGCTTCTAGGCTGGGCCATGAAACACTTATATCAGAACAAAGAATGAATATGAGAGTTCGACACAGCAATAGGAAAAGTTTAAAAATAAAATCCAGGATGAATTACCACACACGTTAAACCACGTATTACATAACCAAGAAGAAAGAGCAGTGACAAGTCAAAATACTTCAGGCGATTTTAGTTTTCATCCCAATTTGGAACTTACAAAATTCTTCCTTTTTTTAAGTTGAAAAAAAGAGCTATTTGGATTTACTGACACCATGTTCCCTAATGATTGGTCTTTCTGATTCCAAAGTTCTATCAACACTCTGATGTTATGTCTCAGGGATGAAAAATCAAGGGGAGATGCTTTGCACAAAACAAACCTCAGATGTCCTAGAACAACCCTTCTCTTCCAAATTCGATTCTTATTTTCAATTCCAAAAACAACACACAAGGCCTCAGAAGGTATAGACTGCCTCATGTTTATGTATGTGACCCTGGAGAAGTGAGGATTTCAGATGGCTTTGATTAACACATTGGCTGAAGAAAACATCTCCCCAAAGTTACTTACAGAAGAACCAGTTCTCCCTGCCCCCACCTCACCTCAAACCTACAGAAATCTCCATCCAGCATCAATTTACAACGGAGCACTTGACACGACTTTATTGGTATATCTTTCTTATGCATTTGACCAATCAAAATGATAATTTAGACAAACTGGGGATGGCAGAGTGCATTATCCAGCCATATCTCATTATTATGCAAAAAATCAGATATTCACAGCAACTGTCTCATCTATTTATTGTTTGGTTACTCATCTGGAAATTTTAATACTTTCTTCAGGGGCAGGGACTGGCAATAAAAAAATAGACCTATATATCAAACCTTTAACTTCCAGCTATCATTGTGTGCCATAATACAGATGGAGTGGCTATCAGCAAGCTTTACTGTGTTGGTTTATTTCCTTCAACAGAGAATGTGGATTTAAATAGGATAAAGTAACAAAGTCGACTTAAGGCTGGAGGGCCCCTTGGAACCTTCCAGTTACTTTGCACGTGCAGATAACTGGCTTTAGTCTGCCTACCAAGGAACTGGTGCCTAGGACTGCCAACAGCTGTCTTAAAGATGAGAAGAGTGAGTGTGAGAAGGAATGGGAGGTATTCAGGGTAAGAGATGAGGGCACCACATCTCAGAAAGGCTATCGCCCATCGCTTTTCATATGGGAGTGTTTCTATAGGCCACATTCCCCTTCTCACAAACACAAATGCCAGCACTGTTTTTAATTACTTTACAATCAACAACATTTAATATTCATCACAAGCTTGTGAAGTATGCCATGGTATTATCTCATTTTATAGTTGGGGAATTGAGGCACAGAGTGGTTACATAATTTTCCCAGCTAGTAGGCAATGAAAGCAGGATTTAAATGCAGGCAGCTTGGCTCCAGAATTTGTGTTCTGCATACCAACCGCACAGAAGCGTAATAGCTCTCTGCTTCTGCTTTTCACCATTTACACCAGAAGAGTAAATTGGTGGGGAACAAACTATAATCTGCCTCCAAGAGAATTATATGAACTATTATTTAAAGATCAGATTCTGAAACCTTGATCAACTGACTTAGTAACTTGCATTTTTAAACAAGTTCCCTAGGTTCTTAATCACATACAAGTTCAAGAATCATCAGAATAGATTTTCTGGACTAGGAGTCAGAGGGTAATCTGGATTTGGATCTCAATTCTACTGTTGATGAGCTTTATAACTTTGGAGAAATCATCTGAGCTTTCTCGGCCTAGGTTTCCTCATCTGTATAATGAGGACAAAATATATCTGTCCTACACACTAGGCAAAGTTGTTTGGAAGAATGAGACGAGAAAAGGCATGTGAAATAAGTCAATAACATGAAAAGATTTCCAGATATGAGCTATTATTATTACTGGTGAAATAAGTCAATAACATGAAAAGATTTCCAGATATGAGCTGTTATTATTACTCTCATGACTTCATGTGTGGAAGATTTTTGTCCCTGCTAAAATTATAGGCTCTTTGTCGGGGGATAGGTGATGCCACTATATTTCTTTTCTACCCATAGTAACTTGTTCATGTCAAGCATATTGTAGCTACCAAAACACACTGACTTAGTTCAACACATTTTTAAAATATGTAAGCGGGTACACAGAATCAACACTCTTTACTGTTTGCAATTCTAGTGACCAACATTTGCGCACTGTGCCCCCAGACTCCTCAGAATATTTTATGTACATTATCACATTTGATTCTCATGAGTCTTGTAGGAAAGAGGACAGTTAATGGTAATTGCTGCACTGTACTAGAAAAGATGAAGCTCAGGTTCAATCATTTGCCCAAATGACAATTTCCATAGTTTACTGTGATACCACACAACCCAATTGAATGGGTTGCTGTTGGAACAACTGTACCAAAAGAGATGGAAAGTGTCAAATGTTAGAAAAGGGAGAGCCACTACCCACAAGGAATATTATCAGGAGAAAAATTGTTGGTGGTAGGGGGGAAAAGATGTTTAAGTTGCGTAAGGAACAGCCTGATTTCCAACAGGTAGGAAACTTGGCCCACTTGGCAGGAACAAGGCCCAAAAAGTAGTGAGCTTATCTGGAAAACTGTAAAATACACCCCATGCTGACTTACGAATAGTGTCCATTTTCTTCATACTTAAAGAATCAGTACAACTCTGGAAAAACCAAGATTCTATGAAAAGAATAAGAGGAAAACACTGTTAATTTTGTAGTCACATGGTTGCCAACCTAAGAAAGAGGACATGGGACCATATCCTGGTTTTAACATCTTCCACTTTTTTTTACTTATTATTTTTAAGGATTTTTTTTTAATGTGGACCATTTTTTAAGTATTTATTGAATTTGTTACAATATTGCTTCTGTTGTATGTTTTGATTTTTTGGTCACAAGGCACATGGGATCTTAACTCCTCGATAAGGGATCAAACCTGTAGCCCCTGCTTTGGAAGGTGAAGTCTCAACCACTGGCCACCAGGGAGTCCTTAACATCTTCCGATTTCAAAAGGCATTCCTTTGGGGCTCAGTTAGACTCTGTTCACCATCAAATAGTTTTCCAAAGGCAATTACGAATAAGTTTCATCTGCTGGATTGGTCCAAATGCATTTCACATTATAATACTCTTAAATTTTCTAGACCTACCATTAAGCAACATTAATTAAGACTTTGTGGCATTGGCATAAAGATAGAGAGCAGAACCAGAGCCACACATATATGGTCAACTGATTTTATACATACGTCCAGGTAATTCAATGGTAAAAAAATAGTCTTTTCCATAAATGAAGCTTAAACAAACTGAACATTTATATGAAAAAAATCTCAGCCTTTATCTACATCATTCACAAAATTTGACTTAGGTTGGGTCATAGACCTAATGTAAAGCCGAAAGTATGAAACCTTTAGAAAGAATTAAAAAAAATAAGAAAATAAATCTTTGTGACCTTGAGTTAGCCAAAGATTTCTTAAAGAACATCATAAAAGAAAAAACTGATACACTGGAATTTTTTTAAATGAAAATATATAAGATATATATCTGATAAAGGACTTGTATCAAACATATGTAAAGAACTAATACAACTCAATAATAAGACTAAAAATAATAAGCAAAGATTTGAACAGACATTTCACCAAATGAGAAATATGGGTGGTAAATAAGCAATTGAAAAGGTATGTGCTCAAAAATACTACTTATTAGGAAAATGCAAATTAAAAAACACCTACTAGAATGACTAAATTTTAGAACTCAACAATCCCAAGTGTTGACAAGGATGTAGGATTAGTGGAACTCGCATACATTTTTGATAGAAATACAAAAAGGACAATCACTTTGGAAAATAGTTTGGTAATTCCTTATAAACATACCCTATCCACATCCCAGCAATTCCACTCCTAGCAATTTAACAAGAGAAAAAAATACTCTGCATAAAGACCTATACATGACTATTTATAACAGCCTTTGGCCCCAGACTGGAAACAATCCAAATGTTCTTCAACTGGTAAATGGATAAACAAACAGGTATGTCCAAACAACAAAACACTTCTCAGCAATAAAAAAATGAGCTACTGATAATGTGCAACAACTTGAATGAATCTCATAAGCACTATTCTAAGAAACCAGATACAAGGATTAGTTTCTATTTATATGAATTACCATTTATATGAATTTCTGGGAAAAGCAAAAATATAGGAACAGAAATCAGATCAGTGGTTGCCACGGGCTGGCAGCAAGGACAGGAATTGACTCCAAAGACTTCTTGTGTGAGGAACTTTTGGGGATGATGGAGCTAGTTTATATCTTGATTATTGTGGTAGTGTTTATTCAACTGCATACATTTATCAAGTCATCATATTGTATACTTAAAATTGGGGAATTTTACTCTGTAAGTTATACTTAACTGAAGCTGACTCCTCCAAAGAAAGTCCTTCCAATGGCTCCCCATTTCCCTTGGAGTAACTAACTGAGTGTAAGCCAACAGCTCCTCTGTGATCTGACCCTCTCCTCCTCTTTCATCCGCTTCCACTCTTCCTCTTGCTCCTCTGCTCCAGCTATAATAGCCTCCTGGCCATTAGCCTTCTACAAACACACCAGGCCCATGCCCTTTCTAAGGTACTCCACTAATTCCCTCCACTTCCTCTAAGTCTGTGGTTAAATGTCACTATCTCAGAGAGACTTAATCTCTCAACTAATGTTGTTTAAATGAGTTTCTCATATGTGTAAATGAGTTTTCACATATGTAAGTGGGTGAAGCTGAATCAAAAAATCTGTGAGTTTTCTGGCCAAACATTCTACAGTGCTGACATTTAGCACTTAGGATGCAAAACTCCCCATAGATGATAATAGGATTATATAATATACAAGGGAATATTACTCAGACATAAAAAAGAATGAAACAATGTCAATCACAGCAACATGAATGGACCTAGAGATTATCCTACTAAGTGAAGTAAGATAGAGAAAGACAAATATCATATCACTTATATATGGAATCTAATAAAAATGAAACAAATGAACTTATTTACAAAACAGAAACAGACTCACAGATCTCAAAATCAAATTTATAGTTACCAAAGGGGAAACATGGGGGGAAGTGATAAATTAGGAGACTGGGATTGACATACACATACTGCTATATATAAAATGGGGACTTCCCAGGTAGCACCAGTGGTAAAGAACCTGCCTGCCAATACAGGAGACTTAAAAGAAGTGGATTCAATCCCTGGGTGGGGAAGATCCTCTGGAGAAGGGCATGGCAACCCACTCCAGTATTCTTGCCTGGAGAATCCCATGGACAGAGGAGCCTGGTGGGCTACAGTCCATAGGGTTGCAGAGAGTCAGACACGACTGAAGCGACTCAGTATGGTACATATATAAAATAGATAACTAATAAGGATCTACTATATAGTACAAGGAACTCTACTCAATATTTTGTAATAACCTATATGGGAAAAGAATCTGAAAATTATATATATATATATGTATATAAAAGACTGGTTCACTTTGCTGTACAGTAGAAACGAATACAACATTGTAAATCAACTATACTCCAATAAAAACTTTTTACAACAAAAATAAAAAATAAAAGAAAAGAGAGTAAAAAGGCTTTAAATGGCAGGTAAGCAGAACAGAGTTCTGGAGTGTTCTGATGGGGAAAGGTCATTTCCAGTTGTCAGAATTGAGTGGTTTAATAGAGGAAAGTGAGAGTGTTAGTCACTCAGTTGTATCCGACTCTTTGCCAGACCATGGACTGTGGTCTCTGTCCATGGAATTCTCCAGGCAAGGATATTGGAGGGGGTAGCCATTCCCTTTTCTCCAGTTAAGAGAGGAAGTGACCCCTAAAGATCGAGTAGGATTTCTTTCCTTGGAAACAATTATCTGGACAACCGGAAATATTGTTCTAGCTTCTCTATAGAGTAACATTGTGGCTCTACTTAGTTTGTACAGTTTGAACATGTTTGAAAATAGTGTTCCAGAATGCTTTGAGAACATTCTAGAAAACTGCCACACCATTAATGATTCAGGATTTCTTCTCCATGTCCATGGTGCCATTTTCTTACTCACTAGCCTGCTGGCGTTATTAGCAATTAATTGGCTAAGGTACACGTTCCATCAATGACATACCAGACATTAGGAAAATTAATAAGATCTCTCCCTTGTAATATATCTGTTGACATATCTTTTATACCATATTATATTCTGATCTCCTGGAGGGCAGGGTTTGAGTCTCCCTCAGCTTTGGATCCACCACAATGAAGCAGGCTCGAAGAATGCATGTTCCTCAGAATTTTGAGCATTCTGCTTGTATTAATGTGTACATCAGGGAAGAACAATTAGCAAGGTCATTAATCATGACTCTCTATTTAATTGTAAAAACTAATTGCCTGTTAAGGTAAGGCAAGCCTTATTTCCTTAATCAGAGGGGTTACAACTTGAACAAGTTGGAGAAATTTGAGATGCTGATGTGAAAGACAAAATGGATGAAGTTCAAACACAAAGCCAAAATTCCAAGGTCTTATCATTTATTCTTGTTTATCCATGGTCTTTAATCAAGGTAGAATCTTTTACCTAGACAAGCTTAACAACGGAAATACAGACAGGATGTTAGGCTGTGGTTTGGATTACCCTCTTTCTAAACAGACTTTTATTCTTGTTATGGACTGAACGTCTCTCTCCCTCTCTGTCTTACACACACACACACACACACACACACACACACACACACACAACTCTTACATTGAAGCCCTAACCTCTAATGCATATGAATTTGGAGATGGGGCCTTTAAGGAAGTATTTAAGGTTATAAGAGGCCATAAGAGTAGGAACCTGGGACTTCCCTGGTGGTCTAGTGGCTAAGACTCCACACTCCCAATGCAGGGGGCCTGGGTTCGATGCCTAGTCAGGGAGCTAGATCACACATGCTAAAACTAAACGTTTGCACGCTACAACTAAAAGATTCTGGTGAAACTTGATCCAATAGGATTAGTGGCCTCATAAGAAGAAAGACCAGAGAGTTTGCTCTTTCAGCCCCCGCCCCCATGCACATGCCCTAAAGAAAGGCCAAGTGAGCTCACTGTATGAAGACAGCTGTCTACAGGCCAGGAAGAGAGGTCTCACCAGAAACTGAATTGGCTGGCAGTGTGCTCATGGACTTCTAATGTCCAGAACCATGAAAAAATAAATGTCTATGGCTTAAGTCACCCTGCCTGTGGTCTTTGTCATAGCAGTGCAAGCAGACCAAGGCAATTCTCTCAGCACTGTAGTACACTTGGTTACAAATAAATCTAATCCTAAATTCTCTGCTCCATGGCTTTAGAATCTCCTCTGTCCCAAGGTTTCCCAGAAATCTCTCATTCCCAAACTGACCTGCTCTCTCCACACTTTCTCCCTGCTACACTTCAACTAGCACATGAATTTGAAATTCATAAAATTCATGAATGAACTGTGCTCAAGTCCATGAGCACAGTGCCAGCCAATTCAGTTTCTGGTGAGACCTCTCTTCCTGGCCTGTAGACAGCTGTCTTCTTACAGTGAGCTCACTTGGCCTTTCTTTAGGGCATGTGCATAGGGACGAGGGGAGAAAGAGCAACCTCTCTGGTCTTTCTTCTTATAAGGCCACTAATCCTATTGGATCAGGTTTCCACTCTTTTCATTTTCCATAGCCAACTTTAACTTAGGTTTGAAAATTGTATCTTCTATCAATTTTTGTATGATGGAAAATTTTCAAATAATCCAGTGAAGAGTATAGGCATTACCTTTGTGCATGTGTTTCTTTCTTAAGACTTATTTATTTTATTTGTATTATTCTGGCTGCCCTGGGTCTACACTGCTGCGCTCAGGCTTTTTCTAGTTGAGGCAAGTGGGAGCTACTCTTTGTCGCAGTGCTCAGGCTTCTCATGGTGGTGGCTTGTCTTGTTGTGGAGCACAGGCTCTAAGAACATACGCTTCAGGAGTTGTGGGGCCTGGGCTCAATAGTTATGGTGCATGGGCTTAGTTGCTCTGTGGCATGTTGATCTTCCTGGACCAGGGATCAAACCCATGTCTCCTGCACTGGCAGACAGATTCTTAACCACTAGACCACCAACAAAATCCCTGTATATGTGTTTCTAAGGAGAGTGGGATCCAACAAAAAGCATTCAAAAGCTCACATTTCTAAACATTACTTAATATTCTCAGTCTTTGGAGATATTTAGGGTATTGTTATAGAAGATTTTTTGGCACTGTAAAGAATGAATCAAAATTCTTCAGTTCATTATACTGAACATCACATGACTGATTCTCATGTCTACATTCATTCAAAGCAGCTCAGAAAGTTATACGGCTAATGCCACCCACCTCCTCAACTCCAGGATGCCCCAGGCATTTTGGTTCTGGATGTTTGCCTTGTATCACAAGGCAAGTGCCATTTAGAGCCTCAGTGCTCTGAATTAGGAGCTGGGAGTGCACTCTTCAGTCTATCCTGAAGGCTGGACTTTCAGTTATTAAGACTGTGATTTGCACTGTGTTTCTCTCTTACTTTGGAAGCCAAGGTAATACAGTATGGGGGAAAGATAAAAGTTTTAGAGTTAGATAGAATGAGAGTTTCAATTTTGTGGCTACTTTTCTTTGGTCAGCTTTCTCGGAAAATGGAAATACTGATGCTTATGTCTGCTGTGCTCTTAACAATGACAATGCTAAGACATGTCTCTGAACATTCTGGAGGTATTGCATCAGTCAGACTTTGTGAGAAGAGTGAATCCTTATAAGAGGTGGAGGATACAGCATTAATGATGCATTGTAGGAGCACATGGGGAAGTCTATGCAAGGCGTGGCCTCTATGTCTGGTCTGAGTTTGATACCTTCAGTTGCTTGGCAACTGGGAAAAAAGACTTGACAATGAAGTACAGAACAAGACAAGAACTCAGGAAGATACACTGGAATCTGCATCTCTCTCTTCAGGCCTTTGTCCTCAATGACATTGATGACCTGTAGGAGAAACCTCTTATGTTTTGCCACAGACAAAACATATGTTTTGCACACATTACCTGGTCTAAGACTTAGAAAAGCTGAGAAGAAATCTGATGGGAGCTATAGGAGCTATGGGGGCTTCCGCGATGGCTCAGTGGTAAAGAATCTGCTTGCAAAGCAAGAGACCCAGGTTTGACCCCTGCATTGGGAAGATCCTCTGGAGGAGAGCATGGCAACCCACTCCAGTATTCTTGCCTGAAGAATCCCACGGACAGAGGAGCCTGGCTGGCTGCAGTCCAGAGGGTCACACAGAGCTGGACATGACTGAAGCGACTGAGCAGCAGCAGCAGCAGCATGGGAGCTATGGGCCAGGCACAGCTCACACCCACGAGCTGAGCTGACTGACTATTGCCAACCTACCATGCTACTGCAGTGCCTGACATCCTGCACCAAATTTCAAAGCCTAAAGGTTAATTCTCCTGGGAGAATTACCTCCAGTTTAGCAAAACTGACATAGTACCACGTCACTTCAGTAAGGATCCCCGTAATTTTTTAGAGAAATAGAGATGGATTTATTATAAAAAGCACTACCGTTAGATCTGTGTATACTTAGGGAAGAGAGAAAGAGAAAGTAAGAAACAGAAATATCTTTGGATCTACCAGTTTGTAAATAGTATATTGCTTATTTCAAGCAGCATCCTGGTCACTTTCCTGATGCTACTGAGATATTTGGTAGAAGATTAAAAAATCTTGAAGTTCCAGGAACTAATTGCTATTCTTTTTGGACAAATGAGCTAAGGATCTTTCAGAAAAGTTCCTAAACCAAACCTATTCCTATTTGGATATAGCTTGAATTAGACTATATAAACTTAGTTTCCCACAATGAAAACTATAGACTACGCAGCAAATTGTCAAGAGTGCATTATACTTATTCAACAAATGTTAGCTGAAAGACAGGAAAAAAGGACAAAGTATTTCTGCTTCCTTCCAATTATTAACACATGACCATCTTCAAATTCTAAATTTGTCAATTAACACAAATTATATTTATTTGGGCACTTCACTGGTAGCTTAGCTGGTAAAGAATCCACCTGCAATGCAGGAGACCCTGGTTCAATTCCTACATTGGGAAGATTCCCTGGAGAAGGGATAGGCTACCCACTCCAGTATTCTTGGGCCTCCCTGGTAGCTCAGATGGTAAAGAATACTCCTGCACTGCTGGAGACCTGGGGTTGATTCCTGGGTTGGGAAGATCCCCTAGAGAAGGAAATGGCAGCTCACTCCAGTATTTTTGCCTGGAGAATTCCATGGACAGAGGTGCCCAGCAGGCTACAGTCCATGGGGTTGCAAAGAGTTGGACACAACTGAGCGACTTTCACTATATTTATCTGGGGTTCTATTCTTGGTGAAAAAAATGCTCAGTGTAAAATATGCAATACATAAATTTTTCCTTCATATGAAAATCAGTTATGGAAGATATTGTTGGAAATCCAACAGACTGATTCCTGTAGAAAGATGGGCATAAAGTCAACATGTGAAAGTCACTCATTTGTATCCGACTCCTTGCAACCCTATGGAGACTATACAGTCCATGGAATTCTCTAGGCCAGAATACTAGCGTGGGTAGCCTTTCCCTTCTCCAGGGGATCTTCCCAACCCAGGGATCGAACTCAGGTGTCCCACATTGCAGGCAGATTCTTTACGAGCTGAGTCACCAGGGAAGCCCAAAGACAACATAATTAAAATTTATTTATAAATCACTAGAATATAATCTCTAATGGCCTCTCAATATGCTTTATAATGTCACTTTCAAAACTTAAAAATACATCTATATCTGTTTAATTATTTGAAGGAGTAATGCATTTAAAAATTGGTTACAATAAAATAATAAAGAAATGCCATGTCCTCCCCTAGCACCTCAGGTTCTCCTTGCTTCCCCCAAATAGATAACTACTGTTATTGGCTTCTTGTGCATCCTTTCAGTCACCCTCATGCATATACAAGCAAATACAAACATATCTGCTTCATCCCCAAGCTTTGTTACACAGATGGGAGAAGAGTCTACACACACTTTCCATCTTTCTTTTTTTTGTTGTTGTTTAATACATCTTAAGAGTTCTTTCCATATCAGCACATAAAGAATTTCCCCTTCCTTTCATTTAGCTGCTTACTATTCCATTGTACGTACATATAGTAATTTACACTTTCAATTTTTATCTTCTATTTCCCATTCTCTTGGAGCTAGATTTTGGCTTCTCCCTCTGTACCTCCTGGAAATAGCTGCCATTCAGCAACTGGCATTTCTTCAAAGGGAAGCAACACAAATGATGCCGACTTCGGGATCTGGGCAGTTCTGGTATTTTCTCTACTGCATGGAGCCAAAAGACACATGTGCTCTCGTCAGCAAGCTGCCTCCTTTCCCCTCAGCCAAATCTGATGTCCAGGAACATGACCGACAGACCATGCTTCATACACAGAGTCTGAGCTTTAAGCTTGTGTGACATGGTGCCCAGCTGTAAACAGGTGAGCCAACGCCCCAGCCCGAGCACACTCACTCGATTTGCCTGTATGCCTGAAGCTGGACCTGCCCTGAGGAGTTCCTCTCCATGGTAAACCTCCCTTCATGTCCTCAGTGCAATCCTGAATCCATATGCTTGGTTTAGTTCTTCCTAATTACATCCATTGATGCTGAAAAACCACTCAGACCAAGAAAGAGACCAAAGGGACTATGGGCACTTGTAGCTGCCAAACAGGCAGGTTTTTATACCCTGGCCACTGGGGAGATGCATAAAGGCCAGATGGTATGTTGCAGCATATGTTCCCTAAGAGGACAGCATGAACAGGCTCTGCATGTGGAAAGCCTGGGGCAGAAAATGCCACCCAGGAAGCCGTGAGAAAGCACAAAGGCATCAAAGCGTGAGTTCTGGAGTCATTCCAGGGGAGTGGGCGGCCCCAGGTGGCCACCTCCTGCTCACCTCTGTGGCCTGAGTGTGCCTTCCTGGGGGCAAGGGTCCCTCCTGCAGAGCTAGTGCTCCTGCTACCTGGGTACACCCTCTTCTGGAAGGCAAGCACACACTTACCCTCTGCGTTGGACAAGTCATTTCTGAGGAATCCATGGGTCAGAAAGGACTGACACTTCCCTTTCAGCTTTTACGTAAGTCAGTAAAAGCATCTGAGTGATTAAGAATTCATTTCAGGCCTTCTGAATGGGTTATCTAGACAGCAATTTGGTTTCTAAACTGAGATGAATGTATGCATGTATGTATTTTGCAGCTTCACATGCCCATATGATTATGGGCATAACCAGTGTTATGATAACTTCTATTTTTGTATTCAACCAGCTTCGGAAGTGGAGAAGGCAATGGCAACCCACTCCAGTACTCTTGCCTGGAAAATCCCATGGTCGGAGGAGCCTGGTAGGCTGCAGTCCATGGGGTTGCGAAGAGTTGGACACGACTGAGCGACTTCACTTTCACTTTTCACTTTCATGCATTGGGGAAGGAAATGGCAACCCACTCCAGGGTTCTTGCCTGGAGAATCCCAGGGACAGGGAAGCCTGGTGGGCAGCCGACTATGTGGTCGCACAGAGTCGGACACGACTGAAGCAACTTAGTAGCAGCAGCAGCTTTGGAAGACTTCTATATTCGTTGTGCAAACTTGGCAATAAAATCAGCTTGCTCAGAGGGCCAAGATGCGTTTACCTTACTGTACTCATTATAATAATAGTCAGCACTTACTAATTACCTTGTTAAATACTTCACATGCATCATCTCATTTAATCACCATCAACAACCCTGTGACATAGCTCCTACTAATAACCAAGTTTTACAGATGAGGAAACCGAGACAGGAGCTAAGTGACTTGTCCAAGGTCACACAGCACATACAAAGGGGAACTGGGCTGTCTGACTCCAGATTCACTGCAGTCATCACACAAAAAATCAATCTGCAGCCTCATTTTTGTCATAGATTTTTTAACCAGTTGTGGGGCTTCCTAAATTTGCTGGGAGGATCAGAGGGAAGAAAAATTTCCCTTTGGGTTTAGCTATCTAGTGAAGTTGCTCAGTTGTGTCCAACTCTTTGCAACCCATGGACTATAGCTTACCAGGTTCCTCCGTCCATGGGATTTTCTAGGCAAGAGTACTGGAGTGAGTTGCCGTTTCCTTCTCCAGGGGATCTTCCTGACCCAGGGATTGAACCCAGGTCTCCTGCATTGCAGGCAGACGCTTTACCATCTGAGTCACCAGGGAAGCCCTCGTTACAGAATTCTCTGTCTTTAAATTACATTCCACCCATTCATGTCAGCCATCCTCTCTTTCTTCTACCTTTTTGATCTAAAATGGAAAAGAGGAGTTAAGAGTTTCAGAAAAACTTCCATTTCAAAAGTATATCTGTACGCAGGTAGGGGTCTTCAGGCTCTCTAGGAAGTCTTCCCAGCTCCACTGGGAAGAGTCCTGATTTCCTGCTCTGAACTTGGCTCCCTACCTAGACAAGCACATTCCACTGCATAACAGGGGTCTGTCTGTAACTCTCTGTTCCCTGTGAGCTATTGGAGAGCAAGAACTGTGCAACATTCATCTTTGTATCCCTGACATCTGGCACATAGCTGAGGCTCAGTAAAAAACTGAAAGTTATTGATCCTCCCAGCCTCAGGGTAGTGATGAGATAAATCTGCTAGCACTCTCCCTGTGGCTGCATATGCAAACGAAGTTCCCTAAGAGGCTGAGAGAGCCCTGCCAAATACTCCTAAATCCCTCTTTATAGGATTTGTTTGTTCTGGTTGGAAGGCAGGATTCTTCTGTGGGGTTTGGAACAGCCTAGTCCATATCAGGACTCCTTAATGGGCTCAGAACAATGGAATTTGGTCCCCCAAATAACTCTGATGGTAGATTATAAAATCTGATACCATTATAGACTTCACTTTTCTTGTCTTTCTTCTATCATAGCTATAAAGTGAAGGTCAAGAGAGAGAGAGAATTCCATCACTAAATGTAATGATATAATAGTAAGGGCTAGGTCCTGTTGATAAAAATATCCTATATTTTTTATCTTTTTCATCAAAATAAAGGTTGGTTGTATCCTACAGATAGGTTGCTTCTGTACAAACTTCAGTTTAAATTCAGTGCAGTTCAGTTGCTCAGTCATGTCCGACTCTTTGAAACCCCATGGACAGCAGCACGCCAGGCTTCCCTGTCCATCACCAACTCCCGAAGATTAAATTAGGACCCAGTGAAAAATTTACAGGGACTTCTGGAAAAAACCTGAAGTCAAAATTTCAGGATTTTCTGACTGTTTTCCAGAGTGAGTATCTTTTCTTCAGGATCATTTATAAACTATCATTCTTAATCATCTTGTCAGATATGAGAATGATTTCAACATTGTGTACACATGTCATCAGGGAAGTCTTGCAGGAGCTTATCTATTCATAAAATTGCTAAGAGAGAACCATCTGAGGGTGGACAGAATCTTAAGCTATTATCCCTTTCCCATTATTGATGCTCAACTTGAAAAACTTTCACACTCATGTTTTAAGACCCAACTGAAATGCTACCTCCCCTGAGGAGCCCTCCTTGATTCCACCAGACAGATCTGGATGACCTGTCCTCTGTGTCTCCAGAACAGTCTGCATGTTTACTTATGAGAGCACTTAGTACATTACACTGTGATATGTTTGTCTCCCCAAGCGGACTATGAACTCTCTAGATATTTTTATTGTTCCTCATTGTTTGAGTTAAACAGTATTGCATGCTCATGATAAAAGAAGAAAAAGAAAAGCATCAGGAAGAGCAGGAATAAAAAATATAGAATAATAATTAGTTTTCTCTCCCAACTTAGATCCCTAATACATCCCAGAAGCAAACTCTCACAATAGCTTTATGCCTCTTTCCAATTTTATCTATGTAAGTACAAACATATATATGCAAATGTTCCTTTTCTTTTTTAAAAAGCACAAATACAGCATTTCTCAGTCTCCATGATAGTCTGGCAACAGGCAGAATGGTAGGAATACAAGAGATGCTCAACCTGCATCGACTAAGTTGGGGATTATCAAGGTTTCTGGTTTTAGACAGTCCTCTGGCTGTTTGATTCTTTCCCTTCCTCCCTCTTCCACCTGCCCCGCTCCCCTCCCCCCTACTATCAGATATTAAGGAGGTAAAACTCAAAGCAGTCAATTTTACTACCTAGAAGCAGAAGCTCAGTAGAAAGGCAAGAGAAGATGAATATTCATAGCTAAAATGCACATGGGTTTCAATTTCCTCTACAGCTTCATCCACTAATGCTCCCACATAATAGAGAACTAATTGTATCTTTGAAAACTAGACTCATAATATAGATTATTTACTGTATACTCTGTCATATAAAGATCACAAAGTAAAGAGTGCCCCTGGCTTAGTAGCACATACTAGTAAGAACATTCTTAATATGACTTCTATTATTTATACTTGAAGGACTGCGGTGCGATGCTGATTGATTCTGTCATTTCAATTTTTTGCTTTGTTTTGCCTTTTTTTCCTCTACCTTAGTATCCCCAGAAGAATCATAACTTTTCACAGAGGCATCTAATTTCTTAACCTCGAAGCAGAAGAGAAACATTTTTCAAATTTTCCTCCAAGGGTAGGGGGTGGGTTCCTGAATGTATATACTTAGATGAATTAAACTCAGACCTTCTCTGGCTGGACGTGTGAGCTTCCAAGACAAAGATGAAGGTTAACGTAGTTTAAAGATGAAATATAGACCATCCTGAACAAAACCACTGTGTTGCAGTTTAATTAAAAGAATTCATTAAAGTGGTGCCCCATCCAGGGTAATTAGTATGCGTAATTTATGCGTTGCCTAATACACAAGGGCAGTAGCCTGAATAATAAACTCAAGTTAACCTTAAGTGGGAGAGATTGAATGGTCAGATGTTTATTTAGCTCAGGTTTGCTCACGAGTTAAGGTTAAAGAGGTGAAATTCAGTTACAGTTAATTAATTAATTTTTCAGATTTTCTTCATGAAAATCCTGCCTATCCAACTGCGTAAAAGTTTTGTCAAAGGCAGAGAGCACTATTTTTATTAATCAGCTATTTTCTGACATGTCCTCTAGGAAGTTAACCATTTGAAAGGACAAATTTAAGGCAACTGCAAAAAGAGAGACAATAAGATAAAAAAAAAAAAAAAAAGTGTGCGCCAGTCTGGGGTCTGCGCCCTACAAAAGATAAAATCAGGTCATATTTAAAGAGGAAGTCACTAACATTATCAAAATATTGGGCCTGATTAAGACAAGCATGTCCAGTTCTTTTTCCAATAATAGGCCACATGTTTAGGAATTCATATATGTATTTGAGCTTTGTGAATTTCTATTGACAGGAGTGGTGAGAGTCCAGGCCTGGTATGTACATAACATGTCACAAATATAAACCATTGTTTAGGCAAGTTCTGCTTATTCCTTTTGTTAGAAATACTTCATCATGTCCCAATTCTGTGATGTAATTTTTGTGGAATTAAACTTGAAGACTTCAAAATTATGCAATTAATTGTATTCAGCTTCAATTACAATGACTTATTAATCAAGTCCTTTGGCAAGACACCTGGCACCCCACCAGTGGTTGTGATGGTAAGTGACTAGGCTTGAGGAATCCATTGGTTCATGTGAGCAAGCTAATTAGGTGAATTGTTATTGATTGATTGCTTTATTTGGTGGCTGCATGTAGGTGGGAACTGTGAGGTTTAGGAGCTGGGATAAGTCAGGAAAGATCTAAATTAATTTGTTTTTTGTAAAATCAACAAAATCAATTAATCATCTGGTATTTACCAAGCACCAATTATATGCAAGGCACTGAGCCAGTTTCTGGCTTCCATATTGAATCAGAGCATAAGACAAAGGTGTCCTCCCCCCAACTCCTAGCCCTGGCCTCCCAGGACTAATGGTCTAGTTGGATGTTAAGATAGAAGCATAAGTGAATATAAGCAGCCACAATCAGCCACACACAATAGTTGGCTTTAGAAATTACATGAGGACCAATAGCGGGCTTTCTTTACTTGAGAGCATTTCTCCCTTTGCAGAACTGCCTTTCCTCCATTCCATACTGTTCCTGTGGGCTGCCAACCACATCTGCCTACCTGCCCACAGAGTGGGCACATACCCCAAACTAGGTCCATCAGATCTTCTCCCATATAAATTCAGATTCTGAATGGAGAGAAAAAACACAAGGAAGAGAAAGAGGTGGCACTGAGCCACCAATGACCCGGCCCAGGGACTGCCACGGTTCCTTCCCAGAAAGGGATTTATCAGTGCTTCCACTTTGTGACTTTACCAGGGTCATGGCAAAATTCTGCTTGCTCTTTGTCAGCCACACTTAGTTTCTGAGGCATGAAAGCAAAGACAAGGAACATTCCTGTGGTTCAGAGATGGAAGAGTTTATTTCTGGTTGGAGCATTAGTGAGGAACAGTATAGAGAGACAGTGTAGTGCATAGGATTCTGCTCTGGCTTGCCAAACTAAGAATTGCATATATAATACAACATATGTATACTGCAGGATACACAACAAATATCCCCATCTAACAGACAGGGAAATTGAGGCTCAGGGAAGCTGTATAACTTACCTAAAGTCACACTGCTAGCAAGAGGCTAAGTTGAGACTTAAACCTAGGCCTTCCTGACTCCAAAGACTATTCCTTCTTGCACACCAAGCAGTTCTCCAGGGTGTGGCTTTAGGCAAATCACTTTAGCTTCTATGTACTTTGGGTTCCTTAGTAGTAAAGCTTGGATGATAACAGCTGCCCTGTGTCCCCTGCCGGGCTGTTGTGAGGATCAAAGTGGAGAATGCCTGTGAAAGCACTTTGAAGCCTGTCACACTCTCCAAATACTTGTAAAGGCTTCCTATTGTTGGGAGGAACCCCAACTAGGATGGGCCTGATACTGAGAGGTGACAAGGAAGAGGCTGGTATAGGGTGTGATGGAACGGGGCACTGGGGGGAGAACTGGGGAAGTTTTGGGAGACAAAGAGTCCCAGGGGAGCTCAGGGTCAGCAGGTGCAGAGCAGCAGAGGATGATCTGCCAATCCGGGACTCTTAAGGCTGGGGCCTGGGGAGCTCAAAGCTTGAAATGGATGGTTTGACGATCAATTAAAGGAAGTGATAATTTGAGATAGTGAGTAAAGGAAAAGTCTTATCTTCAAGAGACTGAGCCATTTTCACATGCATCAGCTCATCAAATCTTCACCACAACCCCAGGAGGTCTGTGTCATCCCTGTTTCACAGCTGAGATTCTGAAGCCCAGCAGATGTAAGAAACCTGCCTAACGTCAGAGTAGAAAGGACAGAAACAGATTTTTAAATCCTAGCATTACTGAGCCTGACGCACAATCTTTAGCTTCCTCTGATTCTCCCACTCACCTCCTCCCTTCTTTCTCTCCTTACCCACAACTCATGAGCTGGAAAGAAAATGTAGAGGTCCTAGTTTCACCGGATGAATATGCTGTATGACCTGTGATTAATCACTTAACTTCTCTGAATTTTAGATTCCATTATTTGCACAATGACCTGGTTGAACTCTAAAATTCTCTAGAAGTGTTATCTTCCCCAAGGCTGTGTTTAAGAAAAACTCTGTCATTTGCACGAATCTCTACCCTTGATGACCCAACCCCCAGTGCTCTTTGGTTGCCTCCTAAAACACAGGTGGTATAGTTTTGGGAAAGGAAACTGCATTTCTTACAGCTTTTGCAATTATCATGCGATACACTGTAAGATCATGGTTTGCTCATCAAATCAGTACCTTAGTACAGGGTGATCCAACTGGGCTTCCCTTCAAGAAACAGAAAAGTCCCCTTGTCAGCCTGATGTCCTTCGTCTAGGAGAATACTGTTCTTCCAATTTTGCCATGTACCCCTTTGCCCAGATGCGCACTTTTACTGAGAGACCAGATGATAGTAGCCCCAAGAATAACAATGGACAAATAGAAATGAACATAATTATCCAGAACTGGAGGTGATTACTGCACATGCAATAACCAGAGCTCCTAGTAAGTGACTGTTGCATGGTCACCCTTGAAAAATCACTGCAGAGACGCCTTATCCCCATTCTAAAATTACAGAAAGCACTAGCACTTTGAGAGCTTCATGTTAAGCAAGTCTACAAAGTGTAATTTTTAAGAAGATAGTCTCGACCTCACTGAAAGTGTTGGTTTCTGTTTTGTCATTTTCTGTTCCTTTCACATAAGCTTAACTGCATGCAAGTAGGAACACTGTTTTTTCTTCACTAAAACAGTGCCTGGCCCATAGGAGAGAATAGATATTCTTGAATAAATTCAGTCATAACATTTGTTAAAACAATTAGAGGCTTTCAAATTTTACATGGAGGTGGGGAGATAACAAAAGCATCCTGTTTTTCCTGCTCAGTGGTTTAGCCCAACGGCCACATCAGCATGCACACGTATGGGCTCTGGGTTTAGACTAGTAGCTGATCGACCAGGTCTTTCTCTACCCGTCCCACTCTGAACAAATGACTGAATCTCAATGAGCTTGTCTCCTTATGTAAAATGTAGACAACACATGGGATTGCTTTGAGATCATGTCTTTGAAAGTACCTAACAAAATGCCTGGCCCCTTAATAATAGGTCCTTACCCCTTGCTGTCCCTAGTTGTACTGTCCAAGAAGGCAGCCCCTAGACAC
>NW_011494718.1:9731991-9734314 GCF_000754665.1 Bison bison bison
TTATATATATATATTTATATATAAATAAATATAAAAATTGAGTTTAATTTTCATTAACTTAGATTTAAATATAAAAACTGTAAAAATTTTTCACAGTTGTAGCATAATGGTAGGAATACAGTTCACTTTAATTATCGCATCACATAAGATACAGTATGTTGTGTACCAGGCACCAGCATCATTTCTTTTTGTTTTTTTAAAACTGTTTTTAAGTTTTTATTTTGTATTGGAGTATAACTGAGTAACAATGTTGTGATAGTCTGAAGTCAGGGAGTCTGATTCCTCCAGCTCTGTTTTTCTTTCTCAAGATTGCTTTCGTTATTTGGGGTCTTTTGTGTGTCTCCATACAAATTTGAAGACTTTTTGTAGTTCTGTGAAAAATGCCATTGGTAATTTGATAGGGATTGGATGAATCTGTAGACTGCCTTGGGAAGTACAGTCATTTTGACAATATCTATTCTTCCAACCCACTAACATGGTATATCTTTCCATATGTTTGTATCTTCTGCAATTTCTTTCATCAGCATCTTAGAGTTTTCAGGGTACATATCTTTGTCTCCATAGGTAGGTTTATTCCTAGGTTTTTATTCTTTTTGATGTAATGGTAAACAGAATTGTTTCTTGAATTTCTCTTCCTGATCTTTCATTGTTAGTCTGCAGAAATGCAACAGAATTCCATGTGTTAATTTTGCAACCTGCAATTTTACCAGATTCACTGACAAGCTCTAGTGGTTTTACCAGGATCGTTTCTAATGCTACACATAAACACTGTCACGGAATCACCCAATGGACATTCTGATTCATTCAAGGGGTTTTTTTTTTGGTTTGTGCACTAGTGTATCATTATAATGTGTTTATTTGAATATAAAATGCAGACACTTCAAGTCATAGTGAAAACTATATAAGTCATAATTGGTAATTCAATTGAAATCCTTACTTTATAATTAAATCATTTCTACTTTAAAAAAGTAACTACGAACAAATTTTAAAATTGAAAATGGAACTTCCATTGCAAAATAAACGAGTCACTAGTACGAAATGTAGTGTGGGGAATATAGCCAATAACTACATAATATGTTTCTACGATAACATATTGTAACAGACCCTTGATCAATTTGAAATGTAGAGAAATACTGACTCACTATGTTGTATAACAGAAACTAACATAATGCTGTAAGTCAATTATACTTCAAATACAAACTCATAGAAAAAGAGATCAGATTTGTGGTTACCAGACATGGGGGTGGGTGGTGGGGGAAGAGAGAATTGGATGAAGGCATTCAAAAGGTATAGACTTCCAGTTGTAAAAAAGTACTAGGGATGAAATATACAACACGATAAACAAACACTGCTATAGTTATATTTGAAAGTTGCTAGAAGAATAAATCCTAAGAGTTTTTGTCACAAGAAAAATTCTTTTTTTGCCATTGTTTAAATATCTATATGAGATAATGAATGGTCACTAAACTTACTGTGAGAATCACTTCATGATATTTACATATATCAAACCCTTATCTGTACACTTTAACTTATGCAGTGCTGTACCTAAACTATATCTCAATAAAACTGGAAGAAAAATAAATAAAATGGAAAATAAAGGCACACTCCTGATGCAAAAGTGAGTGGAGGTGCAGAAATCAGTACTATGCCTAGAACACTGAAGAATAGAAGAGACTTATGTGGGAAGGAAATCTGAAAAAGAGGGGATACATGTATACATAAAGCTGATTTATTTTGTTATACAGCAGAAACTAACACAACACTGTAAATCAACTATGGTACAGTAATAATTAATTTAAAAAAGAAGAGAAGAGACGGGAAGCTCCAATTTTTACATATGGCAACTGCAATTGGATGCTATAGGGCAAAATTAAAAAATTTGTTCATTAAAAACATTTAAAAATGAAATAAAGTGGACAATGCTAAGGGCCTTTTAAAGCAAAGACACAAAAATTTGGTGCCTCTCAAAAGCTAAAAAAATAACTGAATAAATAAGCTATATGAAATCAATGAAATGTCTAACCAAAAATTTTCTCAAATAATTTTAAACAAGAGCTGAGCTTGTAACTTTCGCCAACTCAAAAATGACTTGAATTCTTTCACAGAAAAATAAAATCATGTTTAGATGGAGCAATGGTAAAAGGAATTATTTCAGTTATGGTTTAGTTCAGTTCAGTTCAGTCGCTCAGTCATGTCCGACTCTTTGCGACCCCATGAATCTCAGCATGCCAGGCCTCCCTGTCCATCACCAACTCCCGGAGCTCACTCAAACTCACGTCCATCGAGTCAGTGATGCCATCCAGCCATCTCATCCTCTGTCGTC
>NW_011494718.1:9734718-9743873 GCF_000754665.1 Bison bison bison
TACATCTCATAACTTTCCTTCCAAGGAATAAGTGTCTTTTAATTTCATGGCTGCAGTCACCATCTGCAGTGATTTTGGAGCCCCCCAAAAATTAAGTCTGACACTATTTCCACTGTTTCCCCATCTATTTGCCATGAAGTGATGGGACCAGATGCCATGATCTTCCTTTTCTGAATGTTGAGCTTTAAGCCAGATTTTTCACTCTCCACTTTCACTTTCATCAAGAGGCTTTTGAGTTCCTCTTCACTTTCTGCCATAAGGGTGGTGTCATCTGCATATCTCAGGTTATTGATATTTCTCCTGGCAATCTTGATTCCAGCTTGTGCTTCTTCCAGCCCAGCATTTCTCATGATGTACTCTGCATATAAGTTAAATAAGTAGGGTGACAATGTACGGCCTTGACATAATCCTTTTCCTATTTGGAACCAGTCTGTTCTTCCATGTCCAGTTCTAACTGTTGCTTCCTGACAGTTTTAGAAAATTAGGAAGCAAAGACCAAAGGATATTTTACACAAAGTAAAAAGTTTCTACTAAGTCACCAAACAAGCCCTGTAGAATGTAAGACCTTCTAAAAATGTCAAAGATCAATTGATTCAAAAATTGAAAAATTGTGTGTGCTTTTTTTCAAGCTTTAGATAAGTTAAGAGATACTACGTAATTAATAGTTTGGATATACTTTTGTCTCAACAAAGTTTCAAATTAAAATATCTATTCATGACCTAAAAAAAAAAAATTAAACTCAATGTGGACATAGTTTTGGATATTTACAAATGTCAAAGAAGAGCTTCAGACAGATACGAAAAAAAATAGCTTTATCAAGATAGATAGGGAGTGGGGGAGGGAAGGCCTAGGAGTTTGGGATTAGCAGAAGCAAACTATTATATATAGGATGGATAAACAATAAGGTCTTATTGTATAGCAAAGGAAACTATATTCAATAGCCTGTGATAAACCATAATGGAAAAGAATATGACAAAGAATATATATGTGTATAACTGAGTCACTTTTCTGTATAGCAGAAATTAAACACATTATTAACCAACTATACTTCAGTAAAATTTTTTAAAAATTACATTACAAATGTATAGTGATCAAAATTGTATTGAACTGGCATAAAAAAGATATAAAAAACCAACGGAATAGAATATAGAACCCAGAATCAACCTAAGTCAAAAAAAAAACATAAAGAAAAGGCAAATGATAGCCCAGTTATTAGATCTAAATTTCAGATTTACAACAGTTTTAAAACAGGGACCAATTTTTCCCTTTACAATGAAAAGACAATGAAATAGACAATGAATTAAATAATTGTGTCCTTTACCAACACTCATTGCTTGAGTTGTGGATGAATTTTTACAAAGCTGTATAGTACTGGCAACTGAGTTTCTTTTGAAATGAAAGGAATGCTTCCCACAGTCAGTAATTAAATCATTTGCATACAAGTGATCTAAACTTAAGTTCTGGAAAGAAAAAAGAATCTGTATTGAAATTTTCCATAAAGCAAATTAATAATATTTTATGCATATTAAAAACATGAATTGAGATATTTGTTTTAATTGCAATCAACAGTGTTAGGTAAATTGGCTGCAAAAACTAAGAAAAACATGATCATCACTTTGTTAATATTGGTACATTTAGAGTTGCTTTTCAATTTATTCAATACTTCTTTGAATTCAGTGTTAATGATATTCAGTTGATATTACAGTTAGTGAATTTACTTAACTTGGACAGATGTAGTTTTAAAATTGATAAGGTTTGCTTCAAAGTCAAATCAATTCTTTGAAGCAAAAAGATGAACCAGTTTTATAAATATGAATGTGAACATTAAAGGAAAATAATTTTTTGATACTCAGTTCAGTTATTGGAAAAATTTTTAAGTGTGTTTGGGACAACTTGGGTACGGGAATTTTTTAACTGTAAATTTTATGAACTCTAAACATAGATCAAGTATTTGATAAAAATTTAGCATCTGAATTGAGATGTGTCAGAGTAAAAAACACACTGGCTTTCAAAGACTTCTTATGAAAAAATAATGAAAACATTTCATTAATAATTTTTATACATATCACACATTAAAAAGATCATATTTTGGATATACTAGATTAAAAAATGAATTTTAAAATTATTTTATTATTTCCATTTTACTTATTTTAATGTGGCTTCCTAAAAAGTTCAGTTATATATGTTGTTTGAATTAGATTTAAATTGGACAGTGGTAAAGCCTGGGTATAAACCCCATGCCATGTGTACGTGCTATGCACTCTAAGTTGCTTCAGTCGTGTCCAACTCTGTGCAACCCTATGGCCTGTAGCCCACCAGTCTCCTCTGTCCATAGGATTCTCCAGGCAAGAATACTGGAGGGGGCTGCTATACCCTCCTCCAGGGGATCCTCCTGACCTAGGGATTGAACCTGTATCTCTTGCATCTCCTGCATTGGCAGGCGAGTTCTTCATACAAGTGCTACCTGCGAAGCCCTAAACGCCATGCCATATCTAGGGTTAACTGCTCCTCGCCCAAAGACTCCCAGAGTTCTCCTTCCTAGTGTTCAACCCAGGATCCATGTAAAATGGACAGGTCCCATCTCCCCAGTCTGACTCCATTCCCTATTTCCTCGTCTGCTTTTTAAAAGATGGGTGCAGCAAAATTCTTTCATTTTCAAATTTTATTAATTTCATCAAAATTCGATATGTATAATAACTTATAGAATCACACAATTTTATGAGACATCACCAAAGACATCATTCTCCTAAAATCCACCTACCACATCTCCTTCTGGAAAACAACCACTTTAAATTATTTTAGCTGTTTCTCTTGTTATTTACCTCTGTATATTTAAATAAGATGCTTATATTTCCTACTTCTTGAATTTTCCGTTGTAGGCATTTTCTACAGAAGATGAGGATTTAGCTCTTACTCGCTCCCATTCCTTTGCCATCCACACATTATCTCTACCACCACAGACATGCATGCAAACCTTGTCCTCAGATCCTCGCAGTGTAATCACAACTCATTTTTGTTTAGATCAGTACTCAGCCTTTGCATTGTGATGACAATGGCAGTGCTATTCATAGTTGAGCCATGGCTACGTATAGACTACTATCCTTATTTTTCATTCCTTGCACATTTTGTGTTTTTCCTTCAAGCAATGATTTTCTTTTTTGCTTACTTTTTGGTGTATTTCAGCCTAATTTCTCCCTCAGTAGTCTAAATCTGTCCTCTACCGAATCATACACACAGGGGTGTTCCAGCTTTTCCTTGGCTTGAATTGACTTCTCTTGGCATTTTCTGACCTGCTCCACAAGACTTGCTCCACACTCTCTTCCTATGATGGCATTTCATCAAACTATTGAAAATGCCTTTGACCTCTCTTCCTGGATCCTGTGTCTTTATGCTCTTACTTTTGTGAAACACATTATTCAGTGGCCTCCTGGGAAAGTATGCATGGGACATGATTTTTCTGAGCCCCTGAATGTCTGAAAATGTCCTTGGTTTACCCTCCTTCTTCATTGATACTTTGGTTATGTATAGAAATCTAGATGGGAAAATATATTCTCATAAACATGTGAAGATATTGTACCACTATCTTTCGGCTTCTGGTGGTGCCGTGAAATCATTCTTCACAAGTAACTATTTTCCCCTCCTTCTGAAAGCTTATAAAACTTTTTTCTTCATCAATATTCTGAAATTTGGTAATGATATGTCACATCTTTGCCATTATTTCCTAGAATTTCTATTATTCAAATGTAAGATCTAATGGGGGAGTTCATAATTTTCTTGCATTTTCTCTCTGATTTTCTCTCCATTTTTCTGGGCATATCTTTTTTTTTTCTGTGTTTTTCTTGTTTGCGTTATTTTTACAGACATTTTCTCAACTTTGTTTTCCAACTTTATATTGAGTTTTCATTTATATACCATAATTTAAATTTCCAAGAGGTGCTTCTTATTCTCTAATCATTTAAAAAAAGTAACACTCTTCTCCAGGTAAGAATACTGGAGTGGGTTGCCATTTTCTTCTCCAGGCTATCTTCCTGGCCCAGGAATCAAACCCAGGTCTTCTGAATTGCAGGCAGATTCTTTACCAACTGAGCTACAAGGGAAGCCCCTTAGTGTCTATTCAGTTCAGTTCACTTCAGATGTTCTCTTATGCTCAGTATTAGCACTGAATATTTTGTTCAATACCTTTTACTATCATTTGTCTGTGTCTCCAAATTTAAACTGTTTTTCTTGTAAACCAAGTGAAGTTAGGTCTTGGTTTCTTTTTTTTTAATCCAGTCTGATTATCTTGGCTTTTTAATTAGAGTCTTTGTTCCATTCAAATGCAATGTAGTTGTGGATATAACTGGATTAAGTCTACCACTATGTTAGCATTTTCCTTTTGTCTCCATTTTTGTTCTTGCCCTCTTTATTCACCTTTCTATTGGGTGAACTGTGATTATTTTAGCACGTAATTGTACCTTTTATCTTACTTTGATATATCTTTCCTTTTTTTTCAGGGATTGCTCTAGAAATTAAAATATGTGTAATTAACCTGTACAGTTACCTTTAAATAAAATACTGAGCAGTACTGCCCATATAACAGTTCCATTTTTCCTCTCTTTTGCTCTTTGTGCTCTTATGTTTTTGACATATACTATAAACTCTTATTACACTGTTATTAAATAAATTGAATTTATATACAATAACAAAGGTATTTCACATTACCCACATATGTATTCTTTCTGATGCTCTTCATTTCTTCCTGAAAAATTGGTCTGATATTGTTTCTCTTCAACATGAATATCCTCTTACAGCATTTCTTTTAGTGAAGTTCTGTTGGAGATAAACTTTCATCTTTTGTCTGTTTGAAATGTCCTATTTTGCATTAATTCCTGAAGAATATTTTCACTGGTATACAATTTTATACTTAAAAAAAATAATTCTATGTCTTTTTCCTCCAACATTTTAAAGGTGCTTTTTCATTTTCCTGGCCCCCATCTATGAAGTCGCCTGTAATTCGTATAGTTGGTTCCCTGTAAATAATGCATTTGTTTTTTTGTGTGTGACTGCTTTTAAGATCTTTTCTTTACCTTTGGTTTCCATCAGAATTTGACTTTGTTACCCCTATATTTAGATTTTGTTGTATTTATCCTTCTTGGCCTTCTCTGAATTTTTTTATATCTGTGACTTGAAGTCTTCCATCAATTTTGAAACAGTCTCTACAACTGCCTATTTATATTTCTTCTGGCCCATTCTCTTTCTCCTCCTGAGACATCAATTAAATGTCTGTTAGACAATCTGATATTGTCCCATAGATCTTGGGACCTCTGTTTCATTTTTTTTTCCACTTTTTTCATTTTACATTTGAATTTGGATAACTTCTATTCACCTGCTGTGTCCCTTTGCTGTTAAACTACTGAATAAATTCATTTGTGATATCCTTTTTTCATTTGTAAGATTTTCATTTGACTCTTTTTTATAGTTTCAAGCTCTCTATTGATCCTCTCCATCTATTCAGGAGATATTGTTCACCTTTCCCTCTAGATCCCGTAATATATTTTTCCTGCTTGTTTTAAAGTCTCTGTCTGAAAACTCCAACATCTGGGACATCTCTGGGTTTGCTTCTATTGATTTCACTTAACCATAATTCATACTTTCTTGCTTCTTCTCATATCTCTTCAAGTTTGATTTTATGCCAGTAATTGTGTGTTAGAGAACAGTAGATAGTAACTTATTAATATTTACCTCCAGGCAAGGGTACATCTCTTTTTGTGCCAGTCCATCAGTGTGGGAGGCTGAGTCAGTTTAATCTGTAGTTGGACCTTGCTGCAGCTTTAGCAAGATTCACTCACCTTGGCTCCAAGTTTTAAGGGAGAGATTAACACTTTCTCTCCAGTAGGGTTTGCGATCTGAGCACTGGGGAGACTGAAGATTTTTCTGTGCTGTACTGCCCAGCCACCCATGTGCTGTAAATAGAAGATCCATGTCTGGTTAAAGCCAGACTGCCAAACTTTTGCAGTGCAGGGCAGTTCTTTTCTCTCCTCAGGAGATTCTTTTCTGTCTTTCTATGTTCACAGGACCTGCAGAGCCTCTGCAGTGCCCTCAGAATGTCCCAGAGTGCCTTGGATGAGTATCTTTCAGCTCTCCTGCCCTGCCCAAAGCTATGAAGATTTCAAATGGTGTGCAAAAAAATTTGATACATTGATCACTGTTCTGCTTTTCAGTCTCTCAAATTTTGCTGCAATCATCTCCTTTCACACACTCATTGTCCTTGTAGGTTATTCTTTAAAATATGCATTTTAATATCACTTTAAAGGGATTTCTGGAGGGAGCACATTAAACATATGTTCAATTCATTCTCTTAAATTGAGCATCTTTCTATTTGCTTTCTGGTTTTTTTGTTGTTGTTCTTAATGTTACTGTTAAGACTTTGCATGTTTGTTTATAATTTATATTACACCAAAGGGCAGTCCAATTTCTTTAATTCTTATCAATTCAATTCTACGGAAATAAACCCAAGCTTGTAAAGTAGTTCAGTCAGCATTAACTGAACTTCTGTAGCTATTTAAAGGGGTTTAGTTACCAAGGTGCTCATTGTCAACAGAATGTTCAGTTGATTGGAGGGATGTATGCCTATAGGTAAATCATTTCCTCAGGCAACAAATTTGTATCTCCCACCTTCCCTTGACGCTACCTTAAAAACACAGAAGAACTAAACGTGTGCATCTCCAACTGTTTCTGCAAAAAAAAAAAACAAAAACAAAAAACAGACCAATTCCTTTCCTAAGCAAATGGCAAGCTCTAAATATTTACCACAGTCCACATTAGGTTCATTCACCACTAATATTAGAGTCAAAGGCTAGCAAAACACCATTGTGGGTTAGGAAGAATGCCACTGAGGAGGCTTATTTTTGACTTCTCAGCCTCTGATACCATAATTTCTAGGGACATGAGACTCCTTTCTGTCAGCTAAGTAACAAAGCAGTCAATGTTCAGCGACCTTTGTACTAATGAAAGTGAAAGTGAAGTCGCTCAGTCGTGTCCAACTCTGAGACCCCGTGGAGTGTAGCCTACCAGGCTCCTCCGCCCATGGGATTCTCCAGGCAAGAATACTGGAGTGGGTTGCCATTTCCTTCTCCAGGGGATCTTCCCAACCCAGGGATTGAACCTGGGTCTCCCACATTGCAGGCAGACGCTTTAACCTCTGAGCCACCAAGGAAGCCTATTATTTACTAATAGTAACTAACATTATTTCTCCTCCCACCCCCCACTCCCCCACTCCCTCAAAATCCTCTCAAACTTGGCAGCCTGGATTTAGAAAACAGGAGCTCCTGGGTCACTTGTACAGTATGATCTGTGTGACAATCAACTTTTCCTCCCTTAGATGCTCCATCCTCGATCTCCATGTTAGCCCTGGATTTAACCTAACCCTCTATCCATCTGAAATTACTGAAACCTTGGAAGGGAGAGTGACAGACCAAGAGAACCAAAGTTCAAGTTGTTAACAGAGATGTGCTTGGCTGGCTAACTTTCCAGATGAAGTTTGGTTCCACTTTGAAAGTCAAGGCTGTCATAAAAACACCATAGAAACTGAAGATTTAACTTATATCATAGAAACTCTTCTTCAAATTTAGAATTTGGCCATGAGCAGCTTAAAAAAGTAAAATAGGCCAGGGCACATCAAAGAGGTCACCCATGACTATTTCCCCCCTCAGTAAGGTATTTTAACTCAGACTCCATCCCACATTCAGTCAAGCCCCCAAAAGAGGTGACCTGTGTCTTCCTGTATCAAGTATAGCATTTTCAATGTCTCCTTTATCTCAGCTTCACTTCAGTGGGAGCCTTCAATTACATTTTCCATTTTCTCATCCCCAGCTCCGTGGGAAGTTTGGTTGCAACAAACTATCTCAAGGCCAGTTCCCTCAAAATGTGCCTCACAAACCATGGCTTCCAGAAAAACACCCTGATGTACTTTCTGAAGTCTTCTGATCAATTATTCTACACCAAAGTAGCAACAGATGCTGAGAGACTCACTATTTCCCTTTCTGGAGAATGAATACTGCACCTTTTGCTACAATTTGAAGCCTCAATCAGTGGCTGCCCTTGATCCCGTGCAAGCCTTTTTGTGACCCCTCATATCTCATGGCCATCTTCTTGGCCCAAACAATTCCAGCTGGTCCTCTGACTCTTGTATTCAACACAGAAACGTAGGGATGCATCCTGCTGCCAATGGAGGCAGGAAAAGAGAAACACGGGCGATTTTTTTCAGGTTTTATGTGATTCTTTAAGGTTTCTTCTGAGGTCACAGTCAAGGTGTATAATCACCTGACGGTGTAGTTAGGGCTGGAAGATCTGACACTAAGAAGGCACACTCAACATTGTGGCTCGGTGCTGGCGTTGGCAGGAGGCCTCCATTCTTTGCTAGGTCAGGGGTCCCCAACCTTTTTGGCACCAGGGACCAGTTTTGTGGAAGACAATCTTTCCAGAGACTGAGAGGGGGGATGGTTTGGGGATGATTCAAGTGCATTGCATTTATTGTATTAATGATAATGTGTATTTGCAGGTGATGCAGTGTGTCATCACTTGAGCTCCACCTCAGATCACCAGGCACTGATTCTCGTAGGGAGTGCACAGTCTAGATCCCTTGCATGCACAGTTCACGGTAGAGTTTCCCTTCCTATGAGAATATAATGCTGTTGCTGATCTGACAGGAGGCGGAGCTCAGGTGGTAATGTCAATGATAGGGAGTGGCTATAAATACAGATGAAGCTTGCTCACCTGCCACTCACCTCCTGTACAGCCCAGTTCCTACCAGGCCATCTGGTCTGTGGCCCCAGGTGAGGGGTACCTGTGCTAGGTGAACTTCTGTGGTTGCTCGAGTGCCTTCAATGATGGGGCAGTTGGCTTCTCCCAGAGAGTGTGATTCAAGAAGCAATTTCTGAAGCTGAAATACTATATATACTTTGACTCAGAAGTTATACTCTGTATATTCAACTTTATATTAAATTTTAGTATATCCTATCTAATGTGGGGGGTGGGGGATTACATCAGAGTGTAAATACCAGGAGAAGAAGATCACTGGGGCCATCTTACAGGCTGCCTGCCACAAATATCAGAGAAGGCAATGGCACCCCACTCCAGTACTCTTGCCTGGAGAATCCCATGGACAGAGGAGCCTG
>NW_011494718.1:9744019-9763076 GCF_000754665.1 Bison bison bison
TATGGGGTCGCACAGAGTCAGACACAACTGAAGCGACTTAGCAGCAGCAGCAGCAGCAGCCACAAATATATTAATATGTACCAAAAATTATGTGTGGTGTTGATAACTAGTATTTTTTTCATTTACTAGTTCATCATCATTGTTCCATATCAGTACCGTTTTACATCATCATTTTTAGTGGCTGCATAATATTCTATCATATGGATATACTAAAATTTAATTAATTATCTACTTTTGAACACTTAATCATTTCTGATATTTGCTTATCACATAATCAGTAACATGACAAGCATCTCCCTCGATTTATTCACAGACTACCTTCAAAGTAAATGTAAAGATAAGAGACAATGATACCCAAAATAATTTATTCTCCTATAAATCAGCCCATAAAAATGGTGGATATAAGTCCCAGACACTTGGACTCTGTAATTACCATTTTATAAAAGGTCAAAGAGGAACTTAAAAAAAATCAGCTTCTGTTAGAGGTTTAAAATTAATTTTGAAATGTTAACAAGAGCTTAAGGCAGACTTATCTAATCATGCAAAGGCCTCTGTTTTCAGTTTTGGGGTGACAATTAATGAACAGCTTTCTGGTAACTATTTACCTGGAGATCTTGTGACATCTAATTTGAAGCTTTTAAATTATTATTACAAATGTACATCTAAGAGGTAGGTTTTCCCAATGGTTTGGCTGTTTGCTGTGACATTCTAATCCTTACATACTGATTGAGAATATCCAGATACAGAAATCAATGTTCAAAGAAACACTCCTTAGGGCTACTGTCAGCTTCCTGTATCACTGATCAGATGGTAGAGCAGTAAGAACATTTGATTTAGATAAACTTTGAATTTATTATAGATCTGATGAACTTATTTTCTGTCAATTCAAACAAGTGTACATAAGATCTCAAAAGTTCAATCATCAAACACATTCTCAAAGAGATTGTTGTCACGTGAACTCAGACAAGAAGAACTCAAGTCTCTATCACTCTGTCGCCATATATACTCACATATTTAACTCTTGCCAAGGGGATTTGGGTCAATTTAAGAAACTGTAAACAGATATTGATATATCATAACAGAAGCTATTACTCACACTCTAAGTAAACCACTGATTCTATCTCACTCACAATTTTGCAGTGGCATCATTCCATGGAGAAAATTAGATTTTTACATATCAGAGCAAATCACAAAGCCCAAATGTCAACTTAATACATCAGGCAATTTCTTGTAGTGTTTATTTTGGGGGGAATGTTCTACACATATTTACTTAGAAAGCGGCACTGGCCCTCCAAAATAAATAAGGGCTATAATTCTTGCCAAAAAACCCACAGTTCCAGAGAGCCACTCATCAATTTCTAGCAGCATTAATGAGGAAAGGTGCTGAGACAGTCATTCATACTGTCTTTATGATAAGAGTAACCTACAGGGCAAATCAAGATTAAGGACAAGGGCAAGACAAATGGCTTGGAGGACTCTCTCTCTCTCTTTTTTTTAATCAATCATTTGAAATCTGCATTTACTACCGAAAGTCCCTGTGGAGCATTAGAACCTGGAGGGAAGAGTGAGAATTGGTACTAAAGACATCACTGAAGTATTTTTTTGGGGTGAGTGTAGCCTCTTAACAGGTACAGGAAGATCTTACGTTCCCAGACACTGGGAAGATTCTCTCTGAGCTGGAGAGTTCTTTGCTGTGGGGACTGTTCAGTGCACTGAAGGACGTTTAGTAGCATTCCAGGCACTGTCTTGACAGCTGTGACAACCAAAGACGTCTCCACGTATTGGCAAAGTTCCATGGAGAGGAAATTGCCTCTAGTTGAGAAACTCTGATTTGACAAAAGGATAATCTTCTCTCTTAAAAATACATTTCACTCTTTTTTAATATTGAAGTATAGTCTATTTACAATATTGTGTTAATTCCTGCTGTAAAGTGAATCTGTTATACATACACACATTCTTTTTTATGCTCTTTTCCATTATGGTTTATCACAGGATATTCAATATAGTTCCCTGTACTATGCCGCAGGACCTTGTTGTTTATCCATCCCTTAGATAATAGCTTGTATCTGCTGATCCTAAACTCCTAATCCATCTCTCCTCCACTCCCCGCCCCCTTGGCAACCACAAGTCTGTTCTCCGTGTCTGTGGGTCTGTTTCAGTTTCATAGACAAGCTCATTTGTGTCTTACTTTATATCCACATATAAGTGATATTTTATTTGTCTTTCTCTGTCTGACTTACTTCATTTAGTATGATAATCTCTTGGTCCATCCATGTTGCTGCAGATATTTCACTCTTAATGTCTTCAGTTCAGTTCAGTTCAGTTGCTCAGTTGTGTCCAACTCTTTGAAACCCCATGGACTGTAGCATGCCAGGCTTTCCTGTCCATCACCAACTCCCAGCGCTTGCTCAAACTCATGTTCATCAAGGCAGTAATCCGTCCAACCATCTCATCCTCTGTCGTCCCCTTCTTTTCCTGACTTCAATCTTACCAAGCATCAGGGTCTTTTCCAATGAGTCAGTTCTTCACATCAGGTGGCCAAAGTATTAGAGCTTCAGATCAGTCCTTCCACTGAATATTCAGGACTGATTTCCTTTAGGACTGACTGGTTTGATCTCCTTATAGTCCAGGGGACTCTCAAGAGTCTTCTCCAACACCACAGTTCAAGAGCATCAGTTCTTCGGTGCTCAGCTTTCTTTATGGTCCAGCTCTCACATACATACGTGACTACTGGAAAACCCATAGCTTTGACTAGACGGACCTTTGTTGGCAAAGTAATGTCTCTGCTTTTTAAAATGCTGTCTAGGAATATCATATTTTTTCTTCCAAGGAGCAAGTGTCTTTTAATTTCCTGGCTGCAGTCACCATCTGCAGTGATTTTGGAGCCCCCAAAATAAAATCTGTCACTGTTTCCATTGTTTCCCCATCTATTTGCCACCCCATAGACTGTAGCCTGCCAGGCTCCTGGTCCATGGGATTTCCCCAGGCAAGAATACTGGAGTGGATTGTCATTTCCTTCTCCAGGGAATCTTCCTGACCCAGGGATGGAACTCACATCTCCTACATGAGCAGGCAGATTCTTTACTGCTGAGCCACCAGGGAAGTGTTTTAAGGTCTTCACCATATATTATATCTTTTGACAGGTATCAAGGTGGGGTACACCTCCAAGTCAGAAAACATGGCAAGGACCTATCTGAGGAGTCTGGATCTCCATGGTAGAATTTTCCCAGGATGTGTGGTTTCCATTTGCTGCTAGCAAGTTCCACAGGTAGTTGATTTAAAATGGCCTGCTCATGGGATCGTGCTTAGGCAAGATGGATTCATTTGCGTGCTGCTGCTGCTAAGTCGCTTCAGTCATGTCCAACTCTGTGCAACCCCACAGACGGCAGCCCACCAGGCTCCCACGTCTCTGGGATTCTCCAGGCAAGAACAGTGGAGTGGGTTGCCATTTCCTTCTCCAATGCATGAAAGTGAAAAGTGAAAATGAAGCCACTCAGTCATGTCCGACTCTTAGCGACCCCATAGACTGCATCCTACCAGGCTCCTCCATCCATGGGATTTTCCAGGCAAGAGTACTAGAGTGGGCTGCCATTGCCTTCTCCCTCATTTGGATGGGTCCCTCTCAATTAGCTACATGTTATGTGACTCCACACCTTTGCTTATTTCTCTTATAATTTGAGGCTTCATTTTAAAAAGGTACATTTCAAAATGATAAATTAAGGGGAAAGAACTTCTCCTCTTCCCAGCATGCAAGAAATGGCATTTACAAAGAATATTTACAAAGTCTAACAAAAGTTAGACTCTTCCAGGGTGCCACTGGACATGACCATGGGCAAGAGAACTTACAACAATGTTAGCAAGACCAAATATCAGCTTTCCTCTTACATAACAGAAAACACTACAAGGGAGACCGAAAGGCTTATTAAATTTTCCTCCTTGTGATATAGATTTCTTCCTTATCTGATCAAACTGTTTTCTCCCCCTTTCCTACTTACAAGCACAGAAATGATTCCTAACAAACTGGAAAAAAACTGGCACTAAGTCTTTTAAATGTAACATTCAGCCTTTTAGTTTCTGTTGACCTAGTAGGCGGCCCCAATTATAACACTTCATAATCCACTTACTGTACATTTGACCCAACTGAGATAAAAATGTTAAAGTAGGAAGTGAATTTAACTGCATTTAACTTGGAATCCTTGTGTCCCCTTGCTGATGCCACAATGTGTTCTAGCCTTTTCTTCACTCCAGATACCCAAGAGCTCCCACTGACAGCCCGGTTGTCTGAGAAGCTCCATTTGTGCTACTGTGGCAGTCTATCCAAGATACCACCTCCCCACAAACCAGACAGCAGCGGGGCAGATAGCCTGAACACATAAGACTCCCCATCGCCACAAGCACAGACCTTCGAAACTGACTGCTAGCCATGCATGTTGCCTTTGGGTCACCTACCTTACCAGCGGAGGGCTGATCTCCTTCCACCTGATCGAGAAACCCTCATCCAGCCCTTGGCTTCTTCCACCCTTCTGCCACTAGCCAGGGGGAAGAAAAGAACTTCCTCACAGACTTTGTCTTCTGATCTTGCCAGACGGTAGATAAATAAGTAACAACAGAGAGGAAAAACATACTTGTTTTTGCTTAATGATACACTGATAGTGTGTGCTCTTGTCAAAGGAAACAGACAAACCTCAAGAGCAGACAAGAACTCAGCACAGTGGGAGGAAGGCCTGGAGTGAGGAGCTCCTGCTCTGAGCCTTGGGTTTTCAGTGCACAGAAGACTGGAAGCAGTTAGGAGGGTTTTGAGAGCTCCAAAGACGTCAGGGAAACTCAAGGCATTATGCCAAAACAAAAGATTTCTATCCTCTAGGGATGACACTGTTTGATATTCCCTAGTGAAGTGACCACCTGTAAACAAAACTCAAATGTGAAAGAGTTTTGCATGAAGGTAATGATTTCATAATGCCAACTAGATGGACCTTTTTAGATAGAAGAAATTGTGAGCCACCTTTTCAGAAATTTCTGCTTGGTGAAATTTTTCTGACTGGTGCCAGGAAAAGATATGTCTGCTGATGAATCTAAACAAATTCTTTGGTCAGAAAAAGAAAACTGCATGAAAGTATGCATTTCCTCTTTTGCCTGAGCTGCCAGGAAACATGAAGCCCAAATCAGTATCCGTCTGTTTCATGTCCTTATCCCAGATGCTGGGGCTGAGGGTAAAGCTGCTGTGAGTGCTTCTGCGAAACCATCTCTGTTCAGATACTGATTTTAAGAATGAGACTGGTAAAATCCTAAAATAATATTGGAGAAATTTAACCTCAATAGTAACGAGTAACTTTGACTTCCCTCTCAGATTTCACGTAGGTACAGAGAAGTTCTATAATAGTGATAAACTTCCTATCTATCACTATCACTGATTCACCTGGGCACGTGACTCCTATTTTGGCAATATTTTGCCATTCTAGTTCAAGTTATCGAACATTTATATTTCTATTCCTCTCTTCTTTCTCTTCCTTGCTTTTTCAGTAAATAGAGTATGTGTTCTGTGCCCACAAAGTGCTGCCCACTAGGGATACAGGGGTGATAAAAATGCACTGAGGGTCTTGTGTGATGAACCGAGAGCTTAGCTGGGTGAGGGACAATAATCAAGTCATCTCACAGGCCAAACAGGAAAAGTTCAATGCCACCACATTCTACAAGTAATAGATATATGACACTATCAGAATACGTAATTGAAGATTTGTCATAAAGAGAGCAATCAAGGAAGTGAGGAAGTGATGACTGAGCTGTGTGAGAAGGAAGAGAAGAAGTTTGCTGACAATGAAAAGAGAGAGATAGCATTCACAGAGCACAAAATAATTCCACATATATCACTACATTTAAACTTCGCATATTTGTATTGAGCTTCAACTACATGCCAGAGAAGCCTTTGGGTCTCCCTTTGAAAGAGAAAGACTGGTAGCCCCAAGGGTAAGGTACCTGATGGAAAATCATAACTTGTAATTAGTTAGGGTTTCAATTTTTACATTTTTACAAATGTCTTGGTGGCATTATAACCAACACTATACATAATGTCACATAAATATGAACAAAACAACCTTTTAGACATTCATTTCCTTCTTCCTTTTTGGAAGGTGGGGTTGCAGTTTGGAGCAATGTTGATTCGTTTATATTATAGTCTCAGGATGACTGAGGGTTAGTACTAGAAGAATACTTCCAACCTCATCATCTTACACATGGGGAATCCTAAACACTACATTTTAAATATGTTACAATTCAGAGTCATCACTAAGTCAGCCCTCTGTCCCACTTTGACTTCTTTTTGCACACATCATGGATCAAATTTCAAAGATCACCTGCAGCAAATCTTAGGGTAAAATTCCACAATATGGTTCACTGGACTAGTGGAACTTCTCTTCACAAAACCAGCATCTTAGAGGAACCTGGCCACGCCACGTAGTGACAAGGTTCTATGTCAGAGCATCCATGGCTTCTCCTTTGGGATAAATGGGAATCAGGACCTGCAAGGCAGATAGACCATGTTTTTTTCTAATGTAATCTCAACACCTCTCCCCCAAGAGAGAAATGCATGCCAGGGTCAAAGAATTCAGAGACAAGCTGGGTTTTTCTGATCAGGGCAGATGATGGCTGCCCTGATCACACCACCTTGATCTACACTTGGCTACACCTGACCTCTAGGTTATGGCCTGTTCTCCTCTCAGCCCCTTTTGGAAGGCACCTGCATCTCCACAGCTTACCAATCTGAGTCTGAACTTCAATCATGTGATGTTAAGGAGGAATCACTTATATTTGAGGCATATTTTTTAGGTCCCTGAACTTTAAATTTATCTTCTTGAGACTGGGCCTCCAGAGCAGTTATGTAAAAACATAAAAGATAGTGAGGAAAGGATCTAATCACTGGCAAGTGAGATTGTTAACATCAGTCTCAGAGTCAATGCCTAGATTCATTCTTGAGTGGTCATTTATGATATAAAATTTTAATATAATGTATGTGGATTCAAATTCAGGACTAAGTTTAGGACAAAGTGGAGAGCCACTGTTGTTAAATGATGATAGAGTCATTAAATAAGAAAAAAGTGAAACTATTGAGGAATCAATTTCTTAATTTAAAGCCCTTAAAAAATTAGGAAATAAAGAAATTGACTTATCTAAAACATCAGAGAAATAGTTAACCATTCTCATTTTCTGGTGAAGAAATTGAAGCTTAGAGAAATTAAGTAATATAGTTCCTTGACCTTGAACTTCTTAAATGCAAGGATCATATCTTCTTTATCTATTTATCCATCAGTAGCCCCAAGCCTCCCACACAGTAGTTTCTCAATAAACATTTCATGATTGACAGAGTAAATGAGCAGAGATGGGATTCAGACACAGATCTATCTAACTCAACTTGAGGTACATGCTGATCATCATGCCATTTTGACAGCTGCAATCATGAGAAAACACTGTTGAAATTCAGCTAGACTACAAATAAATTTTTAAAAACTAACTTCAGATCTCAATTGAATTTTGTAAACATTACTGAGCATCACCTTGCACTTGGCCACCCATCATGGGAGGCACAAAACACATGGAAAGCACAGTGTTTGGGTTTGGAGATTTTCCACTGCAGCTGACAAAAAAACTCCGTGATTCATACTGAGGGAAGTACATAAAGGAAGTGCATCAGCACGTGCAAGGCAGCTGAACTACATAAAAGAATGTTGGATTAAGTGAAAGAGAGAAAGAAACTTCTGTGGAGTTAGGGATAAATGTTCAAGGAGGAGGTAGAGTCTTGAGATCAGACCTTCCGGAAGTGTAGGGAGAAGAGAAGGTACTAAAGCTGGAGAAAGACCTGAGTCATGGTGTGTGAGTGGGATAGGGAGGCCCTGGCCTGATGAGGTCGATTCTTTGGTGGGGGACAGGTAACAATTCTAAATCAGAAAGGGAGAACACAGGCTTGTTGCCTTGAATCACAGCCTGAGATACTTGGTTTCAGTCAGATAAACACTTGTGTATTCTCAAGGGAGCATGCAGGAGGCATTCTATAAGAGGACAAATATGGCAGCACAGTAGGCAATTAGGCACACCGTTTTCAGTAACTAAGAGACAAAGGAATATGAAGTTTGGGGTGGTGGCCAAGGGAGAACCCATCAGAGACAAATTTAGTTAGTGCCACTTATATAGGCTAGTATTTTGAGTACCTTTTATTGGCTTAGTCTTAGTAACATGTCTTAGTAACATGAAGACAGTATGATAGCTTGTTATCTCAGAAACATGAGAGAAAATGCGCTTTCCAAGAAATTCAGTCAATCTCCTCTACCTTTAGGGGTTCTTAGGAGTATTACTTGTTTAGCTAGCTCACAGTCCCATAATTATAGAATGTTAGTGCTAGAAGAAACCTTAGCAAGTGAAGTACAATCCCTGTACTTAAAAGAGAAGGTGACCATGACCGAGAAAGGCTATATGCCCCCAAGGTCACACAGCTAATTAGAAGCCATTATGTTTTATTTCCCTGGACCAGGGTAACAAGTGCTTCATATTCTGCTATAGGCCGAGTTCAGTTTAGTAAAGAACTTTCCCCTTAAACAGATAGACAAGTCTCTACACAATAATTCTGTTGTCACAGACTTTCTTCCTCCCATGAAGTTTGATCTCAATTTTCCCTTTTATTTAGGGCTTAAGGATGACATCTTATGCATTTCTGTGGACTCAGGACTTCGCATCATGTATGGCACATACCAAGCATGAGTATGTTTTTGTTGAATTGAGCTGAATTTGAATCACTGATTTTCATTCCCTTGCTCTCGGGGACTTTGATTACAATATTTTGTTAAAAGAATCATCAGATCATTAAACTGGAAGCAACCAGAGAGATCAGTCCTTTTTCTGTAAGAGATGACACTCCAAGTCTTTGTGACCCCATATTCTATCCAGTCCATGGAAATCTCCAGGCCAGAATACTGGAACGGGTAGCCTTTCCCTTCTCCAGGGGATCTTTCCAACCCAGGGATCGAACCCAGGTCTCCCACATTGTAGGTGGATTCTTTACCAGTTGAGCCACAAGGGAAGCCCAAGAATACTGGAGTGGGTAGCCTTCTCCAGTGGATATTCCCAACCCAGGAATCGAACTGAGGTCTCCTGCATTGCAGGCAGATTCTTTACCAACTGAGCTTTCAGGGAAGCTCCAGGGCCCCAGAAAGGTAAATGATAAGTCCCAAATATAGCACTCAAGCTGGGCCCCAAACCACCTTCTCCAGATTACATGAATCATTCTTGGGTGAAAAATATGGTATTCAACATTTCTATGTGAGGCAGATCCCAGAGTATCAACTCTTTAAGGGGCAGAGGGCGGCGGGGAGGGGGCAAAGTCTTTGGAGCATTTCTGAGCATCCATACAAAACTCAAGGCTAACAAGCATGATGATAAAAATCTTGGATGGCCAAATGATGAAGTGACTAATAATTTCTGAGAAAAATTTCCCACTAAGCATGGGCTTGAACTCTTTGGAAATATCCTATAAATAGGAAAAATTTGATCCTGAGAAAGGTAATGACATCAAAGCTAGAAAAAGGCAAAACAATTGAGCCACAGACTTAGAGGTGCATATATCCTTATACAATTCAATTGCTCTACTCCAAGGGTCCCTAAACCCCCATGCTGAAGTCTAGTCATGTTCTAGACTTCATGTCTAGTACTGGCCTGTTAGGAACCAGTCTGCACACAGGAGATGAGTGGCGGGTGAGTGAGTGACGCTTCATCTGTGTTTACAGCAGTTCCCCAATGTTCCCATTCCCACCATCCATTCCCCCACTCCCTGCCCACCCTCTGTCCATGGAAAAACTGTCTTCCATGGAACCAGTCCCTCATGTCTAAAAGGTTGGGGATTGTTGCTCTACCCCAGGCCTCAGCCAACAGTAACACCCCTACCCCTGACCCCCTGCCCATCCCTGCGAGCTCCTGACCTAGAAGAACCAAGTGTGAGCACGGGACCATCAGAGGCCAACCCTGACACTGGAACTAGGAAACAACACTCCCCCATGTCCAGAATGTGGTCAGAGCATCCTCTCAACACCAAGGGCTGGCCATTAATCCTTCCCCAGTGGAAGGTCAAACTGGGGCTGCCCTGCAACGCTCTGCTGATTTCATTCAAGTTCTTGATGGCTGTGGCCCTAAAACTCCCTTCACACTGACAATGTCTGGTGGGAGAGCCATGGGCTCGGGTGGTTGCAGGGGCCAGCTGGTCAATGGCAGAGCAGTCATGGGAAGTCTGGCCCTTGACCAGGTGGGAGTATTAGTTTGGTAAGGCTGCCGTAACACACTGTGACAGCCTGGGAAGTTTAAATAGACACTTCCCTGAAGTTCTGCAGGCTGGAAGTGTAACATCAAGGGCTCAGCAGGTTTGGTTTCTCCTGTGGCCTCTCTCCTTAAATTTGCAGCAAGCTACCTTTTCTCTGTGTTCGTGAATGGACGTTTCTCTGTGGGTGTGTGTCCAGTCCCCCGCTCCTCCTTTATGGACTCCACCCTATGACCTCATTTCAACTTGTCTTTTCAAAGAATGTATGTTTAATACAGTCACACTGGGCATTGGGGCTTCAACCTATGAATTTGGGGGCACATAATCCAGAAGGAAATGAGCTTCACTTCTTTCCAGTCATCAGGGCACCTCCGAAGAATTCCACTTCTTCGCCTTGGTATTTTCTCAAAGAGACATTTGCTAGCTAACTGAGAACTTAAGGAAAGTTCTGGATACTGCAACATAGATGAGAAAAAGAGAGACTTCCCTGGTGGTTCAGCGGTTATGGATCCTCCTGCCAACGTGGGGCACACAGGTTCGATCCCTGGTCTGGGAAGATCCCACAACTATGGACACCTAAAAGGAAGGCAACGAAGCCCATGAGCTTAGATGAGCCCATGAGCAGCTACTGAGCCCACGAGCCCTAGAGCTTGTGCTCCGCAACAAGACAAGCACCTCAATGAGAAGCCAGAGTACTGCAACTAGAGTAGCCCTCACTTGCTGCAACCAGAGAAGGTCCACGTGCAGCAAGACCCAGCACAGCCAAAAATAGATACAATTTTTTTTTTTTTAAAAAAAGGAGAAAAAGACAAAGAAGGTCACATTACCGACAGGAGTAAAAAAGTATTTGTGTGACACTGCAAGCTGGAAGACAAACACACCTACGCAGAGAAGAAGTAGGCTCAGAAGTTTTCCCAACAGAAGAGAGCAAGTTGAGCGGCAAGCTGTTGAGAGCACGCCTTGTCGGCCTGATTTACGCAGGTACAGAGAGAATGGTGGAGGCTGCGGGCCTGCTCAGCCAAACGCCCATGTGTGCATGAAATTAGAATGTCAACATTTGATTCATGCTGCCAAGCTGTGACTGTGAAACAAATTATGTCAGTGGGTGGCAATTGCAATATTAGTCTAAGCAGATAACATTTAACTATAAAGAGGGGCCCCGTCTTCCAGCCTTCCCTCTATTATTATTTTAATATTGACATTGTTAGACCTAGATGGGATACAATTTTAAGAAAAGAGGAGATGTTTTCTGTGGACGCCTGGGTCCTATGGGAAAGGGCTCATGGCTATTCAAGTGATTTTTGCTCCTAACCCTCTTGTGGGAACTTAGGAGTCAGGTAATGCAATGATGATTTTTCACAAACCACCACCACCTACTCAACTGAGTTCAAAGTGACTGTGTTGTTTGTGGGGTAATCTAAACCACAATTAAATAATCTGTCTCTTATAAAGGAAGCCTTTGATTCCTGGGCAGAAGCTAGGAACTTTGTCCTTAAATGCATTTCAATAAAAAGGAAGTGGCAAGTGCCTTGAAAGCAGGCTGGTGAGTAAATTCTTCCAACTTCCTTCTGGGTTTCCATACAAAGTAATTTTGCTAGAGTGAGATCTCAGCAGATGTTTGAGTTGAAGCCTGTTATTTTCTACGCAATTGATTTAAGCTTGTGCATATTTAACATCGATTTTAAATTAATATGTGGTTGGAAATGTGCTGAGGAATTTCATATAAAAAGTAGGGGCTTTGTGCGTATTTTCTAAGACTTTCTCTGGGAAGCTGTAGCCTGCATCTTCCACTTGGCCTCTGAGGTAACAATTTTCCCATGAAATGAGGCACACATCTATCTCCCTTTGAGGCCCACTTCTTTAACTAGCAATATGGCAAAACATCAATTTTAAGTTTTATTCCATTACAAACACTGACGTAGTTAAAGTTAATGCTGTGAAAAATCCAACTTGCAGCAGTGAAATGTTTATAGAAGCAGCATTCACTTAGCAGTTGGACCAGGCCAAGGTGACTAGCCACAGGCTTAACACGCAGAGAGAAGACTGAGAGGTTTTAGGGGCACAGGGGTGCGGGAGGAGCTGGGTATCCCTTGAAGCCTTGTATATTCATTTAAAACATTTTTATTTCTAATAAAGAAGGCATTCTCACATTTCCTCATGGTTAACATGAATACCCATGAATAACCATTTCCTGCTATAGTCTCATGTCCCTACTCATATGTATCTGTGTCCTAAGTCTGGGGTTTCTTTCAAGGCAGAGAATAAAGTCTGAGGCCTTTATAGAAGGGCAAATGTTAATTGAATTTGATTCTTTTTTATGTATTTTTTTTTTGGGGGGGGGAGGAGATTTTTTTAATCTAATAATGTACTCAATCACATAAACAGGTTAAAGAATAACCGTATAATCATATCAATAGATATGGGGAGAAAAGCGTTTGACAGAATTCAATACTTTAGAATTTGATTTTTTAAAAACAGAGTTCCTATTTGATGAAAAGCGCTGTTAGTAGGGGAAAAAAAAAAACTTTAAAATTTACCGAAGAATCTTTTGGCATTATCATTTTATATTATGGTTCTCTTATATCAGACAGAAAGTAATGTCAAAGCAATATAATTAGTGGCTTGACTTTGAAATCACTTGCCTTTTTGAAATATTTCTCAAGACATACTGATGGATCACTCTCCTTTTATAGCTGGATGTAGTATGATATAAATTCACAAAGCTCAAAACATTTCTCAAAATCAGACATTGCAAAGCAGGTAGCTGTAACATTTCTACTGTGTCACTGCTACGTGGTTTCGTGAAGGTGGGCACCAAACCCACCCACCTGGTCTTTGCCTACGTATAAAATCCTTTGGCTGAAATGCCCCCATTGTCCAAGAGGGCTGTGAAAAAGGTCTTTGAAAAACATCATTGTATGAGGGGGAGGTCTGAGGTAAAATGCTGCTTGACCCACCAGTGCAGTCTATAGCTTCAGCCATGGCTACTGATGCAGAAATGTGTCTTTCCCTTGCCTCTTAAGCAAGAATTTCCACTTTGAAATTTCATTCATTCTGAAAACACGCCTTGATTAGGCCATATTTCCTTTTCATTCAGATGATGTCAGGGCCCAGTGTCCACCGAAAGCCCTAACATCTTCACAGCCATATAACATATCTTGCTGTTCATTTCAAAACTATTCACAGACCAAAGAGAATATTTTCTCTTTATGGGGCAACTGCAGGCTTGTGACTTCTGCATCCTCTGAGAACCAAAGAGGCAAGTTGGCATTATCGCCCTGTGGTTAGCTGTCAGATGCATTTAATGCTTTATCAGGAGAAGGAGGGACAGACTGCTTTTATTAGTCACTTCACGTCAGGAAAGTTGATTTGGGTTCTCCATCATGTATGGAACTAACTGTATTCCTTCAGCCAGAGATGTAAAAATCAGATCAGAGAACAGAATAAACAATATTTTTGATGTACACAGATTATCAACATGAGAGGAATGACCGTCTGGTCACCCAGGGGGCTTATTCAGTTAACACTTCCACCCCTTAAAGACAATGGTGTGCAATCAATGCATATAGGGTCTTTCAGGCCCGTTGCTAAGTGATACGCAGTGTCAACAGAAAAATGCCGGATGTACAGAGGACAGCTACAGGCCCAAGAGAGATCAACACCCTCTGATGATATTTTAAACTTAATTCAGTCCCCGATGAAGATTGTGACAGGTTCTGTGGCTAGAGCAGAAAAGATGTTTGCACTTCAAAATCCGACTTCGTAAAGTTGCTCTGCTGTGTGCAAAGAGTGTTTAATTTGGTAACAAGTGAATCATGGCCCAAACAGTAGTTGGTTCAAATAGGAAAAGGCACCCAGCAGGGGCATCTTGAATATTCATTTCTTGCCAGGCACAGCGGTCATCTTACAATCTCAGCGTCAGTATCAGAGCTGATCATTTGTCTCAGATTGTCTATGCATTCTCTCATTTTTTTCATCTCTAAAATCTATTTTAGGGACAGCCCCCGAAAGCCATTTGCAACAGCTTCTTCAGAAATTCTAAAGAAGGGAAAGAAACTTGAATAGGATCACATCACCCCATACAACCATGAAAACCTGTTTTGTGGGGCATTCTTGAAACCAGCCCAGAAGCTCTTAAAAGTTTTTGTATTTATTTACCCATTTCTTTCTCTCCCTTCTCCCTCCCTCAATGGATTTTTATATTCAAATGCAAAAGATTTCCATGTGCACTAAAGATCCATTTATGTATTGGTTTAGAAGATCATGCCATGATGTTGAGAAATGCAACTTTTCATAAACAGATGTTTACAAATTCAGTCTTTGTACCAGGAAAAGCACACACACCACAAAGGGCCTGTTTTCCATATTTGAAGGCAAAACCCCTTTGAAAAAGAAACTCCAGTCCTTAAAGTCCAGGAACCATTAACCTCAAACACATCACTCCTCAAAGACACCAAACCTGTGAAACGTCTTCCTAACGAGACACTGGTCAATCCCACATGCCTGGGGTTGCTGCCGACAATAAACACTTGGTCACACGGGCCCTGAGAACTGTGTAGACAGGAGGGTGGGTGGGGGCACAGTGAATTTATTCAATTCAGGACGCTGTATTCGCCTAGCTCAACACAAGCCTTTTAAGAGCCCAAGTCACATAATTTTCAGCAGCCAGGTTTGTCTTCTTTTGTCCTCAAGAGTTTGGTCTGTTTATTAAGCCAATAAGAGCCCTGGAGCATTTTGTCTAGAGGGCTAAGACCTCCTAAAGTGGGAGTATATTAACCCAGATGGAGAAGGGAAAGGGGAGGGGCTGGCTTCTTGACATTTTTCTTCCTGCCTCATTCCACGAAGCTAATTTTATAGGGGTTGTTCCTGTCGTGTTGAAGCTACAGGTAGTAAGGGGGAGATTGAAGGCAGATAAAACCGCACAATAGCATTCCCAGGCCTGGCTTCCTTGCCTCACTGAGGGTGGTTTTCCCTCACACAGGCACTAAAGCATTGTGAGGTACTGAAGAAACAAGCACACAAGTGATGGCAACTGCGTTGACCAGCTGCCACCATCCTCCCAGTCGAGGTCTTTCTCCCTACCAGGATTCTGCAATAAAACACATACACACTTTTCCGTAGCTTTATGAGATGAAAAGCTAGGATTCTGAGCCCTGGGTTAGCAAAATGAATGGGCCATAGATATTTCTGGATTAATGATCAGCTGCCTGTCTCCTTGTTTGAACAAGAACGAGCAAATGCTGAGTGCTGGACAGAAGGAATTTCACTTCTAAGAAATAAAAGTATTTATTTGGAAGCCACAGATAAATCCTTATTTATTGGAAGGCACAAAATGTTTAAATACTGACTTAAAAAAATTTTTTTTCTTTGATGTGGACCATTTTTAAAGTCTTTATTGAATTTGTTACAATATTGCTTCTGTTGTTTATGTTCTGTTTGTTGACCTTGAGGTATGTGGGATCTTAGTTCTCCGATCAGGGATTGAATCTGTAACCCTTGCATTGAAAGGTGGATTCTTAACCACTGGACCACCAGGGGAGTTTCCAAGTATTGAAGTGTTCACCTAGAGCTATCACAAATCCTCTGCAAATATGAAAAAGTATGAATGGGCTAACCAAATTTTCTTTAAATTCCTAATAAAAGGAGTTAGACCCTAAATGTACATTTATTTCAATAAGCCAATGACTTTTCCTGCCTTTTCCAAACAGACCCAACCGTCACATAGGAATCGGTGACCACACTCAAGTGCATCCGGCCCCAGGACAACTGTTGAGCCCTGCAGACTAAGCAGAGACCTAATGATTTGAATAATGCTTCAAACTGGGGCATATTCTGGACTTCCAAATTTCTTTTTAGGTAAAAAAAGTTTTCCTTACCGTCATTTGTGACAAAGATCCTAGTGACTGCCGTTTGTTTATCCTGCGAGTGTAAAGAGGATGCTGCACCTCCTAACTTGGAGAGATGTGTTTTCTACTTTTCTCCAGCAGTGGGGAAGTGTTTGTACTAAGCCATTATTTTTCCTTGTCCCTCTTGTGGCCAACAGGCTACACTGATAAACAGGCTGTAAAAGCAAAGAGAGACCTCAGCAGTGACAACAACTGAACAAAAGTAATGAGGCCAAAATTAAGAGGAGTCAATGGCACCCCACTCCAGTACTTTGCCTGGAAAATCCCATGGATGGAGGAGCCTGGTGGGCTGCAGTCCATGGCGGTCGCTAAGAGTTGGACACCACTGAGCAACTTCACTTTCACTTTTCACTTTCCTGCATTGGAGAAGGAAATAGCAACCCACTCCAGTGTTCTTGCCTGGAGAATCCCAGGGACGGGGGAGCCTGGTGGCTGCCGTCTATGGGGTCACACAGAGTCAGACATGACTGAAGTGACTTAGCAGCAGCAGCATGATTGTAAAAGCTTTGCTGTCTTAAGTGTTGGTCAGCTGACATATTTGCTTAAATCCAGCAATTTCTGCAGGTAGAATTCTAGAGCATGCCATGAAACATCAAAGCCGAAAGGAATATAGTCATGAAACAAGCCTCAAATACGACTGTTCTGTGTTTTCTATGTAAATGTAGAGCCATGAGCACATATTAATTTATTAAACTATGAAACAAAGCTAGATGATCTATTTCCAAAATTTCCCATGGAAACACCTACTATACATTTGCTCTTTGATCTACTTTCTCTTATATAACATCGTTGCTGATCTCAGGAACTCCACCCTAGCTGTATATTAGAATCACCTGGGGGACTTTTTAAACTCTGAAGATGGCCAGGCCCCAGCCCCAGAAATTTGTTTTAATTGGTGGGGAGTGGAACCCAAGCAGTGATAGTTGCTAATGTTCCCCAGATGAGTTCAGCGGTTGTTAATTCCCCCTGGTGAGCTGGAGGTGGAGGGACACGGTCGTAGATGATTAAGCGGAGGTAGGTGCTGACAGAATAAGCAAAATTCTTATGGGAGGAAACCCCCAAATTGAGAAAATACCATCCACCAAATGGAAAAACAAAGGATATTATTTTCCTTTTTTTTTTAAGTACTGGACATTTTATCTTTTTTTTTTAAAAATTGAAATATAGTTGATTTACAATTCTGTGTTAGTTTTTGAAGTGAATCAGGTATGCACACACGTTACGTTTTTTCAGCTTCTTTTCCATTATAGTGTTCACAAGATACTGAGTACAGTTCCCTGTGCTATACAGCAGGACCTTGTTGTTTATCGATTTTATGTATAGCAGTTTGTATCTGCTGCTGCTAAGTCACTTCGGTCGTGTCCGACTCTGTGCGACCCCATAGCCAGCAGCCCACCAGGCTCCCCCGTCCCTGGGATTCTCCAGGCAAGAACACTGGAGTGGGTTGCCACAGCCTTCTCCAGTTTGTATCTGCTAATCCCAAACTCCTGATCTACTCCTCACCTCTATGCTTTCCTTGTTGGTAACCATGCGTGTTTTCTATGTCTGTAAGTCTGTTTCTGTTTTGTAAATAAGTTCATTTACACCACTTTCTTTTTTTAGATTCCACATATAAGTGATACATTATTTATCTTTCTCTGTTTTTCACTTTCGCACATACTAAGTGACTTACTTCACGTAGTATGACAATCCCCAGGGATCCATCCATGTTGCTACACATGGAATTATTTCACTCTTTTTTTTGGCTGAGTAATATTCAAAGGATATTATTCTGTCTCAGCAGAACATCTTTGTTTAGCTCTAAAATTGACATATTTCATGAGAACCTAGTTGAAACACACTTTTAAAGAGATTGGAAAGAGACCCCCAGAAACCAGAAGGCAGTTTCAGGCCCTATTTTAAAAAAGTCCCCATGATGGTCAAAACACTGCAGAAATGTGGGGGGAGTGAGAAAGTGGGGCATCAGGAGAGGCTTTGTCAGAGAAGTGGTTCTTGATATGGGCCTGGAGTGGAAGGGTTCGCAGGGAGCAACTGTGCGGGGAGTGGGGAGGGAAGTCGATGAGTTACAAGCATGGAATAGCTTTTCCAAAGTCCAGGACTCTTTTTATGAAAAGGAGAAGGAGCATACCACTTTTGTTTCTTTCTTACCATTCTTTTGCTTAAATTTACTACCTATTGTGTTCCAGACATTATTCTAAGAGCTTTCTACTTAAATCCTTTGTGCTTAAATCACTTAATAGTCAAAATAACTGTAGGAAGTAGATCTTGAAATGATCCCCTTCTTACAGGGGGGGAACTGAAGCACAGAGAGGTGAAATAACTCATTCAAGATCACACAGTACCTAAGTGGTCACTGCCAGTCTTTTTGCTCTTTCTGGTTCTTTGTGATAACTGTCATTGGCTGAAGCCACCAGCAGCCCAGAGCTCACTGATAATAGATGCTGCTCTCCAGGAGCTGACCACTTACCAAACAACCCCAGCCACTCCCTGGAGTCAGAGAAGGATGGACGACCTGCCCATTACAGTTCAGATGACATGTGGGAAGGCCCAGGGCCATCCCTCCACTGAGCACTGGAGTAGCTAAGCCTGAAGTCAGAGAAAGAGAACCCAGGTCCAGTCATTTTCTCAAACCACCCCATCTCACCCTCAGTAAGGTCACATAAAGGGGACTTCCCTGTGGTCCAGTGGTTAAGACTCCATGCTCCCAATGCTGGGGACATGGGTTCAATCCTTGGTCAGGGAACTGAGATCACATATGCTGCAATTAAGAGCCTACACGTTGCAGCTAAAGGTCCCAATGACTCAGCGAAGATCCCATGTGCTGGTATAGCTAAAGAAATAAAGAAAATTTTTAAAAATC
>NW_011494718.1:9763176-9764440 GCF_000754665.1 Bison bison bison
CAGAGAGGCTCCCTCTTGCTTTTTTTTATTACAGAGGTATAGATTATGCCACTTTCTTCTTTTTTGAAACTCTCTACAGCAGAAAGTTATTACAAATTTAATGGTTGTACTTAAGGGATCCAGAGAAAGATCATTTCATGAATATTTTTAAGAATGCCCTACAGAATTGGTACGGCAGAGGCCAATAAAGTCTATTATTTTTCCCTCTCACTCAAATCAGTCAATGTAATTTAACCGATACATCTAGGGTTTCTAATCTGAGTAAGGAGATAACAGTGGCAGGAGTTACTAACAGAAGACAAAGGAAATAGGATCACAAGCAAAGTCTCCAAATGCCGTGACCATCTGGAGGCAGATGAGCTGGAAGGAGGGATCCTATCGGGCTTCCTGGAGGAGGCAGTGCTCAAAATGGACCTTGAATCTGAAGAATTTCAATAAAGAGGCCATGGGAGGAGTGAAGGGAAGTTAATTCTGCTGCGAGGAGCGATGCACGGTCACTCCTGGCTGCCTGTCTTAGAGGAGCAGGCCTTGGGATGCACATGTGGCCCGCAGGAGAACAAAGAAAATGTTTCTGCCAACTTCCAAAACTGCACAGCCGGCAGAGTCAGGGGCAGGAAAGCACTAAGGTCCTTCGTACAAAGTAGCCAATTTACAGTTATGGTTACACTTGAGTCAATTAAAGTGTTTTATTAGCAGGAATTTGAATCTCTTACCTTCATTAACATTTAACAGTAAATGGGAGAAAAAAGGTAAATAAAATATTATCTGGCTTTTTAAAGGTCATTTCAGACTGAGCATTATAAAATGCGAGCTGGGGAAGGGTGGGGATGGCCCTTTGTGTGGATTTAGTACTCAGAGCCCACGACATGCATATATCTCTAGAGAGATGGCACAGCAGCCGCAGCCGGAGAACACCTCACGGCAGGTGAGGTGCTGGCGGTGCGTTCATTACAGGCAGCACATTTGGGGCAGGGGGAAGGAAGAAGGAGATGTGACATGTGAGAATGCATTTTTCCTTTAGGTCTCAGACTGTAAATCATATGGGGTATGCAGCCCTAAGTAATTACTCCCATGATCAACACCTGCTTCTTAACAACCCCAGGCTAGCAGCCCAAGTTGATTAAATGACATACCTCATCGTTCCCCTAAAGGAAAAAAGCTCGGAGGGAGACCAGTGCCCAGGTCCCAGAGTCCACGGAGGGCCCCTGGGAAGTCCCTGCCATAGTCAGGGAGGCAGGGCAGACTCCGGCCCCAGGTGCCCCAG
>NW_011494718.1:9764540-9821215 GCF_000754665.1 Bison bison bison
CTTTCGATCAAAGCCTGCTGGGACTGGAAGTCAGACAGAAACATGATCATTGGGCAAGGCGGGAAACATTCAACCTGAACACTTTTTATTTTTTAATTTTCCAAAGTGTCAAGCCAGAAGCAATTAGAAAGCCATCTAAAAGCTGCTTAGTGAATGTTTCATCTCAGTCTGTCACCCCTGGAGATGCTAAGACCTAAGCTGGGATGTTCGGGTGCTCTCTGGCCCCAGGAAGGTGACAGGAAGCCAGTATGTCCCCACCATTGTGAAAAGATCTACCTTAACATTATTTATTAGAATGGATGAACTAGAAGGAGAAGGTCCACCCCTCCCATGATAGGTTCTTGAGGATCCTGAAGTTTTCGTGACGACTGCCCTTGTCCTAGGTGAAAGTTGTACCTGGAGATACAAACCCTGGCAAGTGGGAAGTTTCCCTTTCAAGGCAGTAATAGAAAGCACAGTCTTACTCAAATGAATATTTCAATTGAGGAGGTAATGATGACAGGGAAGAGGCAAAGGGATGGGAGGATGGGGGATTACATAAATGCAAGTTATTGGTAACTTTCTAGTCCTTGGGTTGGGTGGTAGGTTCACAGATAATCATTTTATTTTCCAACTTTATAACTAGCTTATGTATTATATCTTGCGTATTGGGTTAAATCCCCTTCCTGAGCCTTCTTCATCATTAGAGTATGCAACTTCACTACATCTGAAAATATCAGGGAAATGAATTCAAAGCAAAATAAATATTTCCTAATTTAAAATAAATATTGCATGTGATCGTGTTCAGAGAACAATGCAACTATATCCATACAAGGAACAAAAGTAGAGGGGAAAGGGATATTTACATACATAAAAATACATCCAAAGTCTGATTTTAATGTGCTAAAAGCATCTGGTCTAATTCTGTAAATGTCAAAGGCTGCTGCTCGCTGTCCCTCCAGCACTACCCCAATTAGCAGCTGAGGAAATGGCCTTCCATTTATCCAAATCTGAAGGTAAATATCACGGACTTCAGCATGAAAACAATGAGGACCTTTTCCTGTTCCATTTAACAACTTTATTTTGCATTTGATCTAGCAAAGACATACAGAAAGGTTTCTGGGAGTTGGTAAACTAACTCTCTAAATAGCTCCCCCAACCTCATTCCATTCCCTTTTCTTTTTGCAGCTTACACACAAGCAACTTCTCACCCACCCTAGAAGTCTGGGGCTGTCATTAAGTCAAGGACCTTCAGCACTGAAGCATGCAAGGCCATGGTCAAAGGCAGGGAGTGAGACTGCGACCATCTTCAAGGTCACTCAGAGAAGCCAACATCCTCTATGATGCACGTAGATATATGCGCTATTTTCCAAAAAGCCATCAGACTGGGCTCCTGATTACCACTAAAACAATCATCCTTTTAAAATGTATCCTGAACACAGTAAGAGTCAGGCACTATGCTTTTGCCTTAGTGAAGGTCATCACAGTTTGGTCCCTCAAGAATGGTGTGTGGGAGGTGCTTCTCTCTCAAATGCAGAGGATGAAGCTGGGCTCAGAGAGAATGTGGGCTGCTCTGGGCACTGTTCTACCAGCCCGTGTCTTCTTTCACAGTCTTCCCTCTCTCATGAAGGGGATGTGGAAGGCGACTCATGAAATCACCATTTATTCCTACCAATATGAAAGTACTCTCCTACTCTAGGTGAGTATCACAGACTCACTGAAAGCCAGCAGCAGAAGGCATCTCAAAGATCTGGACCTTTCCACCAAGGGGCACACGGAAGAGGAGAGAGACTGGTGTACCAGGGACTAGGAACGCTGTGGTCCTGCAGCCCTGGATCTGTCGTAGACAGTGAAGCACCATACTGCCCCACTGAGACATGCCGACTGCCTGCACTTACTGACTAGCGAGGAAACCAAGGTTCATATCAATAGTTAGGCCTTGGATTGAAAGCTCCCAGAGATGGTCCATAGTTTAGTAATAGAAAAACTACACACACACACACATATGTACACACATACACAGATGTAAAGGCTTCCCAGGTGGAGCAGGGTAAAGAATCTGCCAATGCAGGAAACACAGGAGATGAGGGTTTGACCCCTGAATCGGTAAGATCCTTTGGAGTAGAAAATGGCAACCTGCTTCAGTATTCTTGCCTGGAAAATCCAGTGGTCAGAGGAGACTGGCAGGCTACAGTTGGAGATGTAGAGTTGCAGATGACTAAGAACACACATACACTTGCACACACACACATGTGTAAAGCCATAGATATCTTAATGTTGCTTCTGCTTTCTTCTGCACAACCTGTCTCTGTTAACTAGCTCTGGAAAGGGCCATGACTGCTTCCTGTACCTTCCTTTTGAGGCAAATCAAATGAACCTCTTGCAAGAATCATATTTTTGTGTCCTCCCAGCTAAGGGGCTCTTCCATTAGTAACTGAATTCAGCAGGAAATGTCCAGTCCCTCCAAAGGAAGATGTTCTGATTCAGCCAAACACCTACTGGACACCTTGTATATGCTGAGTGTTAAACTTGGTACTCGTCAATACATTATTTCATTTTACTGCAACTTAGTGCTATAATGCATGTACTAAGTCCATCTTATAGGTTAGAAAGCTGAGGCTCTAAGTGGTTTATACAAAGTGTTCATGGCTCATGCTTAGTGACTGACCCAGTGTCACACTTGGGTTCCCTTCACATCCCCATTCCATCACATCCTGGCATCAGTCCTATCTTCCTCAGTGAAGGGACAGTCACAGCTTAAGATTTTATTCAGGTGGGTGAGTTCTCAGGAGATGTGTGTCAAAGACTCATTGAGTCAGAAAAACTCTGGCTACATCTCCAGGTGAAAATCGCAAACCTGTGTGTGCACGCATGTGACTCACCATTGGACAAAAATATGTCAAAAGTGAACTGAAAACTCCCAAGAGAGTCACAATAGAGGAAAATCAATGATGAAAGCTCATGGCCATTTACAGAACATGCAGACAGACAGACAGACAGACACACACATACATACACACACAGTATAAACACACTGGCATAGTTACCTCTGAAGGCATGCAGTGGAATCAGAGTGGGGAATAAAGGAATAAATCAGAAAAGAGGAGTGTGATTAACTGAATGATCTACTCCTGAAGTTAAATTTTTAAACTATTCATGACAGTTTAAAAATAAAGTCTGTGAAAAAGATTCCCAGTAAAAATGATAACATTCCCAAACCCCACGAGATGCAAGTGAAGGTACAGGAACTGGTAACAGGAGGAAGAAAAGAACTTGCCACTTGCATAAGGTGGGGGGAGTCCTCCCTGGGAATTTCATAATTACATGCTCTTGCTGCTCATTAATTACAAGGAAACCAACCTGGCTCCAGCCCCCTTGCCTGCTGGGAGGGCAGGACAGAATTACAGACTCACATGAAGGATGGGGACTGGCAGACGGCACCCATCAGAGTGCCACGTAATGGGTCTGAGACTCCAGGTCAGAGATGGCCACCCCTGATTCAGGCTGCATGCAATTAAAAGATCTGAACAGAGTCGAAACTGACCCTTGCCATCTTACGCATGTCAGAGGGTGCTCATTTGAAACAAAATTCTTAATTGTTTTTCCTTTGCTCTTTTAGTTTCAAAACCATCTGTAGAAAGCATATAGCTTGGCAAAATAGAAAATAAATATCCTATCATCTGGCTACTGTTTAAAGTGCAAAGGTTTTCTGTAACTGTGCAGGGAGCATACACACACACACATACACACACACACATACACACACACACAAAGCAGAGCAAATACTCTGATGAATAAAAATGTGAATTTGAGGGCAAATGAGGCATGAAACATATTGGCCAATAAACAACACAAAAGAAGGTCATACTAAATTTTTTTTATCTAACCAGAAGCACTTGAGCCAGGATACCCAGCCTGAGAAGACTTTGAAAGAAGTTATATTTCTTACCAAGTAAAGAGGATTGGTGTTCATTTATTTGTTATAACTCAGGCATAAAGAAGCCTGAGTTATATCTTACTGGACTGTCTTTTTTTTAGGACTTTTTTTTTTTTTGATATGGACCATTTTTAAAGTCTTTATTGAATTTATTATAATATTGTTTCTGTTTTTTGTTTGTTTGATTGTTTTTGTTTTCAGTTTTAGTGTTTTGGTCATGAGGCCTGTGGGATCTTACCTCCCCAGCCAGGGATCCAAACCACACCCCCTGTACTGGGAGGTGAAGTCTTAACCACTGGACTGCCGGGAAGTCCTTGGACTAGGTCTCTAGAGGTGAGAAGGTTTCATCATATCTAAAAAGCACATCAGCAACCTATCATGAGAAAATAAAATCTGCCTAAGTACTCCTGTAATCACAGCTCTTTTTTGAAAATGTCTCCTCCAGAAGGCCCTAAATTTCTAAAGTGCTTTTCAGTCCACAAAGCTCCTTCAAAACCAGCTCAAAAAGTAGAACGGTCAGGTAATATTTGCTCCATTCTCAGGCAAGGAAAAGATCTGCTCAGAAAGGTGAGGGGATTTTCTTAGGTTCCTGTGGTCAGGAATTGTACAGTCCAGTGAGGATCTGACCCATCTGACTTCTGATCCAGCACATCCCTGCCAGTCTGCCAGTCCTGGGGTTTCACAGGTCCACTGTGAAATGTGCGCTTAGGTCCTGAGGCTTCTGTCTTTTAGACAAAGTTGATTTCGGGAGGCTGCTTTGTACCAACACACCATATCAACCACCCCTTCCCCAAGGGAGGCAGGATGGTGTAGCGGCTTAGAGCCAGACAAGCCTGAGTGCCAATCCTGACTCTGAGAAACCTGCTGTGGGGCCTTGGAGCATTTCCAGCCTCTGGACCTCCGTTTTCTTTTCTGTATTATTGTGATGATAATTCCTGCCTTCCAAAGCGCTGGGCATGATAAAGGCCTTGGCCCACAGTAAGCATTATTATGATTTCTCCTCCATGTGATATAAGAGTAAAAGGTGGAGAAGCAGACACTTTAAGGGCAGGATCACAAGAGGTCATGCACAGGGCAGCCTGGGTGTCCCAGCAGAGTCTTAAACAGAAGGGCCTAGGAATGCGGACTTTTCTGTGTGTGGAATATGTCAGAATCAAAAGAACAATGGAAACAAATGGCTTAGACAATTTCCCACCCCTCCCCCACTCCCACGCGCACACTCAGCATCGTGGGTCGAAAGGAAACGGATTCTTTCAAGATTCCCAGACCAGTCTGAGCAAAGTGAAAAGGCTTCCAGCCCCTGTCGGTTCTGAGAAATACCTGAGCCTCGCAGGCCTGGGGTCACCTGAAGCTCCTCGGGGGGCTCTTGGGCTGCACTAATTAGAGGGAGCAATATTGTTTGAAAGCCTTCCCTTCATCTGTCTTCCAGCCTTGCTTTGCTTCAGGATTTGGGTGTTCGCTGCCCAGGCCCAGTTCACACAGCCTGCCAGCCCTTCAAAGGCAGAGAATCCACACAGGCTCACCAAACAGGTGGTGATGAGAGACGTGCCCAGACTGTCCCGGCCATTCCTTGCTGCACCTTCACTTTCATTATCCCCATCATTTGTCAAGCAAAGGCAGGCTGGTGAGCTGGGGCTTCCACACCTTCAAAGGGAAATACTGCCTAGACAGTGAGGCTGCTGCGGCCACGACCTCCTCTTCACCTGCTGGATACCCGTGGGGACTCGCCTCGTCAAAAGAGGAGTCATCATTAGACGTTTCTCACTGATATTGAGTGGCCCAAGGGAGACAGAGAGAGATAAAGGGCCAGTTACAGGAGGGGTTATGTACCACACTGAGAAATTGGCAAAGGCAAAATTCACTTTCCTGGGTAAGACACAGACAGGACCAAGTCACTCGGAACCTGAGAAAAATACGCTGTCTGTGATGACAGAGTCCAACATTCCCCCAGAATTTGGCCACTGACTCCTATGGTTAATAACTTCACTTCTTTGGGGGGCTCAGGTTTTCCACTACAGACCCACAGAATTCCTCTTCTTAGAATTTAGAAGGACCCCTAAGTTGAAATAGGGACAAAATGAATTTCTCACCATGCTGGCAAGACAATGGGTACAAAAGCAGTGGGCAAAGACATTCTTTGCTTGAGGAAAGGATGCAGCTCTGCCTGAGGCTCAACCCAGGGGTTTAGTAAACTAGAAAGAAGTTCTTGAGTGGAGCAGGGAGAGGAAAGGAGGAAGAAGTAGGTGGCATCGGGAGGAAAAATATTGTTCTGGTCGTCTTCTTCTGTTGCTGGGAGAAGCTGGACCAGAAATTGGAAGGTAGGTTGTTTGGTATCATAGGCAAGAGAAACTCTGCAGCCCTGGATGTTCCTAAAGAATGTCCATGGACTTGAGCTTGAGTCAAGGTGGATCACAGGGCAAAAGACTAGGATTTGAATTAGAGCTTGGGCCTCTCATCTTCCTGGAGAATCTCTCCCAGCCCTTTTGTTTACTACTGTAGTTCTATGCTCGTCACCTCAATATATGTCCCTCCTTAAGAGACAGAACTCCAGGGACTCCCATCGTGGTTCAGTGGTTAAGAATCTGCCTTCCAATGTTGGGGACAAGGGTTCAACCCCTGGTCAGGGAACTAAGATCCCACATACTGTGGGGCAACTAAGCCCATGCGCTCTGGAGCCTGAGCTCCATAACTAGAGAGAAAAGAGCCCTCCCACCACAAAAGAAGATCTCACAAGCTTCTGCAATGAAGATCTGAGGTAGCCAAATAAGTAAATAAATTAAAAAAAAATTTTTTTAGTAGAGAGAGAGAGAACTCCATCTGGTTCCAAGATTGTTTCTTGGAACATAAAACCTGATGAAAGGCATCACAGTGCAATCTTCCCCCAAGTGTGGATCTTTCAGCATAGTGATTCTGGCCAGTCAGTTGTATGTCGGTTGTTTTTTCACCCCCTACCAGTGAAAATGTCATTTACCTTTAAAGGTGATCTTGGCAGACCTAGTCAAACAAATGAATATTTCTCTCTCAACAGACGCATTTCCCAACAACCTGTTTCTGTGAGAATGCAGGAGCTGGCCTGCATGACCATCTCCTCTGAGAAATATAGACAGGAACATGATTTTGATGTTAACTGCACTGAAAAACTCTCAGGGAGTTTTTGGAGCCCAGTGGAAATGTATCTTTTTGTTCCTCCCAGACTGGCCTCCAGCCTGAAGGATGAACACAGGAAGGACAGAAGAATTGAAAGCATGGCCTGCCTGGAAAGATTGGGCTGTTTCTACTGAGCTGGAGCCAGAGAAGGGTTTAGGGGAGCAATAGAAGATGAGGTCAGAAAGGTGGGCTGAGTTCATATCATGAATATATGATGACTCAGGAGAGGCGTCATATATTTCCTCCCATTAAATGGCAATGGGAGCCATTTAAGTATGCAAGATATTAAGATATTTAAGTTGCATTTAAGATATTTATGTATGCATGGGGTTGGGTGAATCAGTTCTGGTGATTGCATGTGGAGATCTTGGAAAAAAGAAGAAACTAGAGATAGAAAGACAAGGCAGTCCTTCGTTCATGAATGTAATATGCCTGCCACCCTGCCAGGCACTGAGGGCATTGTGATGAAGAAAGCCAACACAAAGGTCTTTCCTGGTGGTTCAGTGGTTAAGACTCCACACTCCCACTACATAGGGCTTGGGCCCATCCCTTGTTGGGGAACTAAGATCCTGTATGCTGCACAGTGTGGCCAAAAAGCCAACACAAAGTCAACACAATGACTATCCTGGAGCTTGCAGTCCAATGGGATGCGGAATGTCACTGACAGTCCAGTTGGGTGTACAATGTTTGACATGGCACATGTGAGATGTCTGTGAAATAGCCATGGGGAAAGATGCAAGGTGGCCTAGAGTCAACACACATTCCTACAAGTTTAAATATAGGATTTTCAAAACTCAGTTGATCTGAAGAAAGTCTGCTTGCCTAACTCCTATCTGTAGGTTTCTGTTCAGGGGAGAACATTTCCCTTTCCTTGTTGAACCAAGAGGTGAACCTTGGTGAACATTGTTGCCCAAGTATCAGTACAATTAAGTGGCAGAGCCTCAGGGTTTAACTGGGCCCGCATGGCCAGGGTCTGGCCCCCTCAACTGGCTGGGTATGGAATAAAGGGTGTGCAGCACAAGCTCCAGACTTGAGATCCAATTCTGGGACTCACTCACTCTAAGCCTCTCTCTCCTTGCCATTTCTACATAGAAGCTGATGATTAATTATCCAAGAATGCAGCAGAGTCAGGGGAAATCTGACATGGAACTGACCTGAAATGAATCCTCACTGGGTCTCTCTGTTCTATAAGGGAAACCTTGATCATCAAACCACTAGCCAGCTCTATTAGACCCTTCCAGAGGCCAAAAACCACTCTTCTCCAAAATCCAGCTCTGATTTATCACTATTTCTTTCACTGACATTTTCATATTTTATCCTACCCCTTCTAATTCAGCAAACCCTCCCTTGCATCCCATTCTGCTCTCAGAGAGTCTGCTAGTCCTTAGCAAAAATAACAGATTTATTGCTTCAGTTCCCACAATGCACATGTGTTTATTAGGTCCTGCCTTAAAGCAAATTCAAACATTTTCTATGATCATTTTTTGCAAGTGTCAGAGATCTGGCAATCCAACTTCAGGATGACTTTCGACTCTTAGCGTTCAGTCTGCCACCCGGAGCCAGGTACTCATAAATTGTAATATTTCAATGCCTTCCAGGTACTCTATATGACCTGCTAATTATCTGTCAAAATGTAGGCATCAGACACAAATCAAATAGGTGAAAAGAACTTGATCTAATCTCTGCTTTTTCCAGTTTCTGAGTCTCTGAATACCACATATATCAAGCCTCTGTCTTGCTCTGGGACAGCACATACCTTAATGCATTCCCCAAATCACACAATTCTCTGCAAAGAACTGTTTCCTTTGCTGCTGAGATTAATAAGCCAATTCTCTTTCCTTGCCAGAGAATGTCTGAACAGTGCAGAGTTGACCCGACTCCTTCCTTTCCAGGGGGCATTTATAGCGTCATGATATGAATGTCTCTTGAACTTGAGTGTAGCATTCTGTGCCCACAAGAAGAAAACTCAGGCTTGGAGGGGACTCCTGACAAGACTATCTGATTAGATTCGTCCTCTTCACACAAACAAATGTCTGAGCAGAAAAGGCAGTTAGCTTTTATTTCCCTTCCTGAATTCCAGGAAGGAGTCCCAATTATTGATAAGCAAACCAACTTAAATTATGTTTGACACACTGATTCATAAATTATTAATTTGATCAATATTTGCTGAGGATTTACTATGTACCCAAACTGCATGATAGAGTACAGACAAAAAACACAGTTTCTATATGTAACTAACATTAATTCCTGAGGATGTTATATAACATCAGTGACCTTTATTAGATGGGAGTGTGGTATACACAACCATTATCCTCAGCCTTAAAAGGCAGTTCACCAATTTTTAAAAAGTGTGCCCTGTTACACTCCACGGAGTTCCCAGGGCAGAGAGTTATCAGGGCAGAGATTTCTGTCTATCTTATTCAGGGTGGATCCTTAGTATCCTGAATAACATGTTATATAGTAGATGCTCAATAAATATTTGTTGACCAAATGAATAATGCCCTGGACCCACAGAGAGGGAGGCAATTATTGTCCACATCCCTTAACCAAGTAGTGAAGTCGCTCAGTCGTATTCGACTCTTTGCGACCCCATGGGCTGTAGTCTATAAGGCTCCTCCATCTAGGGATTTTCCAGGCAAGAGTGCTGGAGTGGATCTCTAGGGGATCTTCCCAACCCAGGAATCGAACCTGGGTTTCCCGCATTGCAGGCAGACGCTTTACCGTCTGAGTCACCAGGGAACGCTCCCACCAGGCTCCTCTGTCTGTGGGATTCTCCAGGCAAGAATATTGGAGTGGGTTGCCATTTCCTTCTCCAATGTCCAGTATAAGCCTGTTTTTAAGCCAAAATGCAAGCAACAGCTCTTTCGGCTTGATGCGATAGCTTTTATTTTCCTATTGTGTACTTTCTGTGTTATCTAAAGTCCCTACAAGGAGCACATATTACTTTCCTAGTCACATTAAAAGAAAGAATACAATCCAGATTTTGACCAGATTTTATTTTCAGTGTGCAGTTAGAGTCTATTTAAGGCCTGTCATCCAGCTAGAAATAGCAAAAACTCTATTGCACGAGAGAGAGGGGATGAGAAGGTTCCTAACAGAATCTGATATTCCATGCCAGATCTGGAGAGAAGAGAGCCAGCCATAAGTATCATCAGATAATGACCAATCAGTGACTACTGTCAAAGGCTAATTGTGCCAGTCATAACTCTGGGAAGGTCACCTAGACAGATAGGAAAGGAGTGAGCACAGGAAAGAATGCACCAACATTGGAAAGGAATCTTGTAATCCACAGAATAATGCCACCAAGTCTATTTAAACGGCAGTTCATGGTGTTGCTGAAACAGACTTCTCCTAAACATCAGGAATGAGAAGCCAGTTTTTTAAAATCACTATTTTCTCCCCACCCTACCTTTCTCACCTAGGAGAAAGGTTAACTAGGATTTCAAAGCCTAGGCTAGCTGTAGCTTCTCTGGACTTTGGCAGCTGTTGCGTTTTGGTGCCTGTGTGCCAGTTACTTGCTCTGCCAGCAATGTGTGAGGATAATCACCCACTGAAGGATTTCAACACGTTATGTTTCCCCAGGAGCCTTTGTCTAACAAGGTAATTTATGACCTGTTCAGGAATCTGGTCTTTACAAAACAATAAATTCACACTTGCGCTGGACTTCAAAGCTGCCATTATGAGGCTCCGGTAGCAGAAGGCGTCCTGCAGCTGAGCCAGATCAACAGATAAGTGAGTTTTTAATGATCTCTTTCAGGCAGGCTGTGAAGGGGACAAAGCTGACAGCCACTGTGGCAGCATTTGGCTACTCTTGCAAAATGTGACCCCAAATTGGCTCCTCCTGACAATGTTAAAAACTTTCATTTACTGTCTTCAGAATGTGGGATCTATGGGATTTGGGAGGTGGAGGGGCAGGTGGTAGGAACCAGGTGCTTCCTATGGGATTGCCAGTGGCTGTTGCCCTGGATAAGGATCTTGCTGGAATGCCAACCATGGCCTGGTCCTCCAACTCAGCAGTCGGTAGAAGCCCAGAAAGTCTCTGGAAAGCATGATGGAGGGGTAGGGCTTATGGGGATTCCTGGTGGTAAGCTGTTCATTGTCTCCAATTGTTTCAACAGGTTTTGTGCCTACCTAGGCACAAATCCTGCTAAAAATATAGGCCAGGTTTTTCAGAGTGTGGTCAGCATCCTTCTTGCTTGAACATCATTTGGGAAGCTTGCTCTAAAAATCACAGGTGCCTGGGCCCCACTCTAAAGCTACTGTTGTATCAACTCACAGTGGGTAGGCCTAGGAATTCAAATCTTTATTAACAAACAGTCCAGGTGATTCTTACACCAAAGTTTGAGAAACACTGGGTAAGATGAAAACAGAAAGAGTAAACTAGGAATTTAAGCCAGAGGGCCTTGGGATGAGCAAGATCTAGATATAAATCCAGGAGCCACAATTTATAAGCGCTGTGATCTTGGACAAGTGTCTCAATCTGTCTGAACTTTGGTTTACTCACGCGTGAAAAGAAACGATTATCTTCTAGTTGTGTAGAGAGGAATAGCTTCTGGCTTTGAAGAAATGGCCTGCCATCTCCTCTTGGCTTCTTAAAGCTCTCTCTTTGGTGTCTGGGCCTCCAACTATGGCTTCTCTGGCGCTGTCTGGCCAGATACCGTAAGCTATCAGCTTTACCATTCCAAGTAACTCCCTATACTCTAGCTTTCATGAAAACATGTCTTGTTTGAGACACAGAGTGTGTAATACAGCTACCTATACTATTTTCACTTCTCTTTCCATTTTATAAGCAGTAGAACTCATTTTCCAAACGCTAGGTTTCACAGAACTTTAATCAGGTTTTTAAGATTGTTTTATTTATCGTTTATTAATTTTTGGCTGTGCTAGGTCTTTGTTGGTGCACACCTGCTTTCTCTGGTTGCAGTGAGCAGGGGTTACTCTCTAGCTGGCAGTGTTCAGGCTTCTCTGTGGAGGCTTCTCTAGTTGCAGAGCACAGGCTCTACAGCAGGTGGGCTTAGTAGTTGTGGCACATGGGCTAAGTTTCCCCTAGGCATGTGGAATCTTCCCAGACCAGGGATCAAACTTGTGTCCCCTCCATTGGCAGGAGGATTCCTAACCACTGGACCATCAGGGAAGTAAAATCAGGTGTTTTTTTGTTTTTTTTTTTTTAATTGGTGCATAATTGCCTTACAATGTTGTATTAGTTTCTGCTGTAAAATGAATTGAATCAGCTATAAGTATACATATACCCCCTCTCTCTTAAACCTCCCTTCCATCCCTACCTTCATTGCACCCCTCTAGGTCATCACAGAGCACCAAGCTGAGCTCCCTGTGCTATACAGCAGCTTCCCATTAGCTGTCTATTTTACACACGGTAGACAAATAGCTGAATATCAAAAAACGAACAATCCAATCAAAAAATGGACAGAAGACCTAAATAGACATCTCTCCAAAGAAGACATACAAATGGTTAAGAGGCACATGAAAAGATGCTCAACATCACTAATTATTTGAGAAATGCAAATCAAAATTATAACAAGGTATCACCTCATACTGCTTAGAATGACCATGAAAGGCAGAGGAACCAGATATCAAATTGCCAACATCCACTGGATCATCAAAAAAGCAAGAGAGTTCCAGAGAAACATCTACTTTTGCTTTATTGACTATGCCAAGGCCTTTGACTGTGTGGATCACAATAAACTGTGGAAAATTCTGAAAGAGATGGGAATACCAGACCACCTGACCTGCCTCTTGAGAAATCTGTATGCAGCTCAGGAAGCAACAGTTAGAACCGGACATGGAACAACAGACTGGTTCCAAACAGGAAAAGGAGTATGTCAAGGCTGTATATTGTAACCCTATTTATTTAACATACATGCAGAGTACATCATAAGAAATGCTGGGCTGGATGAAGCACAAGCTGGTATCAAGATTGCCGGGAGAAATATCAATAACCTCAGATATGCAGATGACACCACCCTTATGGCAGAAAGTAAAGAGGAACTAAAGAGCCTCTTGATGAAAGTGAAAGAGGAGAGTGAAAAAGTTGGCTTAAAGCTCAACATTCAGAAAATGAAGATCATGGCATCCGGTCCATTCACTTCATGGCATGCAGATAAGGAAACGATGGAAACAGTGACATAACTTCTTTTGAGGGGGCTGCAAAATCACAGCAGATGGTGACTGCAGCCATGAAATTAAAGGACGCTTACTCCTTGGAAGGAAAGTTATGACCGATCTATACAGCATATTAAAAAGCAGAGGCATTACTTTGCCAACAAAGGTCCATCTAGTTAAGGCTATGATTTTTCCAGTAGTCATTTATGGATATGTGAGTTGGACTCTAAAGAAAGCTGAGCACCGAAAAACTGATGCTTTTGAACTGTGGTGTTGGAGAAGATTCTTGAGGGTCCCTTGGACTGCAAAGAGATCCAACCAGTCCATTCTAAAGGAGATGAGTCCTGGGTGTTCATTGGAAAGACTGATGTTGAAGCTAAAACTCCAATACTTTGACCACCTGATGTGAAGAGCTGACTCATTTGAAAAGACCCTGATGCTGGGAAAGATCGAAGGCAGGAGAAGAAGGGGATGACAGAGGATGAGATGGTTGGATGGCATCACGACTCAATGGACATGAATTTGGGTAAACTCTGGGAGTTAGTGATGGACAGGGAGGCCTGGCGTGCTGCGGTCCACGGGATCACAAGGAGTCAGACACGACTGAACAACTGAACTGAACTGAACCAAAAAATCAACAAACAATAAATGAGAAGGAGGATGTGGAGAAAAAGGAACCCTCCTACACTGTTGCTGTGGTTTAGTTGCCAAATTGTAAACTGAGACAGCCACTATGGAGAACAGTAAGGAGGTTCCTTAAAAACTAAAAACAGTACTACCATATGACCCAGCAATCCCACTACTGGGCATATATCCTGAGAAAACTGTAATTCAAAATGGCATATACACAGCAATGTTCACTGCAGCACTGTTTACAATCTTTTTTTTTTTTTCCTAAGTAGAAACTCTAGTGTGATGGGTGGGGAAGCCTTCAACTTTGAGTCCACTTGTCCCCTCCATCCCACCCCAAGGCCCCCCAAGGGCCTCAAATGGGAAGAGTGTCTATTGAGAGTGGGGTGGGTTGGGGTGCAAAGCAGAGAGTGAGGAGCCACTTAGTGCAAAGGTGAGAAAGAAGCTGGTGGTACCAGTGCCTACACCGGATACACACGACAGGGAACATGTTTGCAGAAAGAAAGGAAGACACAGTTAGTTTGAGGTACCTGGAAACCAGGTAAAGACACTTAGCAGTAGCTGGAAATTCACACCCAGAACGACAGGCAAAGGTCCAATCACAAACACAGATGTTTTTGCCTTCTGTCTAAGTCAGCAGTTCCCAAACATGGCTGCACTTTGGAAACATTTGGGAAGTTTAAAAATACTACTGCCTGGGGACTTCCCTGGTGATCCAGTGGCTAAGACTCTGTGTTCCCACTGCAGGGTGCCCAGGTTTGTTCCCTGGTCAGAGAACTAGATCCCACATACTGCAACTAAAGATCCGCATGCCGCAACAAAGATCAAAGATCCAGAGTGCTGCAGCCAGGACCCGGCGCAGCCAAGTAAATAAAATAAATTTTTAAAAATTTATTAATGCCTGGGTCCCACCTCCAGAGATTCTGATGTAATTGGTCTGGGTTGTGGCTGGGTGTTGGGAAATGAGTCTTCCCAGTTGATTCCAGGGTTCAGCAAAGTTTGAGAACCACTACTCAGAGCATAAAACATTTGTCCCTCATTTAGGCACAACTATGCACGTTCAGTTCAGTTGCTCAGTCGTGTCCGACTCTTTGTGACCCCATGGACTGCAGCACTCCAGGCCTCCCTGTCCTTCACCAGCTCCTGGAGTTTGCTCAAACTCATGTCCATTGAGTTGGTGATACTGTCCAACCATCTCATCCTCTGTCATCCCCTTCTCCTCCTGCCCTCAATCTTTCCCAGCATCAGGGTCTTCTCCAATGAGTCAGTTCTTCACATCAGGTGACCAAAGTATTGGAGCTTCAGCTTCAACATCAGTCCTTCCAATGAACACTCAGGACTGATTTCCTTTAGGACTGACTGATTTGATCTTCTTACAGTCCAAAGGATTCTCAAGAGTCTTCTCCAACACCATAGTTCAAAATCATTAGCTCTTTGGCACTCGGCTTTCTTTATGGTCCAACTCTCACATCCACACATGACTACTGGAAAAACCATAGCTTTGACTAGATGAACCTTTGTTGGCAAAGTAATGTCTCTGCTTTTTAATACACCATCTAGGTTTGTCATAGTTTTTTTTTTTTTTCCCCCCAAGGAGCAAGCGTCTTTTAATTTCCTGGCTGCAGTCACCATCTGCAGTGATTTTGGAGCCCAAAAAAATAAAGTCTGTCACTGTTTCCATTATTTTCCCATCTATTTGCCATGAAGTGATGGGACAGAACACCATGATCTTAGTTTTCTGAATGTTGAGTTTTAAGCCAGATTTTTCACTCTCCTCTTTCACTTTCATCAAGAGGCTATTTAGTTCCTTTTTGCTTTCTGCCATAAGGGTGGTATCATCTGCATATCTGAGATATTTTTCCTGCAATCTTGATTCCAGCTTGTGCTTCATCCAGCCTGGCATTTTGCATGATGTACTCTGCATAAGTACATAAATAAGCAGAGTGATAATATACAGCCTTGACATACTCCTTTTCCAGTTTGGAACCAGTCCATTGTTCCATGTCTGGTTCTAACTGTTGCTTCTTGACTAGCATACAGATATCTCAGGAGGCAGGTAAGGTGGGCTGGTATTCCTATCTCTTTAAGAATTTTCTGTAGTTTGTTGTGGTCCACACAGTCAAAGGTTTTGGCTTAGTCAATAAAGCACTTAAGTAGATATTTTTCTGGAATTCTCTTGGTTTTTCTATGATCCACAGATGTTGGCAATTTGATCTCTGGTTCCTCTGCCTTTTCTAAATGCAGCTTGAACATCCTGAAGTTCTCAGTTCATGTACTGTTGAAGACTAGCTTGGAGAATTTTAAGTATTACTTTGCTAGAGTGTGAGATGAGTGATGAGTGCAAATTGTGTGCTGGTTTGAACAGTCTTTGGCATTGTCTTTCTTCGGGATTGGAATGAAAACTGACCTTTTCCAATCCTGTGGCCATTGCAGAGTTTTCCAAATTTGCTGGCATATTGAGTACAGCACTTTCACAGCATCATCTTTTAGGATTTGAAATAGCTCAGCTGGAATTTCATCACCTCCAGTAGCTTTGTTTGTAGTGATGCTTCCTAAGCCCCACTTGACTTTGCATTCTAGGATGTCTGGTTATAGGTGAGTGATCACACCATTGTGGTTATGCAGATGTAGGAAGCTTTATTAAATATCCACATCTTTGGGATTATATCACAAAGGCAGAGACAGAAATGTTAACTACCATTTGTATGTGTCTTGAAGCTGCTATAACAAATAACCACAAACTTGGTGACTTAAAACACATATCCCTTCTCTCACACTTCTGGAGGCTAGGAGTCTGAAACCAATATCCCTGGGTAGAAGTTGAGGTGGTAGCAGGGTCACACTCTCTTGAGAGGCTCATGAGAAGAATCCATTCCTTGCTCCTTCCAGCCTCTGGCTGCTGGCATTCTGGGCTTCCTTGTTATCACATTGCCTTCTCTTTTCCTACAGGCAAATCTCCCTCTGCAAACCTCCCTCTTATAAAGATACATAGGATTGATTTATGGCCCACTTAGATGATTCAAAATAATCTCCTGATCACAGAGCTTTAATTTAATCACACTTGCAATGCTTTTTTTTGTTTTTTTTTTTACCACATAAGCTTTTATTCACAGTTTCCTGGTATTAGTACCTGATAACTTTAAGGGACTATTATTCAATCATATTAGTCCTCAAAAATTCACATTTATCCCTCATGCAATTTAAATTCACCCCCATCTTAATATCTTTTAAAGCATCAACCCATTAGGGCATTGATTCCTATCCAAGATTATACCAGACGTGAGCCGCAGCTCTGGTGAACTTGAGCATCATATTTAACTGAGCCTCAGTTTCCTCTTGGGTAGAATGAAGATAATACAGCATGAATTTCATTGGACTTTATATAAAGTTTAAATGAGATCATATATGTAAAATGTTTGTTTATAACTGGGCCCATAGTCAACAGACCAAAAATACTAGCAACTGTCTTAGTCTGTTCAGACAGCTATAACAAACCGCTTTACCAAAGACGCAGTAGCTTATAAAGAACAGGAATTTAGGGAATTCCCTGCTGGTCCAGTGGTTAGGAATGCTTGCTTTCTCTGTCTAGGGTCCAGGTTCAATTCATGGTCCCTGGTCAGGAAACTAAAAATCCTACAAGCCGTGCTGTGCAGCTGAAAAATAAATTAAAATATTTTAAAGAAAAGAACAGGAATTTATTACTCACAGTTCTAGGAGCTGGAAATCCAGGCTCAGGGTGCCAGCATGGTGAGGTTCTGGTAAGAGCCCTGTTCCGGGCTGCAGGCTGCTGACTCTTCACTGTACCATTACTAGGCAGGAACACTGAAGAGCTCTCTGGAGTTCCTTTTATAGGGGCACTAATCCCATTCACAAGGGCTCACCCATATGACCTAATCATCTTTCAAAGGCCTCATCTCCTGATACCATCACAGTGGGGCTAGAATTCCAACATATGAATTTTGGGGGACCAGCAATGACACCCCACTCCAGTACTCTTGCCTGGAAAATCCCTCGGACGGAGGAGCCTGGTGGGCTGCAGTCCATGGGGTCGCTAAGAGTCAGACACGACTGAGCGGCTTCACTTTCACTTTTCACTTTCATGCATTGGAGAAGGAAATGGCAACCCACTCCAGTGTTCTTGCCTGAAGAATCCCAGGGACGGGGAAGCCTGGTGGGCTGCCCTCTATGGGGTCACACAGAGTTGGACACGACTGAAGCGACTTAGCAGCAGCAGCAACAGCAACAGCAGTCCATCACAGCAACAATGATCAACAATGGCATATTTCATGAATCTTATCCCAAGAGCTGAGGCTCCTATCAAGCTATTTGTTGGGCTAATAGGTTTATAACTAATAATAGTGATATCAGCTAAGAGGTATGCAGCTCTTTATTGTTAGGCACTATTCCAGTGCTTTATAGATACTGACCTCATTTGGTCTTCCAAAATAACCCTTTGAGGTTAGGTACTATTATTATCCTCATTTTACAGATGGAAAATCTGAGGCACAAAGAGAAGTTTAAGTAGCAGGTCACACAGCTAATAAATGTGAGAGCCAGGAATTGAACCCAGACAGACTAGCTCCACTGTCCTCGTCTGCAGGTACCACACATCTCAGTTTCCACTATAAAAGGGGCAATTTGTGATACAGAAATAGACCACTGCAGATGGTGACTGCAGCCATGAAATTAAAAGACGCTTTCTCCTTGGAAGAAAAGCTATGACAAACCTAGGCAGGGTATTAAAAATCAGAGACATCACTTTGCTGACAAAGGTCTGTACAGTCGAAGCTATGGTTTTTCCAGTAGTCATGTACAGATGTGAGAGTTGGACTGTGAAGAAAGCTGAGCGCTAAAGAATTGATGCTTTTGAACTGTGGTGTTGAAGACTTTTGAGAGTCCCTTGGACTGTAAGATCAAACCAGCCAATCCTAAAGGAAATCAACCCTGAATATTCATTGGAAGTATTTGTGCTGAGGTTGAAGCTCCAATATTATGGCCACCTGATGTGAACAGCTGACTCATTGGAGAAGACTCTGATGCTGGGAAAGGTTGAAGGCAAAAGGAGAAGGGGGCAGCAGAGGATGAGATGGTTAGATAGCATCACAGACTCAATGAATTTGAACAAACTTCAGGATAGAGTGGAGGACAGGGGAACCCGGTGTGCTGCGATCCATGGGGTCACAGAGTCGGACACAACTTAGCGACTGAACGACAACAGATCGCTACTGCAACCAGTTGTCTTAAAGGTAGTTGCTGTGATCCTGGCTAGCTGACTTGAAGTCCATCCCAGTTTTAGCATTTTAAGTAGAAGGCAAGGAGAAAGTTCTGAATTCCCAGTTTATCCCCAGATGGGGGAAATTCAAACAGCAGTGGTTCCCACTGCCAACCTCCACAGCCTTTGGGCAAATGAATGCACTTGCAGGCCCACACGTTACACTGGCACTCATTGCTGGGCTGTCAGATTAGTGAGAGCTGGTGAACAGAAATCGGGAAGCCTGAATTCCCACCCAGCCCATCTCTTTGAACAGGCTAGGCTGCAGCTGCCTCTGAGGTTGTTCTTTGGCCAGGACATGGTTGCAAAGTTCACACTTAAAAGTCCATTTAAGAGGATTTAAAAGAAACAACAACATAAGCAGGTGGAGTAGGAGTGACCTAGTCACCTTTTGCCCCGAGTGCTGCTTCAACAGCTGGGAAGAACAGGGTCAGCCAGCAACGCCGGACCATAAACCTCTGTGACTCAGGCTGGCGGCAGCTTTGAACAGAGTGCCTATCAGGGACTCACTTGCTCCTCTGCAGCAGAGTGACTTGGAATCATGGAAGGAATTGCTGCTGGGACTGCAGGCAGAGGTGAGATGTGAGTCTTAGTTTAAGGAACTGGAATTCATCAGCAAAGGTGACTTTGTTGCCAAAGGAGGAAGTCTCCTTAGTGCCCAGATTGAGCTTGTTGCTTTCAGAGGTCTCAGGTTTGATGAGGTGTGGCGAGTTTTGCAGAGAATTTAAGACTAACTGCCTCTGATGTTGGTTTTCTCATTCCAGGAACAAAGTGGTTCAAGAATCTGCCCATCTTAGTGGCTTTGTTTATATCCTGGGCCATACTTCGTAAGAAAATGAGATCATAAAAACAAGGGGGGTTGGGAGGGAGAGTTATGTAGGGGCAGATACTATAGCAATGCCCTGGATTCAAATTCAGAAACACTTAGCTTAGAAAATCTGAGTCATGTATTTTGTTATAAACTCCCAAGTTCAAATACTTTAGTAACTTTGTCCCTGCCCCCTGCCCCCCCCAAAAGCAATTGCACCTCATCCTATCCCTTGCAGAAAAGAGATTTTAGATAATATTCTAAATTGCTGTTTGAGAGACATTGACTACTTTGTATCTAGGGTTATAAATAGGGTAACTAATTGTCTTTACTTGCTGGGACAGAGGGAAACTTTCAGTGATAAACCCAGGCAAGGCCCCAGCCAACCAGATTGCAGTCACCGTAGTTGTAAGGGAAGTAAATGATACTGATATATAAGAAGTGAGATCACGTTGGTATATCATATGGTGACTTTTCTGTTTACTACCAAAGTTACTCAGCTCCTTACCATCACAAATAAGATCAAATAATATCAGCCATTTCTGATACCTCTTCTAAAATTGCTGTAATAAAACTACCAGCTGAAGTTGTAGACAATCTTTTACCAACCCATGTCTTCTTTTCATTCAGGACTTGTCAGTGCGTGAAATGGCAACTGCAGCATTATGTTACTAAAAGAGTGAGAAAATTAGTCTATTTATCCCATTTCAAACCAAGGATGTCTTTTCATAGAAATTATAGTCTTAGGGTTTTGTTTTGTTTTTTTTTTTACCTTAATTCAATCTTTTGAAAAACACTGTTCATTTTCCTCAAAGTTATTGAATTTAATCTGTTCATAAAAAGGACTATTTTGATACACTGGCCTGACATACCTTCTCACATACACGTACATGCATGCACATGTAGACTCTTGAAATCTTTTAAAAACAGAACATGTTTAAACAGTTTTAACATGTGACATATTAGAAAGAGCACAGACTCTGGAATTAAACTAATTTAATAGAGAGAATGCCTAATTCTGCCTGAAATTCCTCCTCTGAAGGGAAAGAACTTTAATTCTCACCACAACTTCAATTATTGGTGAAATGAGCCAAATTTTTGCTTCAGTGAGACTCCAGTGAAAATTCTAGAGTTCTCAGGATTAAATATCCTTTATGAAATTAAAAGACGCTTACTCCTTGGAAGGAAAGTTATGACCAACCTAGATAGCATATTCAAAAGCAGAGACATTACTTTGCCAACAAAGGTTCGTCTAGTCAAGGCTATGGTTTTTCCTGTGGTCATGTATGGATGTGAGAGTTGGACTGTGAAGAAGGCTGAGCACCAAAGAATTGATGCTTTTGAACTGTGGTGTTGGAGAAGACTCTTGAGAGTCCCTTGGACTGCAAGGAGATCCAACCAGTCCATTCTGAAGGAGATCAGCCCTGGGATTTCTTTGGAAGGAATGATGCTAAAGCTGAAACTCCAGTACTGTGTTGCGAAGAGTTGACTCATTGGAAAAGACTCTGATGGTGGGAGGGATTGGGGGCAGGAGGAGAAGGGGACGACAGAGGATGAGATGGCTGGATGGCATCACTGACTCGATGGACATGAGTCTGAGTGAACTCTGGGAGTTGGTGATGGACAGGGAGGCCTGGCGTGCTGCGATTCATGGGGTCGCAAAGAGTCGGACACGACTGAGCGACTGATCTGATCTGATCTGATCTTTTGTTTCTTAAAATAATAATGGCATCATTGAACAGCATTTATTGTTTAAAGTGACTTTTATAATAGGAATTTAAGCCTTGAATAAGTGTGTAGATAAACAGTTAACCCCTTTGTTACTGTGAATGAGAACAGAAACTGGTGATTTAATTTACAACTTTATCTCTTAAAAGACTTGGGGTTTAAAAAAGACATTCTTGCAGTCTTGCATATGTAGGATGGATAAACAACAAGGTCCTATGGTACAGCAAAGGGAACTGTAGAAAATATCCCACAATAAACCATAATGGAAAAGAATATGAAACAGAATGTATATATCTATGTATATAATTGAATCCCTTTGTTGTACAGCAGTAATTAACACAAGGTTGGAAATCAACTATACCTCAATTTAAAAAAAAGACCTTCTCTTCCTGTGGGAAAACTGTGGCTGCAACCTTGTGATGAGGATATATTAGGTATGCTGTCACCACACAAAACTAGAAGCAAAACCAACGAACCCAGAGAGCCCTCTCATCTTTATTGTGCAAAGTGGTTGGAGGTCGTGAGGTGCTGTGACGAGCAATTCTCTGGGAAATCAAGAGATAACTGAATTACGCCTTCTGTTTTAATTCTTCATACTGAATTTGAATTCTAACATGTATTTTTATTTTAGTAATCTAATTTGCCTCCAAAGTTAGTGAGTTGGCCTTGAATTCTATCTCCCTCATTGTTATTGTTAACTCATTATTATAAACTATCTTTGGAGAGTACTGTAGTTATAGAAAGTAGAAATTCAGCTGAAAGAAGGTGTGTACTGACTGTAGGTCAGCGTGTGGGAGTTTATGTTGTTCACATTAAAAAAAAATTTATGTTGTGATTTAGGACTGTAAAGGAAAGAAATAAACATTTATTGAGTGACTGTGCAGTCCAGGCATGCTGGTGGGTATCCTATTGCAAGTTATTTCATGCTTGCACATCCTAAATGATAAGCCTCAGTTCCATCCAAATTCTTCAGTAAGGAACTGGAATTAGATTTAGACGTTCGCTGTCTACCAGGTCTGATCACAAAGCCTCTGCTCATTCAAATATTCCACAGGGCAGACCTGTGCCAACCAGTTCCCTTCAAAACAGGTTCCAAAAGTCTATGATGTGGGGGGGGAAAAATGCATGACTTCTCAAAGAAGAATCTTTGAAACCAAGAGCTATAGAAGCTTATGACGTTGTAGGACCTAGTTTCAGTTTTAAGACCTCTAATTGTATATTCAAAATGTAACTATTGCAAACAGATCTAAAACTAAATGTTTGCAAAACCAAATTCTCTCTTCCCCCACTGAATCTACTTATATTCTTTTAGCCAGAGCCTGGTTATATGGGGGGTGGGTATAAATGGATTAACTTAAGGAGGGGTCCCCAACCTCCAGGATCTAATGCCTGATACTGTGAGGTGGAGCTGATGCAGTAATAACAGAAATAAAGTGCACAATAACCATACTATACCTGAATCATCTCAACCCTCCTCCCCACCTAATCCAAGCAAAAATTATCTTCCTCGAAATTGGTCCCTGGAGCCAAAACAGTTGGGGAACCACTGAACTTAAGTGTTGTGCCAGCTCAGTGCCAGGCATTTCATACCACACAACCCCAAAAGGTAGATATTAAAATTTCATTTCATAGGTGGGGAAACTAGGGCTACTGCCATGTGATGCCACATCCTAGCTGTCTGATGCCAAAGCTCATCTTTTTTTTTTCTTTTTTAAAATTTTATTTAAATATAGTTTATTTATAATGCTGTGTTAATTTCTGCTGCACAGCAAAGTGCCTCAGTCATACATTATATATTTTCTTTTTCATATTCTTTTCCATTACAAGTTTATTGACAGATGAATGGATAAAGCTCATCTTTTCATTACAATGAATTACCCCTCCCCAACCAATCACAATACAAACTAGAAACCTGGAAGTCAGCACAGACTCTTCTTTCTTCCTTCCTTCTCATCTCTACTTATTCACTTTATGTCATTAATTCTAACTCTCAGACATCTTGACCAACCCTACTGTTACTGTCCTGGTTTAGGTCTTAATGATTCCTTACCTGGTCTTTAGTCAGATTTTCCTAAATGAACTCAAGCATGTCTGTTTCCCCCTACCCCCGTGGGCCCACACACCTCATAATACACTATACTAGAGTAATCGAAAGAACTTTCTAAACTGTACTCTAATTATATCCCTTGCTTTAAAACCTTCAATGGTTCACCATTCTCTTCTACCTAAGGTCTAAACTGTTTGTAGCAAAAAAAAGGTTCTTCATTATCTTTTCTACAATCTTTTCTCTGACCTCCAATTACTCCTTTATACAACCCCACAAAACCCCTTACAGTTCTCAATTCAATTTAAAAAAATGTTTCTTGAGCTCCTATTATATGCCAGGCACTGCCTTAATCATGGAGATACAGCAATGAATAAGATACAGATAGCTCTTGCCTGATGGAGCTAAACGTCTGAAATGGACCTTAAACAAGTAATTGCCTGCAAGATGACTAGTACAAAGTAATACCACAGGAGCCCATGGCAACACTTTGCATCAGGGAAAGTGTGATATTTAACCTGACACGTGGAGAGTGGCATGATTTAGTCCAGCAAAGATAAGAGGGAAACCCCAAGCATATAAGCAGTACTACATTGGTGTAGATGCATTATGACATTATGCATATTTCCATGCAATATATTTGCATCATATATTCTATGGTACACTGAACTGGTTATCTCTTGCCTAGAGGTTTCCATAGACAGAGGAGCCTGGAGGGTTACAGTTCATGGGGTCCCAAAGAGTCAGACATGGCTGAGTGACTAAACAACAACAATTTAGTTTCAACCACCTTCCACTGCCACTTCAGCACATCACAGGTAACACTTAGAAGGCACACTGTGATGCTAGCTAAGTTTTGCTGGATGTTGAATACCAGGAAAGACCTTCTCCTTACAACTATATTAATAATTTAGTCCTCCATACCACTTAAGAGTGAGAGTCAACCTACTTCCAAAGATATTTTCATCTGTGGGTACAGAGAAAAAGTCCAACATTTTGACTTTTCCTCTGACTTTTCTAATTCAGCCAATATCAGGGAAGAGAGAGAGTGACAAGGACATATTTTCTCTGAATATCTTTATCCATTGAGAGGTGTGAGAAACAGTTTTTACTGTATAATAGTGGAGAGAAGAACCAAAGACTTCTTTGGCTCCACAGCTGAAGCAGGTAGCCTCAGCCACCAGACGCCACTGAAAGGAAAACTGGTATAAAAACCACTAGCAACACAGATGACAGACGATGAAGACTCTTCTTGAAGCACAATGGAAAACCAACATTTAAGTGATCAGGAAGTGAAACTAAGTTGAAATTAGAGAGACAGCACCAAAGGAGCCCAAGGATTTAGAGTTTTTAATTCTTGCTCCATATGTGATAGACTTGTTTGTAATGGATTGGAAGACTATTAATATTTACATATTTGTCTTGCCGTGTCTCACTTTTAAACTTATACTTTGATCTTTATGGAGAATTTATATATGTTTTTTAGGGAATTCATATTTTAGCATGAATATTTGAACTCTTTCTTTACCTTAAGCTACACCTGGAGAATTTCATTTCTGGAGGAAAAAAGTTGTTTTTTTTTGGGATCATTAGAAAGAGGGAAGGTAGGAATCTGGGAAAAAAGTTGTGAGATAAAGTCAAGGATGGAGGAGGAAAAGATACTTTTACGGCAAAGCTGTACAAAACATCTATATGCTTAGAGTTTCCAAAGTGGATGTCCTACCTTGACTCTTAATATGAATTCAATGGTCTAGTTACCTCACTTGGTCGCTTCACACTCTTATTTATTAGCATATCTAAGACCAAGGTTCTTCCAAATCTACTTTTTCTGCAGCTGCCCTCATCCCTAATAATATCAACTTAATTTTTAAAATTTGTATCAATATAGTTATTTTACTTAAAGATTTATTACATTTTTAAAATACCGGTTGAATGTGACATTTTTGGTTCCAATAGTAGGGGAGAGGTTCAATACAGAAATGATTAAACATTAATCCTTATAACACAGATAATATAGTATATAGGTCAGTTTTTAATTCTGCCTCACAAGTACTGGTAATACATTTATTCCTATAGAGGGGGTATAAGTATTTTCTTCCTGTTTTGTCTTTATTTGCACATTCATCATAATCAGATTATTTTCTTTCTTTCAATTAAGTCTGCAACAGTATTATTGCTTCTACTTAATATCAACTTTTTCTTCTAATTGTTTATTCCAAAAAATTGTAGAGCAATCTCTGACCTCATATTTTGTTTCACATTCCTCATCTGATCCATAAACAAATCCTCCCCTGTCTTTAAGACAAAGATCTAGAATTGAATTGTGTTGGGGGCCAGAGTGAGGTACTCCGCCCATGGCAAAGGTCATGAGGAAGGAGGCTCGACATACGCAAAGGCGGGATCGAGCCTCAGGAGTCCCCCTGGAACTCCTTGAGCATCTACCCCCATAACCAGAGCCTGCCTACTTTACTACTTTGTGCTCACCTACACCTCTGACTTTACGGGAGGCTGTCCCCCACCACCTCTTTCGGAGAAGGAGTTAACCTAGAGCTCCAGTTAATAATAATTCCTGGGCGTGATAAGAGTGTTTTAACCTACAAACTCCTCTGAAGGTTCTCTGGCCTGCCTGACAGGCTTGTCCGGCCACATGTGATCGCTCACAGCCTCCCAACCGTGAGAGGCACAAGATGCTTTAAACCTTCTGAAAACAGGTTCCTTAGAAAAGTTAGAAAACTATTAGTATAAGTATAATGGGCTGATTAGAAATTGTATTGGTGAAGGGTTTTTCATTTGTTGAGCCAATGTTCATTGCTAAGTCTCCACATCCCCTGCCCTTACACACATTAATGAATATATAGAAGAAATAAGTATTAACCTTTGATATTAATCACGTTAGACCTTAGGCTAAGTAAATTCTTTCCTTAACTAAAACCCACTACACCCTCACCCTATAGGAATGTAACTTTATTTGGGTGGTGTCTGTTTTAAGAATAATCATCCCTGGAGAAATAAGTGTCCTGGTTGACTGACCGCTGTCACAAGGAGAGGGTCATAAATTGTCAGCAGGCCCCCCTGGCCAGAAGATGATGTAGCACCCCTAAGACCTCTGTATACATTTGTATGAAGCACCTGACTTTGATAAAAGTCAGGACTGCTGACCCCGCGTGACTTTTGCATAACATCTCAGTGTATAAAAGTAGACCATGGAAAATAAAGAATTGGGATCAGTTTCTCGAAATACTGGTCTCCCCATGTCGCTCTCTCTCTCACTCTGGTTGAGTCTCCATCTGGAGCGCGGAACCCGCCATGCTTACTAATTATGCCTGGGCTTCTAAGATCCGACCGGGGAGGCCTCAGTGTCTCCTCTCCTTTGGGAGAACGGAAGGATGCCTGCGGCCTATGTAAGTGGTGCAAACTTCTTGTCTTGAAGTTTTATTGGTCTCCCGCGTAAACCAAGCTACTCAGCCTCTTTTCTCCACTGAATTTTCCTACTGAGCTATCCTCATCCTATTACTCTTTATATCTTTGATAAAATATTTAAATAAATAGGTTGCTGACGCCGTCCCCGCTTCGAATACCCTGGATCAGCCGGGGCAGGACCCCGGCAGAATTGTATCTCAACAGTCTCCTTACTGGTCTCCCTGCTTCCATCATGGTCCTCCTTAGACCTGCCCTCAACACAGTAGCCAGAGAAACGCTTTTAGAACATGTCATATCATCTCACTATCCTGCTTATAATCTTCCCCTAGCTTCCCATTTTCCTTGGACTAAAAGCCTAATTATCATGGTCTACAAGGACCATCACTTGTCATTTGTACTTTTGCCCTCCATATAGAATGTTCTTTGCTTAGACTTTGCATATTCATTTGCTCCTCCCTAAGTTTTTGCCAGTGTTGTCTTCCCAATTACCATCTAAACTGACAGCTTCCCTCAGCTCCATTTTCCACTCTCTGGCACCCCCTGCCCCCTTTACCTGATTTACATCTCTCTGTAGCTCTCACCACCATCTGATGTTTGTGTCAGTCACTAAGTCATGTCCGACTCTTTGCAACTCCATGGACTGCAGCCCACCAGGCTCCTCTATCTATGGGATTCTCCAGGCAAGAATACTGGAGTGGACAGCCATTCCCTTCTTCAGGGGATTTTCCTGACCCAGGGATCAAACTTGGGTCTCCCACACTACAGGCAGATTCTTTATCATCTGGGCCACCAGGAAAGTTTATATAGTATCTATTTATCTGGGTATTGTCTACTTATTCCCACTAGACTTACTCCCACTATAGCTGAAATGTTTCTGTTGTTCATTGCTGTAGCCTTAGCCCCTTGAATAGTGCCTACACACTAAACAGTAGACATTCAATGGATGTTTGTGGGAAGAAGGAAGGAATGAATGAAATAACAAACTAAGGCCTTATAAATGCACTCCAATAACTATATGTGGAGCAGTAAATTTAAAAACAATTGCTGAAGGTGAACTCAGTAATTCCTGAATAATAAATTCAGGAAAGCCTCAGCTATCAAGGGAAGTATAAGACCCAGGCAAAAAGGCTGCTTAGTATATGTGTCTATAAATACACACACATAGATATGCACACATATACAAAACAAATTTAAATGTCTTTTACTGAAACTGCAAAAAAATTTTCTATAGAATAAGAGACAGTTACTGGAAACCAATGATATAATTTCATTATTACTAGTTGAAGTACATAAAACGTCATTAAGATTACCTATATTGAAGGTGCTGTCTCTGCTGTTTTAGATTAGTCAATACCTGACCATTTGGTGGGCTTTTATAAATCTGCTTCCTCTTTTGGCTCTCCAGTCATATTTTCCCCCTTAAGTTGCAAGGTACTTAATTTCAAATTTTCTTCCAATAGCAATTATCAGAATTCAAACCCCTAGCTGTAGAAAGACTTTTGAATTCCTTTCTAAGTCTTGAAATAAATGACATCTGAATTTATTCTCATTTATTTGAATGAGCATCTTCAATGCTGGACTCGTGTTTCTTCCATTCATATAGCTTCTAATGAGAGTTCATGGAAGGTAAAATTTTTTCTCTCCTCAACCCCACAACACAGTAGATGATGTGACTATTATTTCCTTTTATGAAGTAAGCATTAATTTAAATAAAACCCATAATGACAAATGTTGAGGGAATAGCAAAATAAATTCAAAGAAAGCAACAGGAAGAAGTAATAAAGATAAGGAATAATTTATGATATAGGAAAGAAATATACAGTAGAGAATATCAACAAATAAGTGTTGGTCATTTGAAAAGGCTAATAAAATCCAGAAGTCACCATTGAGATTGAGGAATAACAGGTACAAATTAGCAATATGAAGGATGAAAAAGAGGACACCACTATATATTCTTCAGATAATTAACAGAGAATAAGGATACTATGAACTACTTTCTGCCTGTGTGCTTGATTATGAAACTAACATAACTTTGATTTTAATATTTCACAAGAATCAAAGAAAAGAAATGTCAATTCAGTTCAGTAACTCAGTCATATCTGACTCTTTACGACCCCGTGGACTGCAGTAATTCAGGCTTCCCTGTCCATCACCAACTCCCGGAGCTTGCTCAAACTCATGTCCATGGAGTGGGTGATGCCATCCAACCATCTCATCCTCTGTCGTCCCCTTCTCCTTCTGCCTTCAATCTTTCCCAGCATTAGGGTCTTCTCCAAAGAGTCAGTTCTTCACATCAGGTGGCCAAAGTATTGGAGCTTCAGCTTCAACATCAGTCCTTCCAATGAATATTCAGGACTGATTTCATTTAGGATTGACTAGTTTGATCTCCTTACAGTCCAAGGGACTCTCAAGAGTCTTCTCCAACAACACAGTTCAAAAGCATCAATTCTTTGGGGCTCAGCATTCTTTATGGTCCAACTCTCACATCCATACATGACTACTGGAAAACCATAGATTTGACTAGATGGACCTTTGTCGGCAGAGTAATGTCTCTGCTTTTCAAGATAGTGTCTAGGTTTGTCATAGTTTTTCTTCCAAGGAGCAAGCGTCTTTTAATTTCCTGGCTGCAGCCACCATCTGCAGTGATTTTGGAGCCCCCCAAAATAAAGTCTGTCACTGTTTCCATTGTTTCCCCATCTATTTGCCATGAAGTGATGGGACCGGATGCCATGATCTCAGTTTTTTGAATGTTGAGTTTTAAGCCAGATTTTTCATTCTCCTCTTTCACTTTCATCAAGAGGCTCTTTAGTTCCTCTTAGCTTTCTGCCATAAGGGTGGTATCATCTGCATATCTGAGGTTATTGATATTTCTCCCGGCAATCTTGATTCCAGCTTCTGCTTCATCCAGTCCGGCATTTAGCATGATGTACTCTGCATATAAGTTAAATAAGCAAGGTGACAATATATAACCTTTATGTACTCCTTTCCCAATTTGGAAAAAGTCCACTGTTCTATGTCTGGTTCTAATTGTTACCTCTTGACCTGCATACAGATCTCTCAGGAGGCAGGTAAGGTGGTCTAGTATTCCCTTTAAGAATTTTCCAGAGTTTGTTGTGATCCACATAGTCAAAGGCTTTGGTGTAGTCAATAAAGCAGAAGTAGATGTTTTTCTGGAACTCTCTTGCTTTTTCTATGATCCACGGATGTTGGCAATTTGATGTCTGTTTCCTCTGCCTTTTCTAAATCCAGCTTGAACATCTGGAAGTTCTCGGTTCATGTACTGTTGAAGCCTCGCTTGGAAAACTTTAAGCATTACTTTGCTATTGTGTGAGATGAGTGCAATTGTGCAGTAGTTTGAACATTCTTTGGCATTGCTCTTCTTTGGGATTGGAATGAAAACCCACCTCTTCCAGTGCTATGGCCACTGCTGAGTTTTCCAAATTTGCTGGCATATTGAGTGCAGCACTTTCACAGCATCATCTTTTAGGATTTGAAATAGTTCAGCTGGAATTCCATCATGGTCAATCTCACTCATAAAAACACTGATGCAAAAATTCTTAGTAAATTACATGTAAGAAAAAAATCCAACAATGTTTGAAAAGGATAATTATGTATAATGATTAGGTGGGCCTTATACCAATCTGGGTGTTCATTGGAAGGACTGACGTTGAAGCTGAAACTCCAATACTTTAGCCACCTGATCCAAAGAGCTGACTCATGTGAAAAGACACTGATGCTGGGAAAGATTGAGGGCAGGAGGAGAAGAGGACAACAGAAGTTGAGATGGTTGGATGGCATCACCGACTCAATGGACATGAGTTTGGGTAAACTCCAGGAGTTGGTGAAGGACAGGGAGGCCTGGCGTGCTGTGGTTCACAGGGTCGCAAAGAGTCGGACACAGCTGAGCGACTGAACTGAACTGAACTGATACCAATCTGCAAACTTAACATTTGTTAAAGTAATTCTCAGCAAACCAGAATTAGGAGGGAAAGTCCTTAATCTGATAAAGGATGTCTATAAAAATCCTAAAACAAATGTCATATTTAATGGTAAGACATTAAAATCTTTCCCTTTGACATTCAGAAATAATTGAGGGTGCTTGTTATGACCACTTCTATTAAGCCTATTACTGGAGGCCCCAGGGAATAAAACAAGAAGAAAAGTTAAAAGGATTGGAAAAGAAGAAATAAAGCTCACTGTTTGAGAGTAATTCAACTGTGTAAATAGGAAAAAACTAACAGCAATAATCTACAGCAATTAAATATTCTAATAAATTATTAGAATTGACATAAAATTTGGAAATTTCTAGATACAAAATCAATATATAAAAATCAATTGAGAGACATTAATGAAGATCTAAATATTTAAAGGAATATGCCATATTCATGGGTTGGAAGCTTCAGTAATTTTGTCAGTTCTAAATTTACTTACAGGTTTAATGATATCCCAATTCAATCTCAACAGCTTACTCTGTTTTATTGAGATTTATTGAGATTATTATAAGTCAAGAAGACTGTAAAATTTGTATGGAAATGCAAAGGGCTTAAGGGAGCTCCCTGGTGGCCTAATGATTAGGACTCAGTGCTTTTACTATGGTAGCTCAAGTTCAATTCCTGGTTGGGGTGCTGAGATCCTGCAAGCCAGGCGGTGTAGCAAAAAAAATAAAAGAGAGAGAGAAAGAAAAGAAAAAATATGCAGAGGAAAAAATTTAAAAATCCAAGATTTTTGAAAAAGAATTCCTGGGATGCCTTGCTATATTAGGCACTAATACACTGTAAAGCTATAATAAACAAAATATTGTTGAAATGGTACAGAGAAAAACAAATAGACAACTGGAACAATTAGAAAGCACCAAAATAGGCCCTAAGAACATGTGATATATGACAGAGGTAGCACAACAGTGTAGCAGGAAAAGGACATGCTTTTCAATTAATGATACTGGAATAACTGGATATCCATATGGGAAAAACAGAAACTGGACTCCCATCTCATATAATATGCAGATAATAATTATAAATGGATTAAAAAAAAAAACCTCTTAAAGATTTTATGAGATAGGAGAATGCATTTAGGACCTCAAGGTAGAGAAGGATTTCTTAATCAAGACACCTAAAAAATATTAACCATAAAGGAAAACAAATTTCACAGTATTAAAATGATATTTAGTAAAGGCAGCATTGAAAAACCCTGAAAAGATAGGTTTTGCCATAGAATGGGTAAAGATAATTGGTAACATATACAACCAATGAAGATCTAGAATCCAGAATATATAAAGAAATCCTACATATCACAGGAAAAAAAGGCACCCCCAGAGAAAATGTGGCAGAAACAAGGACAGGAACCTCAGATAAGAGGAAAGCAAATGGCCAACAAACACGTGAAAAAATGAGCCATCTCAGTTATCAAGGAAATGCAATTTTATACTATGGTGAGAAACTACTATATTCTCTTCAGTTTGGCAGAAGGTAAAAATATTGATCATACCAAGGATGTGGCACACAGGAACTCTGAAACACTGCTGATGAGAACGCACATTTTGGAATTATTCTGGCATTATCTCATAAAGTTGGACATAAGAACAGTCTTTGATCCAGCAACTCTGTTCCCAAGTATGGACCCTGCAGAAATGCAGACTATGTATACCAAGATAGGCATTCAAGACTGTTCACAGCAGCGTTGTTTATAATTGCCAAAAACAGAAATAATTCTATATTAATTAAGGTGTTTCCTGTTATAACAACCAGTGAAGTCTCAGGGGCCTGATACACTGTAAGTTTACTTCTTTCTCCCATAATAACCCAATGAGGGTGGTCCTATTCAGGGGCTTTCTTAAGCAGCTTTCCTCCTATTGGTGATCCAGGAATCCAGGGTTTCTCCGCCTCAAGACTCTATCATCTTCCACAAATGGCTTCCAAGGCCACCCACAATCATCTCCGGTGTAGAGAGAGAGGAAGGACCAGGGAGGATCGTATGTTGGAGGTTCCTAGGAACCAGGCCAGAATCCATGTCCACACTTCACTGGAAGGAGGACCTGTAGTCCAGATGTTCTCAGGGACGAAGAGGCACCCAAGAGCAGTAACTCATTGTTGGCCCCTGCCACAAACCATTCATACAATGGGATGTGATCCGGCAATGGAAATGAACGAACTACACCCATACACCAAAATGTGAATGACTCCAATAAAACATGATGTTGAAGAAAAGAATCCAGACCCCAAAGATACTTAAAATGTGGTTTCATTTCTATCTACATCTATATATGCAGTTCAAAACAGACAAAACCGAACTCTATGGCTAAGGGAATATACATAGGTAGTAAGAGTGTAAGGAAAGCAGAACTGTTACAATGAAAAGTTTAGACAGTACCTCTGGAGGAAGAAGGAATTTGTGGCTGGGATGGATACAACTGTAAAGGTTATACAGGGGTTTATATACTTTTCCTCACATGTATTACAGTTTATAATATATCCACACATAAAAGTTCCAAAAGTCACATGTGTTTTCCACCTTAATATAAGAGAAACATGCTATTTGGAGCAGAGAAAAGCAGTTTCCTTGAGGCTGGAACACCATTACTGCCCTCTAGCAATCCAAGCGTTACTGTCTCCCCTTCTAGAAACTAAATACCTTCCAGACCTAATTTTCTCTGATTTACCATTTCGATGGGGAAGAAAAAGTTGTGTTACCATTTGACATAATTGCCAAACACCCAATTCTGTCCTTGTATTGGACACTCCATGAATGTTATTGTCTGATACTGTCTTCCACAATTACCGCCCCTCTCCTGAGTTGATGAAGTCTGTGGCACCCGCTAGTTTTGCAGTTAACAAACGCCACTTTACTAGGAGCGTTACTCCTCCCCTCATGATCTCTTTATCTTTGTTTCCTATAGTAACTTGTAAATTCCAGTGAGTCATATTTCTCTTGTTCCAGACACTTAGCTTTCAAATCTGTATTTTCCACCCTCCAGTGCACAATTGGTTTTATATTCTGTTGTGTCTCCCTTTCATCATCCTTGAATTCTACAGCTGGGAAAAGCTTTCGTCCAGTTCCCCAGCCCTGAACACCTTTGTTTTTCCATTTCACAGACCCAGGAATCTATTCTCGGGTACTGACTCAAACACTTGGCTTTTGAAGGTAGATAATTTGAAGTATTCCCATGTCTCTCTCCTTGCATAAAAGGCATTTGTACTGGTGTCCTTCAGCAGAAACTTCTCTCTGCCTCCTACTGGGATATCCAAAGGGTTTGGTTGGCTTCCAGCCCTGGGTTCCAGAGATGGTGGCATTTTAATGGCAAGATTCCCACTACCTCTTGATCGTGAACCGGGCTGGAGTGAAATGTTCAGTGTAAATGGGAATAAGACAAGGATAGCGGAGTTGCTTCCCCTTGGCTTCCACTGCATCTTTCAGCTTACTTGTCAGATCCGTTTCAACCAAGATCTCGGAAAGTGGGGCTTGCAAGGTCTTTTTTCTCTCTTTCTTATTAAAAAAGAAATTTTTCTCTTAAAAAGCAAGTGCTTTTTCTTTTTCATTCACCCCCAGGAAGAATATCTATTTGAGACAGTGGCCAAATGTTTTTTGGGGTATTTCTTTTCTATTTTTCCCTCCCTGAGTCAAATTAAGGTGGCCCGAAAGCCGGTTTTCATGTTGTGCAGAGTTTATCTCCGGTGATGTTGGTACAATTTATCGGCACACTCTCTGACTGAATTACCTCTTTGGAGAAAAAGTGCAAGTTGCAGAACTAACACTCATAAAACTAATGAGTAGATAAACAGCAGACCCAAAAGCTGTGAAACAATAATAGAAATAATCAAGTTGGATATAATTTATTACTTGTTGTTTTCTAATAGTTTATCATACAACCTGACTATTGTTGATTTCAGGGGTTTCATCTTCAAGTTTCCTATCAGGCAGAGGCTGTTTAGGGCATCTTGGGAGGAGAATCAGGTTGCAAGGAAGTGTGGTTTTATGCAGGGCTTCCCCACAGCTGCCCCCTCCCCCATCTCTTTCTATTGTAAATTACCTGAGACAGCCTGTGGTAAAGAATCTGGAGCTATTTTGACATTAAAATAAAAGTCCTTTTAAAAATGGCATTTATTATTTTCAAAAACAAATTGGTAAAAATCCATTCAACCTAAAATGCTTCAAGTGATTACTTTGAGCATTTCAAAAAATAATTTAAAGTATCAGACCTGTTTTAAAAAAAACTCAAAAATTCTAAAATGTGCCTACTATGTATAGATCTCAAGCTTTAATATGACATGATTTCTAAACCTTATCATGTCAGCATCCTCAGTTTGTCACGGCATAATTGGAAAAAAATTATTTTTACATCTGATAAAATGGAAATATTTCTCATGGAAAAGCATAAAAATTTCCAATGAATAGAATGCAGTGATCATATAAAGGGTCATCAAGCCTAGCATATACCTGGCATTTTAACAGTGCCCTGAATCCTCAAAGATTGCTTGGAGGCAAACTAATTTGAAAAGAACTACATAAATATTAAAAATATCCATGCTGGTTTAAAAAAAAAAAAGAAACTTTCTTCTAACTGAACTACATATCTTAAAGAAGATTTTTCTTTATAAAGGAGAATATATAGGCTTATTTAAATGATGTTTAATAATCAGCTAGTCAAGAAATAATAAATTAAGGCTACTACCCCCACCATACTCTCAAATTAGGCACGTACTCGCACACACACACGTACACACATTTAACTGATGTGCTGGCAATTTCACTTTAAACTGTCTGGATTTTTCTGGTTAATCTTACATGTTGAATAATAACATAAAGTGTTTTGGGGTGCAATCACTTTATATTAATGGTCGATTCCTTGCACAAATAATGCTTTTCAGAAATCTACCTTAAGGGAAAAAATGTTGAAGGAGGAACATTCACTTTTTTCCCTATGTCTGCTGTATCATTCTCTCCTAAAACTGTGCTCTCTGATTAAAAGAAAAAGTTAAGGATGTCCCAAAGTAAAATAAATCATAAACTAGAATTTAACTATCAGTATGGTATTTGAGAGTTGGGGAAGGGACTGTGTGGATGGGGTGGGGTACACTAGGGGAAGTGGTTTCACAGCTGGTTCTCCTTCAAAGACATAAGGCAGGTTAGGGTATTTTTCACGTTTCCTCCAGAGCTGCCAGCTTCTGCTCACCAGCAACCCCAGAACACACAGGCTCTCCCCTCTGATCCTCACAATGTCCAGTGCCCTCGTTCCTTCCATCCTGTGTGTCCGTGCAACCAGCTCGGGGTTGTGCCCTAAATACTGGAAAGTCACAAATCACTGGTTCAAATAGACCCGCGTCTTCAAAGGACAGAGTGGGGAGTAGTGAGGGAAGAGGGAGGGGAGATGCTTAAAGTGATTTACGACCCCCCTAGGAGAGGGGTTTTGGCACCTGGGCCATTATGCTGGGACCAGGATCCGGCAAGTAACAAGACATTGAAATGTACAAGGGGCTGGTAAGGATAGTTCAATTTTCTCTGGATTAGTCAGGCATTTGATGCAAATAAGTAAACACCAAAATCACCTCCAACACAGTCCAAAACACCTCTTTCCCCTTTCACTCTCTCTCTTTCTTTCCCCCAGTTTGAAAGAGACTAGAGACAAGAAAAAAGAGGTCTTGTGTATTCAAAGTGTTAATTCAGAACTTCTTTCTCTAATGCTCTCATGAAACATTTTAATTGTCTGACTTTGCATTCAAAAGCCTTGTTTGCAACTCCTAATTGCAGGCTGCTTTGAACAAATAATTGAAATGCATGACTTGTGGGGCCTGCTTAAACAATTATAATGTGCTTTGCCGCTAGGTGCCGGTCCCCCTCCCACCCCCGGCCCTTTCTGCATAATGACGAGCAGCCAGCTTGATATTTGCAGGCAAGTTAAAACCATGCTAATTTGCTGCGCTGCAATCTGGGACCGTGGCAGCGGCAGTACCTGCATTAGTGCTTGCCACAGCAAAAATGGCTCTCATAGTTCAATTGAATGTTAAGAAGACCTTTTCGTTTTCTGCTGAGAGGCTCCCACTGGGGTTTTGTTTTCAAAATACAAATCTTTCACGTGCCTGTTAGTTTTGTATCTACACACAATTTATGGAGCTATTTTCCTGAAGATGTTCCCCAACCTGATTTTAGCATAGTCCTCAACAAAAGAGGTTCCTTATTTTCAGGGGGCTCAGGTTTAGAAATGAAACAGAAGTGTCCAGGTCTCAGGATCGGCCTAAGACTTGCCACAGCTGAGGACCACACACAGGGACGAGGCGCCTGAAAAGCGGTCGCAACTCCCTCGCTTTGAGGATCTAGGACAGGACATCAGATGTGCCTGCACGGAGTCTCCCTGTCAGGATTCAGAGGCTTAAACAGACGAAGACTGTGCTCTCTTGCGTTCTGAACATGAAATTTGCTATCTATTGAAATTGTAGCAAAACACACATAACAGAAAGTGTACTCTTCTAACTGTTCACTTAAGAATGCCCAGTTCAGTGGCTTTCACACACATTGGTGTGTGATGATCAATATCCACCTGCAGAACTCTTTTCATCTTGTGAAACAGAAACTCTGCACCCATTAAAGGTTAATGCCCCATTCCCCCTCCCTACAGCCCCTGACAGCCACCTTTCTACTTTCTGGCTCTATGAATCTGACTACTCTAGATTGCACTAGTGTAGGTTTAAAAAAAAAAAAAGATGCTAAACGGAGCACTTTTTAAAAATCCAACCTTACAAGTTTAAAGATTAAAAAGATAAACATTTTACTCTTTAAGAAAGAACTATATCTTTATTGGAATGAAATGGTTCAGGTAACTGGCAATTCTCACATTATCTTATTTCTATTTAAGATGTTGGGTGGAGGGAATGCTGAGTAGATTGAGAAAAACGTAGACCAAAAAATTCACTCTTTTAAGATGGCAGTTCTGCCTGATAAAAATAGCGCTGAAAATGACTTCTCTGTTCCCAGGTACCTCTTAGATGCCCCGGTGGTCTTGGCACAATCCAAGGATAGAGACTCTGGTGGTCCAGGCACTATGCTTCATATTTGATTAGTTTTAAGGGTTCACAATGACCCCTGAGATGGGTATTTCTCTTTCGTGGATGTGGGAAGAGAAAGCTCAGAAAAGATGGGTAAGTTGCCCAAAGCCACACAGAGACTCTGTAGGGAGACTGGGATTCCAGTCTGGTTACTGGGACTCAAAACTTCTTTTCAAGTCACTGAGCAGCACAGCAGGAAGTATCTACAGGAAGTGGTGCTTCAAAGACACTGGCTGTTTGGTAGGGGGAGTGGGGATTAACAGCAAAGACACAGGTGTAGCAGGTGTGTGGGATTGAGGGAAGAGAATTCCTCATCATTGTTATGAATACCCCAATCTTGCCTGCAATACGTTGTACCCAGCAGGTGGTATTGGGACCCTCTTTGAGAATCTCTGGCCTAACGTTTCTTGGTCTTAATCTCCAGAGAAGAGTCCGAAGATACTCTTCATAACCCACTTTTGAGCTAAGAAAGCCATTCATCCCAGTAACAATAGCTGGCCTTTATTGAGTGATTACCATGCGCCAAGCTTTGTATGCATCGCAAATACAGGCAGCCTTGTTCTCAAGTTCCCACACTTAACACTACTGTGGAGAAGTTCTCCTAACATACAACACAAGCTGCAGAGCCCTTTTCTACTCCAAACCTTCTGTGCAGAGCCTGTGCATGGGACCATTGGGTGTATTGCTCCAAATGGGATGCTCTTATCTATAAGGCGCAGACTGAGCTGTTTGAAGTATATATTTGAGTCTTTTGAATTACCATATGGTGAAATGACAGAAAACATCCACTTTGCTTTTCTAGGCAGGTGGTCAAGTCCCTCTGCTGCTGCTGCTGCTGCTAAGTCGCTTCAGTCGTGTCCAACTCTGTGCTACCCCATAGACGGCAGCCCACTAGGCTCCTCTGTCCCTGGGATTTTCCAGGCAAGAACACTGGAGTGGGTTGCCATTTCCTTCTCCAATGCATGAAAGTGAAAAGTGAAAGTGAAGTCACTCAGTTGTGCTCGACTCTTAGTGACCCCATGGACTGTAGCTCACCAGGCTCCTCCGTCCATGGGATTTTCCAGGCAAGAGTACTGGAGTGGGGTGCCATTGCCTTCTCCGCAAGTCCCTCTAGGTACCCACTAGAGAAAGAAACTAGTGGGAAGGGAACAGCAGTTTCCAAACCTTTTTGGCATCAGGGACCAGTTTCGGGGAAAACAAATTTTCCATGGGCCAGGCTGCGGTGGATGATTTTGTTATTATTCAAGTGCATTACATTTATTGTACACGTTATCTCTATTATTACTACATCAGCTCTGCCTCAGATCATCAGGCATCAGATCCTGATGCTCTGAGGACTCCTGAACTATAGAGGGAATAAAAAGATATGGACAGTCTCTGTCTTGGGATAGAAATTTTGTTTCAGGCATCTTGTTGGCTGAAGCACAAACTCCTACGTTATTTTGTTCCTTTGAAGCCCAGATAAAAAATTCAGATTTGTGCTATGGACATCAAATGATGTACACATTTATTATGAATTTCCCCCAGAAGTATTCATTCATAGTACAGTAATTCAGAGCCCTGACTTTGAAGCTTGAAAACTCATGTTCAAATCCTGTGTCCATCTGTCATTTATTAGCTGTGTGATCTTGGGCAAGTTACTTAACTTCTCTGTTTCCTATTTTCCTTTCTCAGTTTCCTCATCTGGAAAATGGGAATAACAACAGCACCTACATCATAGAGGTTACTGGAGTTACATGGGTTAAGTCTGAATAAATGATACCTACTATTATTACCCTGAGAGGTAATTAGGCCTCCAAAATGTTCTTGTCAAACATGCTTCACCAGAATTTAACCAAGCTTTCACGTCTACAGTGAAGGCTTTAAAACATACAAGAGGTAGAAGGACAAAATACACACTACTACAAGGAGAAAACATCAGACAGAATTATGATACAGGACAAGTGGCCAGTATCTTCCTCTTGATTGTTATCCAACAATAACTCATCTTCCAATTAGTCTAATGTTTATGCCTCTGTTATGGGGCCACTGGGCCTGGGCAGAGCAGGTCTTAGGTCCATGTTGTGATGAAAGCTAGCTGACTACCCTCAACCACACAGCCGGTAAGGACCGAGGTAAGAACACAGCATCCTTTCCCCAACATCTGTTTTTCTCAACTCCCCTTCACCTCTGCCCCACTCCACGCCAACTCCTATACCTCAAACGCTGAGATCATTTTGATTTGGCTAGTCTAACTACAGTTAGGAGAACAGCTGAGACAAAACAAACAGAAAAACTGAAACCCACCCCACATGCCGGGATTGATTTACCTTTTTGTAGATTTGAGTCACTGCTACCTGCTGAACTTGCTACCTGACTGTATCCTCGGGTGGTGGGCCAGGGCTGACTCACTTTGCCCCAAGTGCCTGATGAAGGAAAGCACATTCAAAGGCAAATCTGCTTGCTCTGCAGTTTGCTCTTGATTATTCACTAAGACTTTCAGGACTTATCTAGTAGGTGTTACTGGAAGAATCTGCGGCTGTGAATGTGGCCCTCTTTGCCCAGCATCTAGTCCAATAAGAGACACAGCCAAGTTTTCAGATGTGTTTTCTGCTGAGGATGTCTTTCATCATTTTTCATCTTTAAATACTGACCCAACAAAGGGCCCCCCCCCCCCCAAAACTGGGAATTTAAGCATCATAATGAAGAGCTGACTGTAATGAATTGAAACACAAGGACTACCTAAAATTCCACAACTCTATTATAGTAGTCAAAAAGAGAAAGCAAGCAAATAGACTCTCATTTATTATCGTTGGAGTAGGCTATTATACCAACTACTTACTGAGAAAACTGTAAATAACTATATTTCGAGTATATATCAAATACCAGTTGACAAGGTAAGGTCTTCTCTATGGGTAAATACTGGTTAGGAAATGTAGAAGAAATGATAAAATTAGAAAACTCAGCATTCTGCAATCCCTAAAGAAATATTAGAGTCAACCAAGGATCCTCTGTGGACAGTAGAAGATAAGGAATTAGGTTCACACAGTTCAAAGTACTATCCCCTCTCCCCGACACACCAGATTCCTCACAAGTGACAAGACAAAACAAGCAGGGCATCAGAGTACGTGATACAAGCTCATGATCCTTAGCATGACAAAAGTATGACAGTCAGACGTTACATACTTCTTGCAATATAAAGTACACAGCACCACCTATAAAATATTCTCATCAAAAACACTTCACCCAAATCACTGCCTTTAGATACAGGAAATACAGGGAGGAGAAAACAAGATAAATGTCATCACAAGAGGAAAAAAATTCAGACAATTCAAGAATTATGATACAGTCCTCAGGACACTAGTCTTGTATCCTCAATTAATCAATGTCATGAAAATGGAGAGGAGACAAAGAGATGGATCCTAGCATAGATAATCCACAAGAATCAGGATTAGAATTCTGATTCTAATCCTGATTAGAATCAGGAGGCAAATCTGCTCGCTCTGCAGTTTGCTCTTGATTATTCACTAAGACTTTCAGGACTTATCTAGTAGGTGTTACTGGAAGAATCTGTGGCTGTGAATGTGGCCCTCTTTGCCCAGCATCTAGTTCAATAAGACTAGAATTCTATCATTTTCTGGAAGCTGACTCTTTCAAGAACAGTGCCCATTGCAAGGAACAGGCCATATTAGGCACTCAGGATATATCTGTTAAATGAAAGCATAAGTCAGCCAATGGAGTCTACAGATGAGATCAAACAGGCTCCAAGAGCTAACTGCTTTGCTCAAGGACAGGTAGCTGGTTAGCAGCCAAGCTGGGACTAAAACTTGATCTATCTGTTCCTAACCTTCTTATGCAATGCTCTACTTTTTGCTTTCTCATGTATAATTTAGTACTACATTTTAAAAACCTTAAGAAACATAGCAACCAAATATAATGTATGGTTCTTAGTTGGATCCTTGTTTGAATAAACCAACTACAAAACACATTTTGAAAACAACTGAGAAATTGAACAGGGACTGGCTACTGGATGACACAGAGGAGTCTCTGACGATTACATCAGGTGAGATAACGGAATTGTGGTTACACAGGAAGTGGTTTGTCCTTATCTTCCAGAGACACATACCAAAAATTTTAGGGGTAAAAGTCATGACACTGGCAATTTTCTTTAAAATACCCCAGCACAAAGACCTTGGTGGAGCATTAGTGGTAACATGTTAATAACTATTAAATCTAGGAAAATGGTATTTTTTGTTTGTGTTTTGTTTTGTTTTTGGCTATGCTGCTTGTGGGATCTTAGTTTGCCTACCAGGGATCAAAGCCGGGCCCTCAGCAGGGAGACTGCAGTCCTAGCCACTGGAACCACCTGTACATGGGTATTTATTTATTAGGACATTCATTTACTTGAAAATGTTCATAATAAGACAGAAAAATGACTGGTTGATAAACAGGCAGTCAGATTAGACAGAGAGATAGATAGAAACCCAGTCAGCAAAAGCCTGGAATTCTTTCATTTCTCAATGTTCCTCAATTTTACCTAATTAGGATATGAACGATACAAAAGAAAAATTTCCCAAACAGCTATTTTTTAAGAATTTTAGAATATTGATTTAATTCTCAGCAGAAATAACTATTCTTGAACACCATTAAATCACACGTACTTGCACAGTACAATGTCCTGAATAAACAGGTTAGAAGTCACTGAAGAGTCCAAAAATGTTTAAGATGCGTCCTCAAACACTGCATCGGAACTGTTTTTCCTCATGATGTTTCATCAACAAAAACCAAAAGGGGAGGATGCCAAGGACAACCGAGGTTAGTAAATCCCGGGGCTACAGCAGACTTTAGCTTTCTGCTGGTGCTAAGTCTGAGGAGAAGCATGCGACCCTTAGTTAAAGTACTCTCCATCACATCTGAATAGTAATTCTAAGAGGGTGCCACAGAGAGGACAAGCAATTGGCTTCTGCTTAACATTCTGCTGACCCCAAAGAATTCAGCTATTTAACATTTGGAAACAGGGTACGGAGAGACAGCTCTTTCTTCCTATCTATTCATTTAAAACAAAAAAAATGGCAATTTTTTTTTTCCTGCATTGGATTTATGTTGCTGCGTGCAGGCTTTCTCTGGTTGCAGCAAGCAGGGGGCTACTCTGTTTCCTAGCAAGGGCTCTAGAGCACGTGGGCTTCAGTAGTTGCGGTACAAGGGTTCAGTTACTCCATTGCACGTGGAAGCCTCCCGGACCAGGGATGGAATCCGTGTCCCCTACACTGGCAAGCAGGGTCTTAGCCACTGGACCACCAGGCAAGTCCCTCTTCTACCTATTCTAACCTCCAGTTTTACCCACAGAAAAGGAGTCATCTGTCTGTGTGGCTGCAGTGATCATACCATACCTGCTCAGTGCCAGAATACCGTAAACTGCAAGAAGAGACTACAAATTTGAACATGAGAAAATATTGAGGAAACCTTTGATTCATCACTGTATGAGTTTAAGGAGCTAAACTATGCATGAAAGAAAACAGAAAGAAGATTATGGAAGGAGCACTGTCTTTGGAATGGGTAGACCCGGGTGTTCGCCCCAGTTTTGCCTCCAACTGGCTACCTGTCAATCGACACAGGACTTAGCCTTTCTTGTCTATTAGATAGCTATCAATCTATTTCTTTCCTTGTGCCACAACTGTTGTTTGAGAGCACAGTAAGTTTGAGGATGAGATGGCTGGATGGCATCACCAACTCGATGGACGTGAGTCTGAGTGAACTCCAGGAGTTGGTGATGAATAGGGAGGCCTGGGGTGCTGCGATTCATGGGGTCGCAAAGAGTTGGACACGACTGAGTGATTGAACTGAATTGATGTGCCAGCTAGGAAAACGTGTCTGCTTCCAGAAAATGAAAGACATCAAAAGCCGCGTAGGGTAGTCCTGAGTTATCTTTGGCTCCACTTTCCCCTTCCCCTCCTTTTGCCTGATGCTGTGTCAACACTAGGATGTATGTTCACAAGAGCAGAGAAAAAGCAAACTGGTAGCCCATGACCAATCCAACTCACCATCACGGTCTGTGTTGATTATACAGGGCACCTGCCCAGGTGTTTTTCTAATAGGGAAGTACTTCTCCATACTGCTGTCTTTATCAAAATTAGGAAAATCAGACAGAGGATAGATTAAGAGCAAAAGATGTTTTCAGGGAAATGGTACTGAGCATACACTGGGCCCTGCCTTCTGTTGTTTTTTTTTTTTTTTAAACATATACCCTGTCTGACCTGTATAGCTGTTGAGTTTGTGATGCTTCTCTCTAAAGGACAAATCTGTCTGTACCCTGACTCTCCAAAGGCATGTTGTTCCCTAATACAAGGGGTTGGGGGAGAAGCAGGGAGAGGAAGTTGAGCAGAGGCTGCCCTCTTTCTATAACTTTGCAGTCACAGCACAGCCAGACCCATCTCACACTCGGAGCTGAGACACGCTGGGGATTATCTGGCTCAATCCTGTTACTTAATATATGAAGAAATCAAGCCTCAGGGAAGTCAAGAGCTTGACACAAGCCAGACAGCCGAGCCGGAACAAGCTGAACCCGAGTGTTTTTTCCTCTCCTTGAAGACGCCTTACCCTGAAGTGAAAGCGAAACTATAGCTTCTATTAAATCATGTTTTGTATCATCTCTGAGGACCACAACTTTAGACAGGTTTGTTTCCACTCCAAGTTGATGGTCTAAGTGAAATCTCTCCTGCTGTCCTGGCATTAGGAACCCAGAAAAAAATGAGCCCCCAAGAGTAGGCCCATTAGCAGCATGTTCTGCAAAGCTTCTCCAGCTGACTAAGGAGCACTTCAGAGAGCCAAGTTCATCTCTCTCATGTCGCAAGAGAGCACAGGCTCTTGCAGGAATGTCATAAGTGCAAAACAAAGGAACTTGGGGAAAGCAATAGAGTTTTGGGTTGAGGATATGAACTTGGAAGTCTAACCAGACCTGGTGGGCAGGGGATCTCTTCCTTGACTCCATTTCCCTTTCTGCAATATCGAGCTGATAGCACCTGTCCTTGTTGGAATGAAATGAGATGATAAGTAAGATAATGTCAGCACATAGTAAGTACCTGAAAGACATTAGTCAGCATGATTATAGGCAAACAAATGCATTATGTGCTTGGACTGCTTTTAGTTGTTTCTGTTTTGGAGAGACCAGATAATCGTAACTCCCTTTCACAAGTCATTTAGGTATTGAAATCTCAATAGACATTTTGAACAAAGGTTAGGTGGCTCAACGGTAAAGAACCTGCCTGCAGTGCAGGAGGCGCAGGAGTTGCAGTTTCAATCCTTGGGTCAGGAAGATCCCCTGGAGGAGGAAATGGCAACCCACTTCAGTATTCTTGCCTGGAAAATCCCATGGACAGAGAAGCTTGGCAGACTACAGTCCATGGGGTCGAAAAGAGCTGGACACAGCTGAGCCACCACACAATTCAATATGATGAAAGCAGAAAATTTCCCAGCATAAATCTTTTTTTTTTTTTTTTTTAAGGGGACCTCAAACCAAGTTCAACTCTAATTGGGTACCTTGGCAAGACTGTTAGTCTGTTCTCCCTGTAGTATGTCAAACTGGACATGCTTACCAACGGGCCATTCCTCTTCTGCTTTAATCACAGTGGGTACTTCCACAATAACACAGCAGTCACTACTAATAGCAATCACTACTAGTGTGATTTTGAAAAGTGAAAAGAGACAAAGGAAAAAAGCCCAAGTGATTCCTTCCTGTGCAAATGTCCAAAATTGCTTCCCAGCCCCAGCAGTCCCCAAGCCACCACATAAGCAGCTGTTTGTGTGGCACTGTGATACGTACCCTATTGTTTATCCCTAAGCTTAATGGAGTGTGAATTGTGGATTACTAGAAGGAATACTCTTCTCAAATGATTTTTTGGGGGGAGACTTGGCTTTACAAAATGTGTAAGGTTTACTCTAAAAGTAATTCATTGAACATTTTAAAAAGGAAACAACTGTAAAGGACAGATAACTAACAGAGTGATATCAATAGGACCTCAAGTCAGGCACTTCTTTGGCAGTCCAGTGGCTGAGACTCCATGCTCCCGTGCAGGGGGCCTGGGTTCCACCTCTGGTCAGGGAACTAGATTCCACATGCGGCAACTAAAGATCCTGTGTGCTGCAATGAAGATTAAAAATCCCATGTGCTGCAAGTAAAAGCCAGTGTAGCTAAATAAATAAAACTAAATATTAAAAAAAATATGACAAATACACACACACACACACACACATATATCACAAAATGTTTATAGCTATTGATATTACCTGGGTAGTGAAGTAGTGGCTAATTTTTATTTCACTTTTACCAGTCTGTATTTGCTATTTTTATCTACAATAAACATATTCCTGTTTTTTAAAAAAAAGAAAGAAAGAAAAAAATCAATTTAAGGAAAAACGAACCAACTGAAGTATTCTGGGGATCATAATCAGTGGGGAGGCTGGCTACAATGGTAGAACAACTCTTGTCTTTGTTGACGCTTGCCAGTAGCCCCATCTCTAAACTGGCCTGTCAAGGAACACCCCCTAAGGACTCAGGGCCTTGGGGTCTCAGTAGTGATATTTATGTTACCATAAACATGTCTGCCATCGTACAGATTTCCCACTCTGACCTTTCCCATTTCCAAACTCTGAATCAATGTCTATCACATCTGTTCTTTTCTTTGGCAAATGGAATTGCCAAAAGAAGTAGAAACACTGAATTTTTAACAGTTAGTTCCTTTAAATTGGGAGTGGAGACATAGTCTTATTAGTGCTTTGTAGCATGAAACTCTCTGGGTTTTATGGTCTTTTCTCAAGTGACATTTTCAGGTCCTTTGGTAAGACAGTGGCACCCACTATGCTCCACTGACAGTCCGGGGAGTGAGAAGACACACCCAGCAGAATGTCAACTCTAGTTGGCTGGTGACAGAGCAAGCAGTAAGGAGGAGGAAAGTCGTCTCGTGCAAGTTTGGAGAGTGAGTTTTCAGTGCTTCTGTATATATTTGCTTCACTTCTATGGATGTTTTAGGTCTTGGCTTACAGGTCACTTCTACAAGAATGTCCTTCCTGACTCCTCAGATTAGCTGGTCCCTGTGGTACTGTTATTGTACTTCGTGTTTCTCACCGTGGCATCTCTCATGCTGTAATCAAACAATTACATGGGTAACTGTGTGTTTAACTGTCTCTCCCACTAGTCAATGAGAGGAAGGACTATGTCTTTTTGCTGCAATATTCTCAACACCTAGTTCTGAGGCTACAGCATAGTTATTTACTGAACAGCTGAGTAAATGAATGAAATACCTCTCTAGCCAGTTTCCTTGCCCTCTTTTTGTTGGGGGCATTCAACTTCATATTGATTGCTTACCAAACTCACGATAGTACAAATTTTAAAATATTTACTGTGCATTGCCACACAGTGATTCCTGGATGTAATTGGTCCTTTATACTTTTTCAGGGCTTTCCAAGCCCTAAGGTGGTATAGTTGTGGTTGCTGCTTTCATAGTAGATTTGAGGAAGAAAAGGCTCAGCAAACAACTGACCCAACCGAAGTCACAAAGAGCCGGAAGCACCAGTGGGAGTGTTTCCCGTGTACGCACGGACCCTCCGGGATGAGTGGGTAACCTGCTCCCTTGAGCATCAGCCCTGACCCTGCAGCCTTTCCTCTGCAGAACATCCGGTCCTGGGCCCCCTATACTTTAGAGGTTCATATATGGTGGATGTGACTAATAATGTTTTAAACTTACTCCAAATTTGTATTTTATAGAGGCACTAGAGATGATTTTAAGTGATATAAGCATGTTTATTTTAATAGGTACAAATGTAATGTGAATTACAAAAAATTATGAACAGACACAAAATTAACATTTTTCTTTCTATTACTGCTTTGGATGATGCTATGTATAAAGAAAAGTCAGTTTAAAGAAATATGTCAAATAAATAGAATAAAAATAGTTCACAGATCAGGCAAATACTGGGAAGGCATTACAGAAATAGCTGAGCTTGGAAAACATCATTTTAAGTCTAAGAATTGAAGAACTAGGTATTCAATAAATGTCCATTCATCCTTTTATTGCAAAAATTTGTTGAGATCCTACTTTGAGTCCTAATTGCTAGAGAAACAATGGTGAGCAAGGTAGTACCCCTACTCTCAGCAAGCTACAGCCATTCACATGAAGGAGTAGAGGAAGAAAGGAAGGGAAGGGAAAGGAGGGACTGAAATGAAAAGGAATCTTGTCTAGATTGGCATTTCTAAAGTTCTTGTTCTTCTAGGAGCCATCACTATAAAAGTATGCATGGATATTTAGAAATCATACCCTCTTTGTTTTCAGTTTTTGAATATTGGTAAAAATGTTCAAAATGTCTATTTTTTATGTTGATGTAATAAGGGCAGATATTCTTGGGCTTCCCTGGTGGCTCAGACAGTAAAGAATCTGCCTGCAATGTGGGAGACCTGGGTTTGATCCCTGGATTGGGACAATCCCCTGGAGGGGGTGCATGGCAACCCACTCCAGTATTCTTGCCTGGAGAATTCCCGTGGACAGAGGAGCCTGGTGGGCTACAGTCCATGGGGTCAAAAAGAGTCAGACACAACTGAGTGACTAAGCACATAACATCACAATAATGGTAGGTAATGAGTTTTACATTTTGGATTTTCAACAATGTGAAAAAAAGGAGGGAGGGGGAAGGAAAGAGTGAAGACAGGAGGGAAGGAGGAAGGGTAAGAAGGAACAATATTCAAATACAGGAATTTTGAAGAATATAATAGAGCTAGGGGGCTTCCCAGGTGGCACTAGTAGTAAAAGAACCTGCCTGTCAATGCAGGAGACATAAGAGACGTGCGTTTGATCCCTGGGTTAGGAAGGTCCCCTGGAGAAGGAAATGGCAACCCACTCCAGTATTCTTGCCTAGAAAATCCTATGGACAGAGGAGCCTGGCAGGCTCCAGTCCACAGGGCCTCAAAGAGTCAGTCACAACTGAAGTGACTTAGCGTGCACTCATGCAGGAGAGAACGATTTTGAGATGGTCCTCAAATTATACCACCTGACTACAGTCCCCATAGAGAGAAGCATATAGACTATTAGGGCTTACTGACTTTCCTTTGGAGGTTCAACAGAGACAGAAGATTCTCTATCAGTATAGATTTTTTTCCTAGCAATATCTAGGTCCATTTGGTAGATTTTTAAAGAATATTTTACTTCATTTTTTAAATTGTTGGCTGTGCTGAGCCTTCTTTACCACAAGTGGGCTTTCTCTAGTTGCAGAGAGCGAAGCTGCTCTCTAGTTAAGGCACGTGGGCCTCTCATCGCAGTGGCTTTTCTTGTTGCCGAGCACAGGTTCTAGGTGCGTGGGCTTCAATAGTTGTGGCTCCTGGGCTCAGCAGTTGTGAGGCAAAGGCTTAGCTGCCCTGTGGCATGGGGGATCTTCCTGGACCAGGGATTGAACCAGTGTCCCCTGCATCGCAAGGCAGATTCTTAACCACTGGACCACCAGGGAAACCCTGGTAGATATTTTGACTACTACATCATCTGGATGTGTTAGTCATACAAATGTCCCAAAAGCCAAAGATGCAGTAAATGACTACAAATGTGCCTCACATACTAGATTTTAAACTCTAGAAATTTTGAGAGATGAGGTGAGAGGAGCCCAAGGAACTTCAGATGTTTTTCCTATCACACTGAAGGGAGGAAAACCACATACGCAAGAATATACTCTGGAAAACTTAGCGAGATTTCTAACATAGATACTTGACTGGCTGTTTAAAAACGGCAAGTACCTGGACATGCATATTTGAGAGGAAAGTACAACAAAGCCCCTGATTTTGGATATCAGTTCAAGTTTTTAAGTTTGACTCTCCACCACTCCACGGAAAATCCATCCTTCGTTTGCAGGAAGCATTTTCCCCAGTTCGCCGTTGCTTTTTGAGGAAGATGGATAGATCTGCATCTGGCATTCTAATTAGATTACAGAATAATGACCAGGGAGATCTTGAGGAAGAGAGGATAATTTATTAGTCACATTACTTCCACCCTATCTAAGTATTCAGAAGTAAACGAATTGTCCTAGGATTCACTTATCACACTCAGGAGACAAAACACAAGCAGGAAACAAGAAGCGCCTCTGCACTGCTATAGTGGGATCACGGTAAGAGCTCGCAGTCACTCCCAACCACTTCCATCACTTCCCACCTGGAGAATCATGCTACCTGAAGGAAAGGGATGGTTGTAGCAGCTATCACAAGCTGACATATGTCAGGCATACTTAATTATCCAAATTAGCCTTGTGAAGTAGATGGAATTATTCCTATTATACAGAAGGTGAAAATTAAAAATGCAGAAAACAACTTACCCAAAGTCACACGGTTGATACATGATGGAACAAATGTTTGAGCTCAAGTAAGATGCTAAAACCATGCTCTTCAGGGCCCTCCTGCTTCCGAAAGGACCGCTTCCTAATTAGGTCACATGATACCCAGCTACACCTGGAGCATCTCAGGGCCCAAGAGCAATCTGCAAGCTGCATTGAAACAAAATATCAAGCAATTAAAATATCTAAACAAAATATCAAAAACAGTAACAAGCTATCCTAATAACCAGCCTGTCAGTTGATTCATTTCAGAGGCAAAGCCCAAATAAACTGATGGAGAAGCTGTGGTGCTTTGAACACCTTGGCGATGGGGGAGGCAAGCAGGGACACCAGAGGCTGGCACCTCCTCCTCTGCCCACATTTATCTCCTCAGCACAAGTCCTCAAGCCCTCAGGCTATGTTTCCCTGGGCAGTGAAGTGGAAGCCCTTTGCCATTCTGAGAGTTAAACTGGTCAGGAGATTTGTGTCCTTCCATTTCATTAACCTGTCTGCTGTTTGGTGTTGAGGGCAGAAGAAGGTGGCACTTTGGAGGCATAGAAAGAGAACCTGATGACCTAGGGACTGGACCACTCCTTAGAAGGGGAACCTTGGACTTAATATCTTAATATCACTTAATATCCTTGTCTGTAAAACAGGAGATTCCTCACCTCATGGGGAAGACATTCTGAGAGTGTGTTCATAACTCCAACAAAGTTAGCCTGTTTATGTACCCAACTAACACAACTGGCTCTCTAGTACTCTACTGTACTAGGTTTTCAGTACTTTTTCTACAAACAATACATAAAAACAAACCAAAAATAAATAAACCATTTTAAATCTTGAAAAGTAAAGTAGTACAGTACAACAGCTGACACTTCTTAGCAGTACCAGCGACACCACTACTCCTGGTATGCTTCCGGACATCCTGGGCTTGAAATAAGGATACTGTACTACTGTACTCTATACAGTTATGCACAGTGAAGTGCACACCAGCACAACCACTTGTAGAGGACACACACACGTAACAATGCCGCTAGACACATGAACTAACTTAAGTGACTGAACATGCAAACACATGAAAGTTCACAACTTGAAGGTTTGTATGTAGGCGACTTACTATAAATGTGAATATGTGTGTGATACTTAATCCAGGACTAACTGGCACAGAGAACTAGAAAGCAAATTAACATCTACATTTCCCCTTTGCCATGCTAACCTTTCCTATACCACGTGTATAAATATGCAGGACACTTTGCACATCCGGCAGCATCTCCTTCTAATAGCTTGTCTGAGTAGGTAATGTCACCCCCTTTTCAGATGAGGGAACAGGACATGGCCTAACCAAGGTCCACATCTAATTTGTAGCAGATCCGGATTTGAATCGAAGTGAGTTTGACTTGTCTTCCACAGTCCCAAACTGCCTCTCAAGACAAAAACTGGAGACACTGCTTTATCAGGTAATGAGCTTTCTCTCACTGGAAATAATCAAATAGAGAAACTGGTTGTAAAGTTGGGACAGATTAGCTAGCAGATGCCTGCAAACTCTAGCATTTGTAATTTCAAACATTTAATGTTCATTCATTCACTGAGTCATTCAACCTTTTATTTTCCATATATTTACTAAGTACTTGCAACGTGGCAAACTTCTCTGGGTAACAAGATGACAGAGAAACAGTTAATAAAGAAGAAAATAAATATCACTTCAGAAAGCAAACTCTGAAGTTACGTGAACAGGGTCATGTGATGATGTGGGGCTGTGAGGGGGTCATGGGTAGAGGCTCCTTTAGATACAGATGGGAGATGCGGGGGAGAAGGGAGGTGGGTATGTCAGGGAAGGCTCTGTGTGGAGGGGGTGTCTGAACAAAAGCCTGAAGATGATGAAGAATCAGCCATGTGGAGACAGAGAGAAGAGCACCCCAAGCAGTGAGGACAATAAATGCAAAGGCTTCGAGGCGGGAACAAAGTTGCCAGTCAGAGGGACAAAAAGGAGGATGCTGAGCACAGAGTAGATGGGAACAAGAGGCTGAGAGGGGTAGGCAGTAGCTGGGCCACCAGGGGCCTGAAGGCCATGGTCCAAAGTCTGAATTTTATTCTAGTTGCCTTGGGAATCGCTCAAAAAAAAAAAAATCTGAACTAGAAGCTCTTGCCTCATCCCCACCCTGGTGGCATCATACAAAATCCCAGCATGGAAGTATTTGCATTTTTCCATAGAATCGGCATCACTAGGAATTACCCAGGTCTGCAGAGATTGCCACTGAATCTGACAGAGATCCATCTGTGTGTGCTCGGGCAAGAATGTGAATTCTGTCTGGCAGGCACTAACCAGCAACACTGAGAAACCTCCAGCAAGTAGATGAGAAGTTTCCTTGCTTATCACAGGTTCAAAAAGCATTTGTCTACAGTGAGGCTGGGCTGTCCCCACCTCCCCCAGCAGAGGTTGGCACCTGCGAGCACCCAACCCCATGATGACACCCTAGGGAATTTTTATTTGCACATAAGCATATCATCACCTCCACCAAACCTTTCTCCCTCAGCAATTGGGCAGAAGAAGCTTCAGAATCTCATAGCTGCAGTGCAAACTAGATTTGGAGTCAAACAGATGAATGCTTTAGAATTCTAAACTTCGCATGAGCAGAAGTAACTACTTCGAACTTCATTGCCTTGTCTATAGAATGATGGTAGAAAAACAATCTTATAGGACTGTTGTAGAATAAAAATATGATGACATATGTGAAAGCACCTAGTCCAGCGCCTACCATATATTCCATGCTCAAAAACATACATTAAAAAAAGCTGGAATAGTTAAATTTTGTCACGTGAACCTAGGATCAGATAAGAAACACCACTTGGGAATTTCTGAAAGCCACCTTCATCCTCTTTGTGGAACAAGAGAAGAAAAGGACAAGAACAAACCCACCTTCCAAGCATTACTTCAAAATACAAATATCTTCAGTATCCAAAAATAAAGTAAAATTTAAATATTAGAATCAGCTAAACTTGGGAGAGAGGAAAATGAATAATAAATGCGGGTAAAAATTTAGAGTTGAGTTTTATGCATACAAGGGGAATAATTAACTAATCTCAAAACATGTAAATGAGGGCTTAGAAGCATTTTCAAAACACCACATCCCATTCCAGTTACATATGCAGAATTTGCTACATTATAATAATTAGGGGTTTTTTTTCACAAAAGATTTATTTATTTTGAATAGAAGTATTAAATATTATACTAATTACTGGTTATTTTACTTTGTACCCAGGGAAAAGAAATGAATATTCATTAGCTCCTTAAGCTACTGATCCTCCACTGACTAGACAGATTCCAATATCACCACGAAGCCGTGGTGGGTGGAAAATGCTCCCTGTAAAATCAGGCTGGCACTACAAATCACAGTCCAATCTATTCTGCTAATGTGCACAGGCGAGAATCCCCAAGTGAATTCTGCTAACACTGTACCCCAGAGTCCCCAGCTAAGTAGCCAATAAACAAGGATAAATGTTAAACTGATTGTAAGACAACATAATTTTTCTGTCTACACAATTCAGCCATCTTCAACAAGACAGTTCTTAAAATACTTAACATAGCTTCACACAATAAAACTAACATCTCCAACTGTCCAAAACATGCCTAGTTTACTTCAAAAGAATATTTCAAAATACATATTTCCATCACCTTTCCACTTGGCTTTTGATACCACACAAAGGAAAATAACCCCCAAAGGACCAGGCTTAAGATTTTAATTTATGTGCCAAATAGCTCAACAAGCAAACTCAATTCTTTTAAACTGATTCATTTGAAAAGACCCCGATGCTGGGAAAGATTGAAGGTGGGAGGAGAAGCAGATGACAGAAGATGAGATGGTTGGATGGCATCACAGACTCAATGGACATGAGTTTGAGTAAACTCCGGGAGTTGGTGATGGACAGGGAGGCCTGGCGTGCTGCAGTCCATGGGGTCACAAAGAGTCAGACACGACTGAGTGATTGAACTGACTGACTGAAAGGGAAAACTAAGTAAGCAGTACATTTTTGAAGATATCAGCCCAGTTAACTTTTAATTTTTAAGCCTTGCTCAATTTAGGGCACCTCTGTATTAGAGTCTGTGCTGTGTGATTTTTGTATTTTTGGTTTGTTAAACTTTGTGAACACTTTGGTGCCTGAGGAAGTCGATACCCCTGAAGGAGGGAAGGGGCTATGGCTCTGGGGGAAATCTGGTCTTGCAAAAAGGGCCTCCAATCTCTCTCTTGACTTTGCTGTGACACTGACCTGCAGCCCCAGTGGGGCATCTTTACAGGGCAGAGACTGCTCATTATGCTACACTGGGTTGGGGAGGAGTGACTAGATCAGGCGCGAACAGCGATGCTGGCTACATGGCAAAACAGTCCTGGGTCCTGCCTCCACATGGGTAGAATATTGGGATGTGGGTTTAAGTATGTAAAACATAATATCCTGATGGAATTAGCTTTCCAGAAAGTAGAAATTCCTCACAGTCTTAAGCAGAGAACAAAAAAGATGTGTCCTATACAGGAGGATTCACATTTCTAGGGGTTAGGACAGAAAAAGACTCATTCAACAAACACGTACCAAGCATATGCTCTACACTCTTGTTCCACTGAATGTGTTTCCTGGACCAGTCACATTGACATAACCTGGGAGCTTCTGAGAAAGGCAAGTTCAAGAGTTTATCAAGACCTACTGAATCAGCCTCCTGAGGTGATTCCCACATTAAAGTTTGAGAAACACTGTTAGACATTGTGTTAGGTATATATCAATGAGCTCTGCTTACCACGTTATAGAAATAGAAGTCCAGATCACACATGCTTATGTCAAAACCTAAGAGACAACTCTAACTCACTGCAAGGGACTTGGCACAGGCACTTAAATGATATGAGGTACTCAGGGGCCTCCCATGAAGACTTCATGTGACAAGCCAAGGAGGAACCTCCCTTCAAGGCAAACAAGGGTGCCTCAACCCACCTGACATAGATTAACCAACAGGGCTTCCATTTCTAAATTCAGATCAGAAGAGTTTCCCATATAGAAACTTTAGACATTAGGAGGATCTAGGAAATAAAGTCTGGTCTCATCTGGTTTCCAGCAGGTAACAGAGAGAGGGCTAGAAGGAGAATTATCCAATTCATTTAGCCAGCTAATTTATTTAGGTCTTTCTCCAATCCACAGCACTTGCATAGGAGAAATGATACAAGGTAGATAAATGTTGGGGGAGGATGTCTCCACTGACTTCATTGGTCAGTTGTGTGACATTTTAATCTTTATTTTCTGCTCTAATAGGTCCCAGTAGTACTTCTTGACAGGGTGTATAGAATCACAGATTTCCCAAAGCCAAATGGAAGTGACTTTAGAGATATTGTAGAAATTAATGACCCATGAGGGTTTTCTATGGACTTATATCCATTCTTTATAGAGCTTCCTCCATGTCAATCTTTATTAACTTGTCTACTTCTCAACATCTTATTTTTATATTTATTTTTCAATTTCTAATTATAAAATCATTATATAAATTTATGTTGTAGAGAAAATTCAAATAATACAAAATACAATAAAACCTGAAAAATCTCCTTTACTCCTCTGCTGCTGCTGCTAAGTCGCTTCAGTCGTGTCCGACTCTGTGCGACCCCATAGACGGCAGCCCACCAGGCAAAGCTAATTGCTGTTATCATTAGAATGTATTTTGACAGACTTTATTCTGTGCACTTGTATTGTATGTACATATATCCACAAGTAGTCGTTTTCGATATCTGAACCATATAATATCATTATTCTGCAATTTTTTTTGGTTAATTGCTTTTCCACTTTACCTTGGAGATGGTTCTCTTCCTCACTATATATTATATATATAATTACAAAAGATCTGTATAATATTCCATAGACTAGATTTATCCTGATTACTTATCATTCCTCTATTGATTAAGATTTAGATTTTTACATTTTTAAACAATTGTAAATTTTATCAGATGGTCAGATATGAGAGTAACATATAAAAATCAACAGTTTCCATGAATATCAATAACTAATCACAAAGCTTAATTTTTTAAAAAGCCCATTCATAGTAATAGAAAAGAAGAACTGTACAAGAACAATTTTTTTTAAAAATCTGTAAACCGTACTGACAGATATACAAGACTAGAATAGTAGAGACATTTACCTTGTTCCCAGATACACTATTGTGGACATATCAATTATCTCAGTTATCTTTATAAAAATCAACACAATTCCAA
>NW_011494718.1:9821315-9824761 GCF_000754665.1 Bison bison bison
CAAACAGCAGTGGGAAAGTTTATACAACTTGACAAATTGAGGGTAAAGTTATTCTATAACAGTTAAGTGTGAGGAATAGCCAAGTAAATTTGGGGAGGAAAAAGAAGATGCAGCTAAGATATCCTCAATTTTGGTGAGCAGATTTCTTTTATACATAATATTACCATGACATAGGAGCCTAGAGGCAGCAGAATAAACATGTTTTTGTACTGGAGGTCCCAGCAAGTGAGTGAATTGGGGTGGGGTAATGTGGCAGAGCGAGAGAGAGATTGAGTTGGGGGTGGAAACAATCAAAATCCAATTTAAGATAAAATTTCTACTCTAAATTTCAGAGAAAGACTGCTAAAAAAACTAGCCAAAAAAGTCAACATATCCTTTATGAAGTGAAAGTGTTAGTCACTCAGTCATGTCTGACTCTCTTCAATCCCATGGAGCCTGCCAAGCTCCTCTGTGCATAGAATTCTCTGGCAAGAATACTGGAGTGGGTAGCCATTCCCTTCTCCAGAGGATCTTCCTGACTTAGGGATTGAACCCTGGTCTCCTGTATTGCAGGCAGAATCTTCACTGTCTGAGCTACCAGGGAAACCGAATCGTCAATTACAGGAAAAGTTTCTGGGCTTCTCACGTGGATCAGCAGTAAAGAATCCGCCTACCAATGCAAGAGAAGCATGTTTGATCCCTGGGTCAGGTAGATCCCCTGGAGAAGGAAATGGCAACCCACTCCAGTATTCTTGCCTGGCAAAGTCCATGGATAGAGGAGTCTGGCTGGCTACAGCCCATGGGGTCACAGAATCAGACATGACTTAGCGACTAAACAAAACAAAAAAAGTTTAGGAGTTATATGAAAGGAACACCAGTTCTCTATGTGTTGGCTGAAAAATAACATACATATTCAACTCAGTTAATGTCATCCAAACAAGTACACATTTTGGGGGTCAGTACAGTATGTTGATTCCTGAGGGATGTGAATACTTGGGTCTTTCTTCAGCTTAGGGAAATTTTATTTTATTATAGCTATGATCAATTCCTCTTTTTGCCCCCACTCTCCCTGTCTTCATCATCTTTGTTGTAAATGTCCCCCTTCCTCTCCTTCCTCCCCTGCCTTTCCTCTTCCCAGCCTCTCTCCTCTTCCTCCTCCTTTTTTCTCCCCTTCTGTCTCTTTTTTTGGTGAATTATTTTGAATCAAATAACAGACATCATGTCATTTCAGCTCTACATACTTGCATATACATCTCTAGAAAATATAGCATTCTCTAACATAATCACATTACCACTTTTACACACATAGATAAATGTAAAAATTTCCTTGAAATCATCCAAGACTTAGGCACATTCAGATTTCTGTTTAAAATGTTTTTATACTTGGTTTTATGGGATCCAAACAATGTCCATTCAATATTAAAGTCCCTCAGTCTAAAATTGTCTCTCCTCCCTCTTTATTTTTCCTTTTTTTCAGACAATCGACTTGTAAAGGAACCAAGTGTATTGTTCTAAAGAAGATCTAATATTTGGGGTTTGTCTGCTTAATTCCTTGTAGTGTCAATTGATTGTCCATTCATCCCCTGTATTTCCTCCAAATGGAAGCTGGCATTAAAGGTTGGATCAGATTCACGTCAAGTTCTTTGGCAAGAATATTTTATAGGTCACAGCCTGTACTTCATAACTGCATCATGTCAGGAGGCACACACTATCTGATGCAAAGATGGATTGGTGGGTTTGCGGGATGAAAGTCTGCTTCATTGTAGAGATTCCAACAAAATTTAATCTAATGGTTTTATCCACTGATAGTTATTGCCCCAATCCATTGTTCATTAGAGGTTAAAATGCTGACCTTCTATTATTCCTTCTACATTTTTATGTGAAATATTTTTTGTAAAGAAAAATGTTTACTCATCACCTAGGACCATTTGATTATCCCAATGTAATGTTCACATGTGAAAGACAAGATAAATGCTTAATCTGTTTTTATACTTGACACCTTCTAGAGTAAAAAACTATCGTCCTAATTATTTTCAACAGTGCATAGATACTGAGGTGTTTTTGGTTGTTTTTGTTCTTTTCTTCTTTTGTTGTTGAAGATCTATGGAATGTATGTAGACAGTGTTTTTCATTCAGTAGGACGCTCTAGTGCTTCTGGTGCTAAAAATTTCCCATCCTTAATGCAAGGAAGCTCTTTCATGTTGACTCCTGTATCTCTTTGACATGAGCCATTAGTCTTTGACAGCACTCTTGCTTTCAGGCGCAAGATGTCCCAGAGACATCTTGTAAATTTCTTATCCCAGAGGTGCATTCAGTCATTCCCCTAAAGAATCCTGATTTCTTTTGGTGTTAAGAAACCACAATTTGACAGTGAGATAGTTGTTGTCATTGGGCTTCTTAGCTTTTTCATGCTTTTTCAAGTAAACAAAGCTATGAAAATGTGCACTTGAAAAAAAAGAAAACAAAATAAGAAGATTATACTGGTATTTCCTATTAAAATGTAGCAGTATAAGATTTTTATTTATGGTGTCATCCAAAAGGCGAGAGCTAACAAGTCTTAGCGAGGATGTGGAGAAAACGGAAGCTTTGTGCATTATCGGTGGAAATGCAAATTGGTGCTGTCACTATGGAAAACAGTATGGCAGTTCCTCAAAAAATTAAAAATAGAACTGCCATGTGGTCCAGCAACTCCACTCCTGGGTATATATTTAAAGGAAACGAAATCACTATCTTGAAGATATACCTGTACTCTCATGCTCATTGCAGTATTTTCACAAGACATGAAAATAATCTAAGTGCCCATTGACAAATGAATGAATAAAGAAAATCTGGTATGTATAAACAATGGAATATTATTCAGTCATAAAGAAGAAGGAAATCCTGCCATTTTCTAACAACATGAATGGACCTTGAGAACCTTATCCCAAATGAAGTCAGTCAGACAAATACTATTTGATGTGAAGCCTGTTGCTGCTGCTGCTGCTAAGTCACTTCAGTCATGTCCGACTCTGTACAACCCTATAGACGGCAGCCCACTAGGCTTCTCTGTCCCTGGGATTCTCCAGGCAAGAATACTGGAGTGGGTTGCCATTTCCTTCTCCAATGCAGGAAAGTGAAAAGTGAAAGTGAAGTCGCTCAGTCGTGCCCGACTCTTAGCAACCCCATGGACTGCAGCCTACCAGGCTCCTCCATCCATGGGATTTTCCAGGCAAGAGTACTGGAGTGGGGTGCCACTATGAAGACAGTGAAGCCTAAAACCCTCCAAATTCATAGATATGAACAGATTGGTGGTTGCCAGAGGTAGGGATTAGGGGATGGAGAAAATAGGTCAAAAGTGACAAAATAAATGAGTTTTGCCCTTATGGCAGAAAGTGAAGAAGAACTAAAGAGCCTCTTGATGAAAGTGAAAGAGGAGAGTGAAAAAGTTGGCTTAAAGCTCATCATTCAGAAAACTAAGATCATGGCAT
>NW_011494718.1:9825130-9826836 GCF_000754665.1 Bison bison bison
AGACAGATGCTGGGAAAGATTGAAGGTGGGAGGAGAAGCAGATGACAGAGGATGAGATGGTTGGATGGCATCACCGACTCAATGGACATGAGTTTGGGTAAACTTCAGGATTTGGTGACGGACAGGGAGGCCTGGTGTGCTGCAGTTCGTGGGCTCGCTAAGATTCGGACACGACTGAGCGACTGAACTGAACTGAATGAACAAACAACATATGACCACAGTTAATAATGCGTGTGTGTTCTGTTTCTCAGTTGTGTCCGAATCTTTGCAACCCCCTGGCCTGTAGCCTGCCAGGTTCCTCTGTCCATGGAATTTTCCAAGCAAGAATACTGGAGTAGGTTGCCATTTCCTCCTCCAGGGGATCTTCCAGACCCAGAAATTAAACTCACGTCTCCCGTGTCTTCTGCATTGGGAGGCGATTCTTTACCACTGAGCTACAAGGGGAGCCCATAGTTAATAATGCTGTATTTTAAGTTTCAGAGTTGCTAACAGAGTAGATTTTAAAAGTTCTCATCACAAGAAAAAACTTTACAATTGCATGATGTGACAGATGCTAACTAAACTTATTGCAGTACACATTTTATGATATAAACATATAAATATATACATATAAAATCATGTTGTACACCTTAAACTAATACAAAGTCATACATCAGTTATATCTCAATAAAACTGGAAAATAAGTTTACCTAACTTTAAAAATTTTTTTAATTATTTCTTTCATCATGAAAATATTTTCCATAGAAAATATTTTCTCCCAGTCTGAGGCCTGTCTTTTAATTCTCTTGACATTGTCTTTCACAGAATAGAAACTTTAAATTTTAATGAAGCTTAGCTCATCAATTTTTTTCTTTCATGGATGGTGCTTTTAGTGTTGTAACTAAAAGTCACTGCCATATCCAAGGTCATCTAGGATTTTCACTTAGATAATTTCTAGACTTTTATAGCTTTGCATTTCACACTTAGGCCTAGAATCCATTTTGAGTTAATTCTTGTAAAGGGTATAAGGTCTGTGTCTAGATTCTTTTTTTTTTTCATGTAGATGTCTAGTTGTTTCAGAATTTGTTGAAGAAACTCACTTTGCTCCATTGCAGAGTCTTTGCTCTTTGGTTAAATGCCAGTTGACTGTGTTTATGGGCCCATTTCTGTGTTCTCTGTTCTGTTCCAGTGATCTGCTTGTGTGTTCTGCCATCAGCACCACACTGTCTTGACTACTGTAGCTTGAGAGTAAGTCTTGAAAGTTGGGTGTGTTAGTCCTCTAACTTTGCTGTTCTCCTCCAACATTATGTTTGCTGTCCTGGGTCTTTTGCCTCTCCACACAAACTTTGGAATCAGTTTGTCAATATCCGCAAGCTGCTAATATTTTGACTGGGATTTCATTGAATCTGTTGATCAAGTTGGGAAAAACAGACAGCTTGACAACATTCCATCTTCCTATCTATGAACATGGAATATCTCTCCATTTATTGAGTTTGTCACTGATTTCATTCATCAGACTTTTGTAGTTCTCCCCATAAATAGACCTTTATATATTTTGTTAGACCAGTCCATTCTGAAGGAGATCAGCCCTGGGATTTCTTTGGAAGGAATGATGCTAAAGCTGAAACTCCAGTACTTTGGCCACCTCATGCGAAGAGTTGACTCACTGGAAAAAGCTCTGATGCTGGGGAGGGATTGGGGGGACAGGGAGGAGAAGGGGGACACAG
>NW_011494718.1:9826936-9850283 GCF_000754665.1 Bison bison bison
CTGAAGGAGATCAGCCCTGGGATTTCTTTGGAAGGAATGATGCTAAAGCTGAAACTCCAGTACTTTGGCCACCTCATGCGAAGAGTTGACTCACTGGAAAAGACTCAGTGCTGGGAGGGATTGGGGGCAGGAGGAGAAGGGGACGACAGAGGATGAGATGGCTGGATGGCATCACTGACTCGATGGACGTGAGTCTCAGTGAACTCTGGGAGTTGGTGATGGACAGGGAGGCCTGGAGTGCTGCGATTCATGGGGTCACAAAGAGTCGGACACGACTGAGCGACTGATCTGATCTGATTTCTTTTGGGGGGAGTGGTAGTAATGTAAGTGGTATTGAGTGTAAATTTCAAGTTTTACTTGTTCATTACTGGTATACAGCAAAGTGATTGACTTTGTATATTAACCTTGTATCTTGCAAACTTGCCATAGTCACTTAATTCTGGGTCTGGTGCCTTCTGTTTTGGAAGGTTATTAATAATTGATTCAATTTCTTTCATAGATATGGGCTTATATAGATTGTCTCATTCTTCTTGTGTGAGTTTGGCAAGCTGTCATTCAAAGAATGGTTTATTTCACCTAGATTATCAAGTTTGTGAGTCCAGAGTTGTTCACAGTATTCCCTGATTAGCCACTTACTGTCCATAGGATCCGTACTGAAGCCCAATCCTTCATTTCTGATGTTAATAATTTGTGTCATTGTTCTTTTTTCTTAGTTAGCCTGGCCAGAGGCTTACTGACTTTATTGATCCTTTCAAAGAATCATCTTTTGGGTTTGTTATTGACTTCCTGTTTTCAAATTCATTGGTTTATGCTGTAATTCTTATCATTTCTTTTCTTCTAATTACTCTGGATTTAATTTTCTCTTCTTTTTCTAGTTATCAAGTGAAAAGCTTAGATGATCAATTTCAGATCTTTCTTTTTTTCTAATATATGCATCCAATGCTATAAATTTTCCTCTAATTATTGCTTTTGCTGCATTCTACAAATTTTGTTTTTATTTTCATTTAGCTCAAAACATTTTTAATTTCTCTTGATATTTCTTGACTCATGTTTATTCATTCAACAAACATTTTACTGAGCTTGTCCTGAGCTAGTTACTAAGAGTACAAGTTGAATACAACATTTCTGTTTCCAAGAAGCTCTATCTAGTAAATAGAAGGATGTGAGAACCACTAACTATAATGAAATATGGTAACACACAATGGAGATAAGTATATATTATTCTGGGGAGAGAGATGAAGGAAGATAAAATCTGCCCGAGGCAGACACAAAATGCTTTCTTGAGTTCTCTTATTCAAATATAACCTCTGTTTATTTCCTTCCTCGATAGTTTCATGTAGGATTAATTTAGTATTTCAGTGTTTCCATAACATGCTTTATATTCATCAACAGTATCAGTTATCATATTTTACTACAGTTTGTTTATAACCCTATCACTAATATAAAATTGTAAGTTTCTTGACAACGTGGTACAGATCTTACTCATCTTTGTATTTCTAGTACCTAAGAGCATCAATAATAAGAATTTAATAAATTTTTTGTATGTAACTGTACACATATATAGACGGATGAATGAGATAATATATGGCATTATTATAACCATTGTTTTAACAAAGCTATAAAATCAACACAATAGTTTGTGTAGATATTGTAGCTATGACACAGTGAGCCTGAAAAAAACAGAACCTTAAATGAAGACATTATTGTTGTTGTTCAGTCACTAAATTGTGTCTGGCTCTTTGCTACCCCATGGACTGTAGTATGCCAGGCTCCTCTGTCCTTCACTATCTCCCAGAGTTTGTTCAGATTTATGTTCATTGAGTCAGTGATGCTATCTAACCATTTTATCTTCTGCTGACCTCTTTTCCTTTTGTCTTCAATCATTCCTAGCATCACAGTCTTTTCCAATGAGTCAGTTCTTTGCTTTAGGTGGACAAAGTATTGAAGCTTCAGCATCAGTCCTTCCTACGAATATTCAGGGTTGATTTCCTTTAGGACTGACTGGTTTGATCTCCTTGCGGTCCAATGAATACATGGATGACTCTCAATAAGATATTAAAATTTGTACTATTTTAAATAACAAATTGTAGATCTTCATCCCTCTGTATGCCTTCTAGAAAAATTTCCGCTATTCAATCAAATATTTCTCTGCTATTTGAAACCCCTCCTTTATGCTAAAATATATAACTACTCTTGTTTCCTGCCTAAAGTTGGCGAATCACTTGGTTACCTTCAATGCTAACACAGCCATTCAAGGTGTCCATTCTAATCCCAAGAAGATTAATCTAAATGCATGCATTTAGAACGACTGCCTTTAGGAAAAGTCCCAGAGTCATGCTTACTTACAAGCTAGAGGGAAATTTATCAAAGGCTCAATGGGTAAAACACAAACTCAGACATTTTAATATTCATAATACACACAGTTTGTATATTTTTCTTTGGAAATGGAATTAACATTCTTGCACCAACTGGAAATGGTAAATTCTTACATTGTCAATAGCTTTCCCAGGCTTCTACAGCTTTGCTGTGCAATCATTTTGGCTACAGATTATGAGAATATTGCAGTACATGCCCATCAGCTGGCAATCTGAAGGCTCCTTCTACTACTGAAAACAACATGTGCTCTAGGAAATAAACTACAGAAGTTCACTTCTGGGCAGGAAGTATTTCAAAATGGAAATCTACTGCACATTTTGTACCTGGTTTCTTGGATATTGACAGATAACACATCTGGATTTTAGGATTACAAATTTATTTTGCTAAACACAATGCCATGCTTACTGTATAGTAAATCTTGCCAACTGTCTTAAGTTCCATCCTTGGGTAGGGGGTTGGTGGCAGAAGATGCCTGCTGGTAACAAATATGTAACTAGAGGAGTCACTGAGTGGGGGAGGGAGAGGTGGGGTTCAAAATCATTTTTAAAAGGGACCTTGTTACAAGAATGTAAATGCAACATGATTCAAGAAATTAAATGAAGAAATGTAGGCAGAGAGAAAACAAGGTAAGGAACTATTCAGATGAAGAAGGTAGACAAATGGAAGTGGATGAGAAATTAGAATTCAGATTCCAACCACCATCACATTCTTTATGTTCCATGGTATCCCTGAGAAAAACAGATGCTCAGTCTAATACTCGATGGAATTTTCTCACATGTGTTTTCATGGAGAGTCCACTGGGGCCTTCCCTGGTGGTCAAATGGTTAAGAGTTCGCCTGGCAGTGCAGGGGATGCTGGTTCAATCCCTGGTTGGAGGACTAAGATCTCACACGCCATGGGTCAACTAAACCCTCGTGCCACAACTAGCGAGTCCATGTGCTTCAACAAAAAATCCTGCCTGACACAATGAAGATCCAGAGTGCTGCCACTAAGACCCAATGCAGTCAAATAAATTAAAAATTTTAAAAAAAGAATTCTAAAAATACTCCATTGTATGCAAATAAAGATGTGCTGTGTCATTTATGAAAACTTTTGAAAATCTTGAAAACAATTATTTGTCGACACTTGCTTATGCACTAACACAAAGTGTGGACAGGAAAGATACAAGAAGCACTGCATTTCAACAACCTTAAAATAAACACAAGTATAAAGTCTTTCAAGCCTTTCTTTTTAACACTGCTTGAAGAAAACCAATGGTAAATGACTGAAAGACATACAATTCTGTGTAAATAACTCTGTGAGGTGGGGAGGTGGTCAAAATGATGCTACTAGATACCTTTGGTAGTCCAAAGGTGGGTTGGCCACCCCAGTGATGGTGAGTATCGTGTTGATGAGCCACCCTGGGTTCAAAGGTTTGTTCACTGCTAAGTACTTATTCTGTTAAGTTCAGCCATGGCCCCCACAGCAGGCAGGGCTGAGACTGTGGTACCTGTGGGCAGAGACTGCCTGGACTCCAGGTAGGTAAGGGGCAAGGCAGCAAATGTTCATGCAGACTGCTACCATTTTAGACTTAATTTCTTTTTCAAATGGAAAACCTAATGATGAATGTTATTGTGCTTTTGTATGAAGTTTACTAAATGCATAAAATAAGAGAGAAGTTTGAGCAACTACATTAAATATTAAACAGCAGCGCAATAAGAGCACAATGTCTTTATTGTATTTTTATTGCTACATTATTTTGATTAAATATAGATTTATTTATATAAATATAAATGTTTTAATTATTTTGGTTACATCAGCAAATGTATAAACACAATCACCACCCTTTGGGCACTTTAAAGCAGATGTAACCAAATTGCCACCTTGGTCATTAAAATAATACTATTGTTAAATATTCCACAAAAGCAGCCATAGTTCTAGAGATCTGAACACATATATCCTCCTATAACTCTCCCTGACTCCTGTTACTAAGGCAAAGGGATGATGTTCCTATTTTCCCTTCCATCTGCTGTTTTCTTGCCCATTTTCAGACTTCCTGCGAAGTCTTAAACTGATTGCACATATCATAGTAGCCGGAAGGGGACCCATGTGATTTTCCTTGCTTCTCACCCCTACCTGCTATCCCTGAGAATGTCTGTAACTATACAAGCTAACTTTTCTAACGGGGTCCTTTATGAACATTCAAACTAGTGGCTTCACCTTGGTATGCTGCGGATGCTAGAGAAACCAGGAGGTGTGAGCCTATGGGGACGCCCCAGGTTCAGTTCCCTCCCCCACTGGCCAACACTTTCATAGGCCAGAGCATGCTGAGGTGTACAGGATATCTGCTTCCCTGGCTCAGCGGTAAAGAGCCTGCCTGCCAATGCAGGAGACGTGGGTTCAATCCCTGGGTCCAGAAGATCCCCCTAGAGAAGGAAATGGCAACTCACTCCAACATTCTTGCCAGGGAAATCCCTTGGACAAAGGAGCCTGGTGGGCTATAGTCCATAGGATTGGAAAGAGTCAGATATAACTTAGTGGCTGAACAACAAAACAAACAACAACAGAGTGTCTAGACCTTCAGGGTTTCATGTTTCTAGTCTGGACCAGTGGCTCTCAAAGTGTGGTCTCCAGGCCATCCGCATCAGCATCATCTGGGAATTGGTTAAAAATGCAAATTCTCGAGCTTCACTTCAGACTTAATAAATCAGAAACTCCAGTCACGAGGATCACTAATCTGTGTTTTAACCAATTCTCCAGGTGATTCTGATGCTTGCAAACGTTTGAGAACCATAGATTATTCTCAGTTTGGGTCCACTGGAGGTGTGTTAAGAGTGTGGATTCTGGAGCCAGACTTTCTGATTTCAAATTCCAGTTCCCCCACTCACCACATGCTATTGTACAAAGTGCTTCCCCTTTCTGTACCTCAGTTTCCTTATCTGTAAAATGGGATTAATAATAGCATCCCTTTCCATTGGCTGGTTGTAAAGATTCATGAACTGTTTGAATAACTATTAGCTACTTTTATGAAGTCAAACTACTGACTGAGGAATGTGCTCCTAAGGAATGAAGATCTGGCTCAAGTTGTGCCTTGGGCAAACCTCTTTACTTCCCTGAGACACAGTGACTTCAGCTGTAAATGGACCATTACATCTGAACCATCTGAATCACCAGGCTGATGTAAGTTCTTTGTAAACTGACAGAGACACAGAAGGTAGAGTACCAAACATTTGGCACACTCGTCAACGTGATTGTGATCTCCTTCCCATTAGTGCAGCACAAGTCCAGTGAACTGTCTCTTTCGGTTTCTTTCCACCAGCTGATCATCCTACCCTTTTTAGAGGGCACTCCATTCATACTGAGAGCAGCTGCTACAGTGTACAAGCTATTTTTCTCATGTCTTTTGTAGCACTTGTTTAGATATCAAATGTTCTCTCTCATCTTCGGTGACATCATTCTCACTAAATAAATATTTGTTTTTCCCCTAGTGGTTTCCATCTGAGTTGAAAATATGCCATAGTTAGTAGCATGACTTACTTGTTGATCATCCTGGCAAACTTGCATAGAGCAATTATACTGAAGACACATTACAATAATAACCATTTATTGAGTTCCCCTCCGACAACCTGTGGGTCTTCCCTGAGCAGGATGTGAGAATTCAGGTTAAAAAAAAAATTTTTTTTTAAAGAAAAATCTCAGCAACGACAATCCAGCACAGCCAAAAATACATACATAAAGCTGTGTGTAACCCCCAAAAATATCTAAGGAAAAAAATATCTGAGCAGAGACATCAGAAGATGCACATGCTACACAAATCAGGAAATAAACTTCACAGAATTAGTTAAGAATTAAACAGAGGCTTTTCTAGCAGTCCCTTGGAGAAGGAAATGGCAGCCCACTCCATTATGCTTGTCGGGAGAATTCCATGGACAGAGGAGCCTGGCGGGTCCATGAGGTCGCAAAGAGTCGGACATGACTGAGCGCAACTAACACACACAACAGTGTGCTAAGGCTCCACATACCTCCTTTCCTCATTCATGAATGAATGTTTCATTCATTCCTCAAACATCCCTGTGGAGCAAGCACTATGACTATCCCCTGTTTTATAAGTGAGAAAACAAAGGCTGAGAGAGGGTAAGTAACTTGACTGAAGCTTTGCAGCTAGGAAGATCTCTCTGATTTTATTGTACTCTGTACAATAAAATCACCTTCACCTGGAACTCTTCAGGCACTTTGAAAACTAGACACGCTAAGACAAGGACAAAGACAAATGAACCAGCTTGTTGTCACATGCCTCTCAATAGGAAAACGTGTGTTTGGGTAGAGTCTCAGCAACATTTTAGGAATGAAAGATCAAGGAGCATTTCAGTCTTCTCCACTCACTACTTTTGTCCCCGAAGATCAAGGCTGTGCTTTAGGTGGATATCTAATCTTACCTAAATAAACCAAAATTAAACTACCACTGTGTAATTTTTGTTGTAATTTTGTGTAATTTTTAACAACTTTTGTTTGTTAATTACATTGATTTAGATAAATCCCATCTAGTGGGAAATTTAGATAATTCACCACTCCAGATAGCATATTCAAAAGCAGAGACATTACTTTGCCAACTAAGGTCCATCTAGTCAAGGCTATGGTTTTTCCAGTGGTCATATATGGATGTGAGAGTCGGACTATGAAGAAGGCTGAGTGCCGAAGAATTGATGCTTTTGAACTGTGGTGTTGGAGAAGACTCTTGAGAGTCCCTTGGATTGCAAGGAGATCCAAACGAGTCCATTCTGAAGGAGATCAGCCCTGGGATTTCTTTGGAAGGAATGATGCTAAAGCTGAAACTCCAGTACTTTGGCCACCTCATGTGAAGAGTTGACTCACTGGAAAAGACTCTGATGCTGGGAGGGATTGGGGGCAGGAGGAGAAGGGAACGACAGAGGATGAGATGGCTGGATGGCATCACCAACTCGATGGACGTGAGTCTGGGTGAACTCCGGGAGTTGGTGATGCACAGGGAGGCCTGGCATGCTGTGATTCATGGGGTCACAAAGAGTCGGACACAACTGAGTGACTGAACTGAACTGACTGATCCCTAGGGCATGTTTTTAATTAACAATTGAAATAATATCACTTGTCTATTCAAAAACATCTTTAATGACTCTCTATTTTTTGTAAGGCTTTCATCATTCAAAGAGGTCAGCATGCAGAGGGTCACTTGGAAAACCTTAAATATCTATAAAATATCTATAAAACCTTAAAGCTTATTTAGAAATGTGAATTACATAAGAAAATCCTGTTTACTCATAACATCATCTTAGAATGTGAGCAAAAAATGTCCAATGATCACCAAATGAATGTTTATAAAAACCTATATATGCAAACATTTAAATAAAACCAAAAAATGTCTCAACCAACCTCTTTACTTGGCAGGTGCCAGAGGATCCCTCATCTGGTGAAAGTAATACTTAAAACTCAGTTTTATTTAAATTGGGCTTTTTGCTTTGCTTTGTTACAGTGTCTTGGAAAACAAATCTATGTAATTTCCCAAGTATACAGACCTGAGAACTGCCCTCCAGAAATATTTGAATAAATTAATTTGCTAACGCAAATGGAAATGAAATGCAATTCAGTGGATCTTTTCATCCCAAGCCTGAATTCTGTCAAGGTTCAGAGTGCAGTTGCTTCAACTTTTGAAGTGGATTTTGTAAAGATCCTTAGCTGTTACCCATGGATGATATGAATTTATGGCGTGCTAGTCTGAATAAAAACAGCATTATAACATAAAATGCATCATTAATACTTTAAAACCAAGTATGATTTATATTTATATAAATAACATAAAAGAAGCCAATTAAGCCAAAGTCACTGGAGTGTAAATAACATAAAAACTTATTGTTCTGTAAGCTACTGAAAATAAACTAATAATGAAAGTATTTATCATACGTCTAAAAACCAAGCAGGTACGAGTGGGTTAAGCAGACTGCAGGGGGAAGCATCTTTATTTCTCTGACATCTTTAAGGCAGGCCCAACATTTTCATCCAGTTCAGATCCATTTAAACTGTGACATTATATCTGAAAGTTGCCTTTTGTCCATTTGAGTAATTAATAATTTAAGTGTAACAAGGACATCTTGATTCCAACACTTTGTAATCTGACTAGGAGGATATTTAAAATTCATTACAGTACATTAAACTTGCACTGAACAGTTAGCTTCATCGCAAAATAAATAAATAGCCAATTTGCTTTGATCAGCAGAAATTCTGATAAAATCAGCAAAACCCCAATTAAAATGTGAAAAATGTCACCTACTGTAGTTATTCTAATGGAACATGGACTTAGAGGAAGGAACTGATTCAATGTTTATTTTCATACCAGCTGTGGCTTCCAAATGTAAATTATTTCATTTTTGCTAGTGTGGCGAGCTTCTACAAGGCCTCTGTGTTGGGTCTATGGTTGAACAATTTGTATTACATAATAAGGCTGCTCTGGGGGGCTGCGGTTCAATTCCCTTCATTTCCTGGCAAATCATTGTTTTCCTTAAACGTTCACAAGTCTTCCCATCTGAGGGAGTACTATCAACCGATAGAGGGCATGAGCTGTGACCATATTGGCCCTCAGTCCCTCCTGGCATGTGTGAACACCATCCTGGGTAGAGGCAGTCTCTCTCGGAAGAATTACCACCCTCTGATCTTGCTTCTCGCTGTATCAGTCATTTCAGTCCATCAGCACAATGCTGTTGTCTACAATAATTCAGACTCTTGTCACAGCATGGCAAGTTCAAGTACAATATTTGTTTGTTCATTCCTAGTACTTAACGTGGCGCCAAGTGCCATGCGGGTGCTCAATAAAACAGTCCTGGAAGGACTGAGAAGTCCCACCCGAATCTTAGTCTCTTTCTCTCTGATTCTATGGCAGGTGCTCGGACTTTCTCAGTTCAGAATCCAGAAGGCAAGTCCCAGGACCTCAGTGCCTCCAAAATTAAGAGAATAATTATGGCAAAAGAGGAAAAAACTGCTTAAAATTTCATTGCATGCCCTGTTTATGGAATTAAAAAAGAAAAACATAATTGCTTCAAATTGTAAGATGAGTTTTCTTTCCTCATCTGCCTTTTCTTCCATGTAGGCAGTTTCTTCTTGACAGAAACCATGAGTTAATTTCTAACGAGCACTGTGGAATCTCTGTCAGTTCTGGTCACTTCAGAAATCAGTAACAGGAAAGGAATGTGCAAAATTGAAAATAACTGTGCTGTGTCGTGGGCGCCGTTTTCTTCTGTTGCATTTTTTCACAATGTGTTTCATCATCTTCTCAATAATCACACATGGTATATATTTAAGAAGAAATGTCACGATGAGACCCTCAGCATGGAACTGGGCCCATATGCAAATGAACTTGCTTATTATCCAGTTAGAAGATGGAGCTTACGTTTAAGCAAACTCACAATTCAAAAACCTCTAAATTAAATTTAAACACCTCTCAGCAAATAATGAGTTTAAAATTAAGTGAAATAACTGCCATTTTACTGAGTTTAAAACAACTAATTGTTTGGAGGCTGCTTTCACTCATTTGAAGTTTGTCCAACTACTGCCATTGCATTTCATACTCTGATTTTATATTTTTGTCATAGTTTAAAGAGAGGGATGGGATGGGGAGGGAGGTGGGAGGGGGGTTCAGGATGGGGAACACATGTACACCCGTGGCGGATTCATGTCAAGTATGGCAAAAACCACTACAGCATTGTAAAGTAATTAGCCTCCAATGAAAATAAATAAATTAAAAAAAAATAAACTAAAGTCTTTTGCTAAATAAAATAAAATAAAATAAAATTAGCAACAAGACAAAAAGAAAGAGATTCCTTTTACTAATAAGCAGATGAGCCAGTCCACTTGCCAATAAGAGTTCTGCATGTGTGCCTTAATATATGCACTGCAAAACTCAACCTTGAATATGTCCATGTGAATGTAAGGCTGTATTTGTATCCTTAAAGAAAAGTAGACATATGATCTCATCTGCAACTGGTCATTTGTTTTCATTGAATTAGAATGCATAGTGTAGTGAAAACAGAAAGGTCTAGGTAGAGATCACTTTCCACCACTGCCTGTTTACTGAGATTCTAGGCAAGTACCTCAACAATTCCAAGTCTTATTTTCCTATATTTATAAAATGGGATAATAATACACCCAATTGGTAGGATTATTGTGAAAACTGGATGATCATAAATGTAAAGCACACAGGCAAACACTGGGCACATAGTAGTCACTCAATAAATTCCAGCCGCTGTCATTAGTCACTACCATGCTTTGATTAAGAAACATGGTATGTTAATAAGATGCAAGGTCTTGGTCTTCAAAAGGGTTGCCAGATGAGCAAATTAAAATACAGGACACAATATCTGGGACACACCTGTAGTAAAAAATCATGCAGTGTTTACTTGAAATTTAAATTTAAAGGGGCATCCTGTATTTTATCCAGCAATTCAGTGCTTAAGTTCTGGTACTTAAAGACCTTACAACGTTGTGTCCAACTCTTCGGACCTCATGGACTGTAGCCTGCCAGGCTCCTTGGCCCATGGGATTTTCTAGGCAAGAGTACTGGAGTGGGTTGCCATTTCCTTCTCCAGGGGATCTCCCTGACCCAGGGATCAAACCTGGGTCTCCCACATTGTAGGCAGACGCTTTACCATCTGAGCCACCAGGGAAGTCCTTATAACTGCATTCAGTTCAGTTCAGTCGCTCAGTCGTGTCCGACTCTTTGCAACCCCATGATCGCAGCACGCCAGGCCTCCCTATCCATCACCAACTCCCGGAGTTTACCCAAACTCATGTGCATCGAGTCGGTGATACCATCCAGCCATCTCACCCTCTGTTGTCCCCTTCTCCTCCTGCCCCCAATTTCTCCCAGCATCAGGGTCTTTTCCAATGAGTCAACTCTTCATATCAGATGGCCAAAGTATTGGAGTTTCAGCCTCAGCATCAGTCCTTCCAATGAACACCCAGGACTGGTCTCCTTTAGGATGGACTGGTTGGATTTCCTTGCAGTCCAAGGGACTCGCAAGAGTCTACTCCAACACCACAGTTCAAAAGCATCAATTCTTCGGTGCTCAGCCTTCTTTACAGTCCAACTCTCACATCCATACATGACCACTGGAAAAACCATAGCCTTGACTAGACGGACCTTTGTTGGCAAGGTAGTATCTCTGCTTTTTAATATGCTATCTAGGTTGGTCATAACTTTCCTTCCAAGGAGTAAGCGTCTTTTAATTTCATGGCTGCAATCACCATCTGCAGTGATTTTGGAGCCCCCCAAAATAAAGTCTGTTTCCACTGTTTCCCCATCTATTTCCCATGAAGTGATGGGACCAGCATATTACCTTTTAAATATTTGGAAAATAAACAAAGAGCAGGTAAGAAGTGAAGTGTTTAGATTATAGCTTAATTCTTCACTTTATTTTGGGCACAGAGACAGAAAGTTTCCACTGTCACTTTGGATGTCCTTGGGACACCATGACATGCAATCAACATCACCTGTGCTGGCTGATAATTCAGAGGATATGATGCCCTTGTTTATAGCACCTTCAATTCCACAGACATTTTTACTTGACTAATTCACTGTTTCATACCAGCCAGGGGGTTGGGAGGAAATCATTCAAACCACATGCTACTCTGAAGTTCGGTTACTTGGCTGGAAAACAGCAGATAAATTGATAACTGCAAATGGTCTGAAATTTGAATGATTCTTTTTCCACTTCAGCTAAATCTATTGAGCACACTCAAATAATTTAAAAGTGCTGAAAATAAGCAGTATTGGGGATTAATGAAAGCAATATATTCACTCTGTTGCATTTATTATTTTTAAATTATAGGACTCCCACTTGAAAGAACGCAATGAGTCTGAAATGAAGCAATTTTGTTGTTAAATATTGTCATTTAGAATAAAATGCATGTGTCTCTGGGACTGAAATAGCCCAAGTTGTTGCTGTTTTCTGTTTATCCTTAACTATTTTTAAGTGAACCAAAAAAAAAATACTAACAAGGAAGTACCATGTGGCAATGATCCCACAGGGAATTGGCTAGATGTGGCACAAAAGTTGCTCAGGATGTGAGAACCAAGGAGGCAGAGATGGACATCCAGATCCGGGCAGCTCCTTCCAGGGTCCAGCTAGGAATGACTCCTCTTTGCTCCTGGATTGGCTCTAACCTAGTACCTCCAAAAACAGTGGGGTCACAGAGAGGAAACAGCGGGCAAAGACAGAGACCTGGATATCATGTTCTTTGGGGTAAAGACCCTACCGTCAAAGAGCTTACTTTCTAGTAGAAGAGACACTTTTTGGCTATGTGACTTGAGGCAAATTTCCTATCCTTTCTGAGCTTCAATTTCCTTATCTGAAGGATGGATGATACTATCTAATGTGAAAGGTTCTTGTAAGGACTAGAAATGATATACAAAACGCACTAGAAATGATACATGCAAAACTCATGGAGCTCCGGAGGAACAGAAGTGGTAACTGTAAAGATTATTATTACTTTTGCTACTATTATTTTTTGCTATGTCTCATTAGAAATAGAAACCAGCACATTTAAAAAAAAATTGCAAATACCATATGATATGACATATGTTGAATCCAAAATATGACATAAATGATCATATCTACAAAAAAGAAACAGACTCACAGACATAGAGAACAGACTTGTCATTGTTAAGGGGGAGGAAGGAAGGATTGGGAATTTGGGATTAGCAGATGAAAATTATTGTATATAACACAGATAAACAACAAGGTCCTACTGTATAGCATAGGGAACTATAGTCAATATTCTGTGATAAACTATACAGGAAAAGAATATGAAAAGGCATATATATATATATATTTAACCAACTCACTCTGCTGTACAGCAGAAATTAAGACAGTGACTTCAATAAAATTTTTAAAAAAGAAATGGAAACCAGTGGCAGATAAAGTATAGGATACCCAGTTAAATTTGAATTTTAGATAAATAATGCATACTTTCTTTAACATAAACATGTCCCATACAATATATGGAACATGCTCAATAATGAATAAAAAAATCATTCATTGATTACCTGAAATTTGAATTTAACTAGGTATCCTCCACCCCCCACACCCCAATTTGGCAACCCTAAGGAAAAGGTCCCTTCCAAGATGCCTGATGAAACTGAAATCCTTCCGAGTCAAGTTCTTTCCTATTAATTTTTTTATAATGTGGATGCTTTCTTTATTTCATTTAAATTTTAAATTTATGTGCAACAGCAAATTGTTTATTAGGAAGAAGGTGCAGAGTGTTAATATCCTCAGGATGGCATTATATTCCTTACAGCAGAATCAAATCTGTGCATGCAGAGTTACTAGGAGGGCATCTTTGTAAAATGGGGTGTAAAATAGCAGTCACTTCACTTATAGGGCATTACAGATAGCACCACACTACAGTCTGTGGGGAGTTGAATGTGGACATTGGCGCAGGGAAAGTGCACAAAAAAGGGAAGCTACTATTGTTATTATCCATTTATTCATTCAACCAACCTTCATTGAGATCCTGCACTATGGCAGGCACTGTTGAGGCACTGGGGAAGAAGGCAGTAATTCTCAACTTGTTGGGAGCTTCTATACAGCACAGACCCTACTGTCATAGAGCATACTTTCTAATGTGGAAAACAAATAAATAAAAATAGGTTATATCCAGTGATGATAAATAGTACAGAAAAAATGCTCTACAAAAATGAGAGTGACTTACCACGTTGTGCTTCTCAACAGGGTGGCTGGGGAAGGAAGCAATGCTGATAGTGACATTTGGGCAGAATCTTTCACGAAGTTAGGGAGCAAACCACAGACATCTTCAGACAAAGAACATTCCAGGGAGAGAGAAGAGAAGTGCAAATACCCTGATGCCAGAGAGTACTGACAGGCTGAAGAAAACCCTTTATTGATGAGAATGATCAAGAAAACCTATTTTGGTTTCCACAAGTCAGTTTACCTTGAAATTCTGGTCTCACATAGACCTCAGGTTCTCAATTTCAGCCCAATTGGAACCACTGCCTACAAAACTTACTTTGACAACCCCCTGTATGTGTGTCAAGGCCTGAGAAAGTGCCACTTTAAGGGTTTGTTCTTAAGGGGAGCAATGCCCAGCTGCTGCCACGGCCTTTATCTAGCCCCATCGACACTGAAAGGTGATGCTCCAATAGCCACCTGAATCTTGTACTAAACAGAGGATCTTACAACAGAAGACAAATTCTTGCTGCTCTCCTCCAGCTTCACTTTTGTTTTCTATTTCAGCCATTTTCTTTCTCTGCTTCCAATTTCTATCCTTTGTTGTATTAAATGATTATTAAAACATCCCATCCCTGCAAATATCTTGTATTCAACCTTGACTTCTAGCATTTATCCATTATCTTCATTTCTTTGTCATGATACAGTGAAGGCAACTTAGTAAGATGATCTTCAGGAGACGTTTAGGTTATTTTTTCAATCTTTTAAAAAGGCAGCTTGACTAGATTTTTAGTCCCTTCACATTTTTCTTCCTCTAGAGCTGTTGAAAGTGCTTTCAAGAATAGAGCAGAATTATTTAAAATAGTCAAACTCATTTTTAATATGCCGGTACTATATGAAAGCGGTTCTTGGATTCAGTAGTTGTAGCTCACTCTTAAGTAGTGTAAGCATATTTCTTTCATTTACATTACTTTCTTCTATATAAAGTATAAAGATCAACTCCAGGAAATTAACCTGATAGGATCTATCAGGTTCAAGGGTTTCTTGAAGGGTTTCTTATTTTTAAAGTTCTTTTTATTTTTTTTGGTAAATACTTTATCACTGTGGCGGTGAGCAGAATAGATACTAGGACATTTTTCCTGCTGCTGTTGCTCCTATCAGAATTAACCCTGATACCTCGCCAAATCTGGGGTATAAAAAGTTCCCTCTGACAAAGCTTCTGAAAGTTTAGCAAGAGCAGTTGAATATCTGGGAACAATGGTTTCTTGAACTTTCTGCACAAGGACTTATTCATGCATTATCAACTTTTTATTGAGACTTCTGAGCAATTTTGTTTAGTGACAACGCAGGAGCCCATGAAAGGGAAAGAGTCATTTAGACTAGAAATTTCTTACATTGAATCCTTTAAGCTACTGAGGAGTATGCCAAGGTAAAGAGAGTATTAAGTCATGGGCGCCAGCTGAGACATCCTTCAGGAAGGTGATGCCTCCTCTGCCTTTTCCTTGGATCCTCTTCCCCACCCTAGAGCTCACCAAGTGTTTCCATTTCTCTGAGAAATGGCCACCATCTCACATTTCCTTAGCTTAAGATACTTGATTGCAGCTTCTATCATCCTCAGATCCGGTTTTAACTTGCAAAATGGAAGTCATAGAAAACAAACACATACACAGAGACTCTCAGCCTAATGTACCAGGCTCATTATCTAGCAGACTTGGGTTACAAAGAGTGCCATATTACATGTACGCCCTAGAGAAACATCAACACAGAGAAGTACCACATCCCATGGTAATGACGTACCTTAAAAAAATGCTACCTGAAAGTTCAAGCATTCCTGAACAGTTTATTTTTGAAGATGAATCCCAACTTCCCAGAAGCTCTTTCCATCTCACAGTGAAAATAAGATGCAGGGCACCGAACAACAACAACATCCCCTCCCATCTCCAGAGTAGCCTCCAGAGCAAAATGGTGGCTTACAATAAGCAAACACCATGAAAACATACTGTATCAATTAATAAAGAAAAATAAAGTTTCCTCTCCATGCTGTTCACTTATCCTGCTCATTTCTTAATAGTCTGACATTCATAAAAGGCCAAAGGACTCTGACCTTGACAAGCTAACTGAGCAGGAAAAGGCAATCATGTGTACAAGGCTGTCATCCACTCCACAAATTATGATAAAATATATCTCGGCATCAGAAAAAAGAGTTGCATATCTCCAGTGACATCCACAGTAGTACATTTAAGGATTTGAACAGAACAGCAATTCATTTTGCACTAACATGTTTTATGGTTATCATCAAGCGTTACGTCTTCAGAGACTGAAAGGTGATGTTTTTATGGACTCTGGCTCCTCGCTGCATTATCTTCACAGCTCAGAAATTATCTCTCTCTCTTCTTTAATTTCCCCCTTCTCACTCCCTACCTTTGCCCCCCATTTAAAACAAAGCAGTCGTTTTTGTAAAGGAAAAGAAAAAAAAAATGAATCCATATTACACAAAGGGCACAAAATGAACAGATTTCCAACCCTGAATAGTTTCAAAATGAATGATTATCTGGCTAATTAGTGAAATAAATAATAATAATTGCCTGTCCCTCCTCATTAGAGCCCTTAATAGTAAATGAAACTCCAGTGCAGAGTGCCAGTGAGCTGGTTTCACAGTACAGGACTCAGAGTTCTGAGTGGAGGAAATAAAAGAGAGATGACCCTAGCTGTCAGATGTCCACATGCCAGCCCCCTCAAAAGTACCCATAAGAGAAAGAAAAATAGGGGCTTCAGAATCTGCAAAAGAGATGTCTGGGGGCTGAAAGGGAATATTTCTGGTTTCCTTCTGTGCTTAAGGGTTATACTAGGTTTCAGGCACCAAAGAATGAGCACCAATAGTTATGGACACAGACAATTAGGGCCAGAACATAGAAGGAAGCATTCACCCTTGTTCAAAGATAACTTGTTCAGCAAAGTCCATGTTCTTAAGGTCTGATCTAATTTACTCACAACATCATTTACCCGAGCTGCTTGTTAAACCTTGGGTTCTAGACTCCCTCTTAGACCCACTGGCTTAGAAGCTCTAGGGGTGGCCCAGGGTGGGCGTGTTTAACAAGATTCTCTGGTGTGCAGTTTGAACCTGAAGTGGAGTACCCCTGCAAGAGTCAATGGATAGTGAGTCTGGGCAACGCTGTGAAATAAACCCCATGCTGCTTTGTTGGGGAAGATTATGTAGCAGGCAATTTCATCGAATTGGATCATCCCCCTGTAGAGATTTTTACCCTGTGGTTCAGTCACAATATCCTCTTACCAGGGCTTCGCTCTGTCCCAGCCTCGCCACCACATTTGAAATTAGCAGAGAACCTTGTCGCTGTTCTGCTTCTGGAGTCAGCCCAGCCAGACCTATTACTCAACACTGAAAGCATCTGATTGGCTTCTAATGAGGCAGCAGATCAGCTTTTAGGGGTCTGTTCTCTGTGTGATGTATGAATGGAGCTCCCATTAATGTTAATCAGTGGGGAGTTCCCATTGCTCAGGCAATTGTATTGTAAACTCTTGCTACTTGATACTCTAGTCATCTTCTTCCTGTGTTTTGAAGTCTGCAAGTGTTCAGGCATAAGCAGGAATTGTGAATGAAAAGGTTGTCTTTAACCTTCTCTGGTTTTCTAAATAAACCTCCCTTCAAGACTCTCAAAGGCCCACATCCATGCCGCTCCCTCCACAATGACATATTTTATCCAACCACATTAAGTAATTAACTAGTGTAACCATAATGTGCTTAGTCCTGGGGAGACAGAGGTGTTCCTTGAACTTGAAGAACTTACAGTCTGGCCTGGGTGACAGATGGGTAAAGGAACAATCATAAAACCACCGTACACATAGAACAGACTGGGAAGGAAGCTTGGGGTGGAATTTCAAATGATGAAGAGGAACTGCTCAAGAGGAGAAGAAATGATGCTCAAGAAAAGATGCTTAAAAGAAGAGCATTCCAGCAAGGGAAGGAAGAGCTTATACCAGGGCCAGCTTAACCTATAGTTTCCACTTGTCTGAATCTCTCACAGTAAGCACCATGCCCAGGACCCAACTTAATGTAGAGGACTGCAGAAATGTTTTTGTTCTCATTTATTTTAAAAGTAAAAGCAAAAAAGATATATAATAATGAATTTAGCCTGGATTATACTCAGCTTTATACCAACAAAGTCATAAAATACAATATTTAATTTTTTAATGGAATAAGAGGCACATAACGGCAAAAATGCCTATCTCAAAAGTCACAATGGGCTAAGTCATCAGCCCTGGCTTACGCAAAGATACAGGTGCAGAATAAAGTCTGGAACAGCAAATGATGATACCTAAAGAACTGTGGTGTTGGAGAAGACTCTTGAGAGTCCCTTGGACTGCAAGGAGATCTAACCAGTCCATTCTGAAGGAGATCAGCCCTGGGATTTCTTTGGAAGGAATGATGCTAAAGCTGAAACTCCAGTACTTTGGCCACCTCATGCGAAGAGCTGACTCATTGGAAAAGACTCTGATGCTGGGAGGGACTGGGGGCAAGAGGAGAAGGGGACGAGAGAGGATGAGGTGGCTGGATGGCATCACTGACTCGATGGACGTGAGTCTGAGTGAACTCTGGGAGTTGGTGATGGACAGGGAGGCCTGGTGTGCTGCGATTCATGGGGTTGCAAAGAGTCAGACATGACTGAGCGACTGAACTGAACTGAACTGAAAGCACTATGACCCCATACCCTGCAAAAGACACTTTTCTAAGAGCCTACTGTTAACCTACTACTAACTTCTTTACTCTTCACAATCCAATGATGTAGGTACAATTACCACCACCTCCATTATAGAGACAGAGAAATCAAAGCAGAATAGGATAAGCTCCCCAAAGTCGTGCAGATAATACACTCACACAGTCATCCAGAAAACCAGGGCACCTCTCCAGGCCCTGTAACTCTAGAGTCCCCACACTTAAGCTTTATGTGGACACACCTCAAATTATTCAGTTATCTGTGATAAAGAGTCTACTTTCTTTCCTTCCCGTCAGCCACAGGTCAGTACTTTTGTAAAAAAAACAAAAACAATAAAAACAAATTCCTGCAAAAAAGAAATATGAAACATAAAAAAGACAAGCTTTTTTTTTTTAACATAAATTAACCGATTTATTATAGGCTAGCAACATTATCAAACGGTGGTGCTTCTACTGGTCCTTCAATTCCTTCAGTCTTCTGATGGCAGACTTTACTGTGACAGCAGAGGTGGTGTTTTCATGCTGTTTTCATGCAGGAACCACAGTGCCAAATGCCCACAACTCATCTCTTTATCTTGGTTTTGCCACAGAAGGAGCAGGTATACTTGGCGTGCTGGCTGATTTCAATTTTCTTCACCATTTTCCCGAGGAAGGCACCATAATGGGTCCCGTATTTGCCCATGATTCTGACCTTCTTGGTGCGTTTCACCATGTGAACGCAACCTAGATCCAATCCCAAGAGCAAGACAGCTTTTTTTTAAGAAAAAAAAAAAAAAGACTAGCCTGGGGACTTCCCTGGCAATCCCATGGTTAAGACTCTGCACTGCCAATGCAGGGGCACAGGTTTGATTCCTGGTCAGAGAACTAAGATCTCACATGCCATAAAGCATGGCATAGCCAAAAAACATTAAAAATAGATGAGTGAACAAATTAAAAGGCTTAAAAAGATAAGCCTAATTTAGAAAAGATTAAATTCAAGATAAAAGTATGTTTCAGTAGTACTTTGATGTTGCAGTTGTGTCAAATTTCTATAAAAGTTGCTCATGCTTTCCGTCAGTGTATATGTTTACCTGATCTCAAAGATTTGCAGACTAGCAAGAGTCTATGTATCACACGTGAAGAGCACTGTTCTGGGGATCCCGTCAGTAGAGAGAGCTACAATCTCTCTCTCAGGAGGGGAGTGGAAAGAAGGCACAAGGAGGATGCCACCTTCCCAAAATGATGGTGAAAGGACTTGAGAAGGGGGAGCAGTGGGACTCGAGTCAATCAGGTCCAGACCTCTGTCAACCAACTCGAGGGGACACTTTATACCAAGCATCCACGTGTGACAGGCAGAGTGGGGCCATGTGGCCTGAGCCTCCTGCCGACTGAAGTCTCAAATTTTAGACTTCTGGTTCATGATCAGATGAGGTAATATGTACATGTCATCACTGAGGCATACTCATAGATCACAATAGATGTTCAAGTATAAATTTTAAATTGGGCCCCATTAACAGTCCACACTCCCTATGGTACTCTATGATTTGGTATTTTAAATTTAATCTCTAATTTGTCTTATGGATCATACCACCGCATTGCATTATACAATTCTGCATCAAAACCTAAAAATTTATTAATTGTAAAATGTATTGTTATATACCACAATTTTTTGTTTCCTTTCTATACTGAGTTTTACATCATAAGTATATGATCATATGACCCTTCAATCCTACCCCTGGACATATATCTGGAGAAAAACATGGTCTGAAAGGATACAGGCACCCCTGTGTTCACTGAAGCACTGTTTATAGTAGCCTAAATGCAAACAAACTAAATGTTCATTGACAGAGGAATGGATAAAGAATATGTGGTACATAGATCATGGCATCTGGTCCCATCACTTCATGGGAAATAGATGGGGAAACAGTGGAAACAGTGTCAGACTATTTTTTGGGGCTCCAAAATCACTGCAGATGGTGACTGCAGCCATGAAATTAAAAGACGCTTACTCCTTGGAAGAAAAGTTATGACCAACCTAGATAGCATATTCAAAAGCAGAGACATTACTTTGCCAACAAAGTAATGTCAAGGCTATGGTTTTTCCAGTGGTCATGTATGGCTGTGAGAGTTGGACTATGAAGAAAGCTGAGTGCCAAAGAATTGATGCCTTTGAACTGTGGTGTTGGAGAAGACTCTTGAGAGTCCCTTGGACTGCAAGGAGATCCAACCAGTCCATTCTGAAGGAGATCAGCCCTGGGATTTCTTTGGAAGGAATTATGCTAAAGCTGAAACTCCAGTACTTTGGCCACCTCATGCGAAGAGATGACTCATTGGAAAAGACTCTGATGGTGGGAGGGATTGGGGGCAGGAGGAGAAGGGGACAACAGAGGATGAGATGGCTGGATGGCGTCACTGACTCGATGCACGTGAGTCTAAGTGAACTCTGGGAGTTGGTGACGGACAGGGAGGCCTGGAGTGCTGCGATTCATGGGGTCGCAAAGAGTCGGACACGACTGAGTGACTGAACTGAACTGAACTGATATACCATGGAATATTACTCAGCCATTAAAAAGAATGAAATAATGTCATTTACAGTAACAAGGTTGGACCTAGAGATTGTCTTACTAAGTGAAGTAAGTCAGATAGAGAAGGAGAAATATCATATGACGTCCCTTATATGTGGAATCTAGAAAGAAACGATACAAATGAACTTACAAAACAGAAAGAGACTCACAGACTTAGAAAATAAACTCACGATTGCCAGTGGGGAAATGATGAAGGGCAGGGATAGTTAGGGAGTTTGGGGCCAACATGTACACACTGCTACATTTAAAATGGATAACAAACAATGTCCTACTGTACAGCACAGCAAACTGCTCAATGTTGTGTGGCAGCCTGGATGGGAGGGGAGTCTGGGGGGAGAATGGATACATGTATATGTATGGCTGAATCCCTTTGTAGTCCACCTGAAACTGTCATAACATTGTTAATCAGTTACACTCCAAAATAAAAAAGTTATTGTTTAAAAAAAATATATTGCTGAAAAAGTAGAAGAAAGTAGGATGTTGTTAGCAGAATAATATTTTAAATATCCCAGGAAATAAGAGATCAACAAGCAGGCTGTTTATAGTAAATTCTATTTCTTTATCTCTAAAATGAAAATGACCAATTAGATGTAAAAGACCTTGAAAATATTAAACTGTTGTATTTAAGCTACTGGTTATTGGTAGTTTAAAAAACAAGACAAAAGGCCCTGAAATGGAGTCACTTAGGCTAAACCCATGTCATCAAACCAAGAACTAACTTTATTACAATTTTGGCCCTCCCTGAAACAGAATCTTAAACCAGCCAATCCGGAATTGCCTAACAAGCAATAGTTAGGTAATCTGTCTGATAGACACCCACTATCCCCTAAAGGAAAGTAACCTTGCAATAAACAACCCACTTTTCCCCTAGTGTAACTTCCTCGTTCCTGCTCCACTCTGCCTATAGAAGACTGTCATTTTATACAGCTCCTCACTCCTCAAAGTGCCTTTCTATCTGCTAGACTGAATGCTGCCTGATTCTAATCAATTTTTGTTCAAATCAACTCAAAGTGTTTAAAACACCTCAGTTTATCTTTAGAAGAGGAAACTGAGGAGACCTCCAAGATTCCCAGAAGCCGCAAACAACGAAGCTTAGGCACCTGAGGGCTGCTTGAGCTCGCTGCTTTCTCTCTGTCTCTGGAGGTGTGGGCAAGTCCCTCTTAGAACCTAGTTCAAAAGTTTTTACATTATGAGCTTTCAGACTTTATTTAACAATTTCTTTTTTCAGGGTCCATAAATTGGCTGGAGTCAGACTGAGTCTGACTTAAACCAGACAGTATCTGGGGTCAGATTGGGCTGAACTTGAAACCAGATGGGGTCCAGGATCAGACTTGGTCTCACTTTATGCTGGCCTAGGTTCAGTGTGAATAAAATTCTGTTTTAAGGTTGAACAGGAAGATTGATCTTATCAAAGATAATCCTAGATTACAGTGACCACAGTGGAGAACTTTTAACCTAGATGAGCTTATCCATTTAGGAGGTGCCCTAGAGAATGGCAACCCACTCCAGTATTCTTGCTTAGAGAATCCCATGGACAGAGGAGCCTGGCAGGCTATAGTCCATGGGGTCACAAGAGTCGGACATGAGTTAGTGACTAAACCACCACCAAACTTATCCATTTAGGAGGTGCCCTAGAGGGTCTCAGTCAAGCACTGACCGTAAAGAATAGAGGAAAAATTATTTTTCCTCCTCTACAGCATTTGGCGACCAGGCTGAGACTCACAGGGACATCCACTCTCTCCCCATTTGCAGATGGGCTCCTGAGAAAACCAGCAGAAGCCGGCAAAAAGTGAGAACTCAAACCAAATTCAGTTCTCCCAGATTTCTGTCTGCAGTGCCTGATTGAGAAAAGATGGTAAAATTTTATGTTGTCCCTTTCTGTCCAAATTCAGATTGGCAGGCAAAATATATAAGAATCAGATCTTTGAATTATGACTCATGACCGTGCTTTTGGGTACCCATTGGTTGTTGGTCTGTTTTCTTCT
>NW_011494718.1:9850407-9871751 GCF_000754665.1 Bison bison bison
AGGGTTCTACCAACTGTTGCCAGCTCTCAGAGGGTTTACTAAATTTTTCTTCTTCTTCTTTTTTTTTTTTTTTGGTTATCTTTACGAATGGCTATCGCTCTTGAATAAGTATCTTTTGCACCCTATTTGAGGATACCTCTCATGTTCATGAAGCTGTTCTATACTTCCAGGAGTACTTACTATTTGTCTTGGTTCAAATCTGACAAAGATAATCAAAAGGATTTTTTAAACGTAGCCCTATGGTCAAAAGTTAGCCAAATTGGTGGCTGATATTCAGAGCCTGAAAGGAACTTTTTTTAGACCTTCTCCCTTAACCTAAAGTGAAGTTATGTACCCAGAGGGAAATAAAAACATTCTGAAGCCTTTTGGTGGGAGGATCTACCAAAACATTTCAAAGAAACACAGCTCTAAATCTAGAACATAGGGCTCTTTTGATTTCCTTCTTAGCTGAAGATCTTCTGTCTGATATAAAGAAGCAAATTGAAGATGATGTAGTTGGACAAACAGGTTGGAATCTTGATATCATTCAGGTTGCAATCCAGTTTTTTTCTGAGGAATTAAATACAACTGTATTGTCCTACACATCTTTTCAAGAATAGAAATGCGATGCTAGAAACAACTCAAAGCCCACCTATCCTTTTTACCAATCTCAGATCCTCTACTATCATGTCAAAAGGCTTGCAGATATTATAAAATACCTGTGCTTAGGAAACAAAAGTCCCTCTTGGTGGAACTTGCATCCTTCCTCTATGCATTTTAAGATATAAATGTTCTCCCTGGTATTCTTCAAGAATCAAGGTAATTCATATCAGAAAGAGAAAAAGAAAAGGAAAAGGCTATTTTGAAAACTTGGCCTTAAAATTTCTTCTACAAATATTAGTAAAAAGTTTACACCATCCAAGCAGATAACCTTAACATATCATACAACTTTGGATGCAAATGTTTTTTTGTAGGTTTCCCAGGTGGCTCAGTGGTAAAGAATCCACCTGCCAATGCAGGAGACATGGGTTCAACCTCTGGGTAGGGAAGATCCCCTGGAGGAGGAAATGGTAACCCACTCCAGTATTCTTGCCTGGAAAGTCCCATGGACAGAGGAGCCTGGCTGGCTTCAGTCCATAGGGTTGCAAAGAGTCAGACACGACCAAGCATGCACATATGTTCTTTTATAACCTAGTGAGTTTGCAGTAATCATACCTTTTTGTGGCTAAAATTAATAGCTAGGACTGGAAGCAACTTAGATATCCATTGAAAGATGAATAGATACAGAAGTTGCGGTACATATACACAACTGAATACTACTCAGCTATAGAAAGGAATGCCTTTGAGTTGGTTCTAATGAGGTGGATGAACCTAGAGCCTATTACACAAAGTGAAGTAAGTCAGAAAGAGAAAGACAAATACCGTATATTAATGTATATACCTGGAATCTAGAAAGAGGGTACTGAAGAACCTATCTACAGGGCAGCGATGGAGATGCAAACATAGAGAACAGACTTTTGGACATACTCAGGGAGAGAGCAGGCAGGATGATTTGAGAGAATAGCACTAAAACATATACATTACCATATGTAAAGTAGATAGTCAGTGGGAATTTGCCCCAGGACACAGAAAACTCAAAGCCAGTTCTGTGACAACCTAGAGGAGTGGGATGGGAAGAGAGGCGGGAGGGAGGTTTAAGGCGGGGGGGACATATGTATACCTATGGCTGAGTCGTGGTGATGTATGGCAGAAATCATCACAATAATGTAAAGTAATTATCCTCTAATTAAAAATTGAATTAAAAATTTTTTAAAAGCTATAAAATCTCTTTACATCTGCTTGTATGTTTATATATGTCTGTATATGTTAAAAATATGATTTTTTCACCTCCAACAGTATCACCAAAATTGATTCGTAAACAGCTCTGCTTAATTGACTTAAAGATAAATAAGTGTTTGTGTAAATAAAAAACACTTCAGAAATATAGAAACTAATCCAAATGTTTTTCAAGGTCACATGATCTAGGATGTGTGTGTGCATGCATGCTTAGTCGTGTCCAACTCTGCGACCCTATGGACAGTAGCTGGCCAGGCTCCTCTGTTCATGGGATCTTCTAGGAAGAATGCCGGACAGGGTTGCCATTTCCTCCTCCAGAGTATCCTCCTGACCCAGAGATTAAACCTGTGTCTCCTGCATTGGCAGGTGGATTCTTTACCACTGAACCACGTGGGAAGCCCATGCTCTAGGATAATCAGTAAATAAAAGCTAGTTTAGGTTTGTTGGTTTAATTTAAAAAGACACAGCACAGAGATACCAGCATTAAATATAATACTTTTATTCCTTCAGTTCAGTTCAGTCACTCAAACATGTCCAACTCTTTGTGACCTCATGAACTGCAGCATGCCAGTCCTCCCTGTCCATCACCAACTCCTGGAGCCTACCCAAACTCATGTCCATTGAGTCGGTGATGCCATCCAACCATCTCGCCCTCTGTCATCCCTTACTCCTCCTGCCCTCAATCTTTCCCAGCATCAGGGTCTTTTCAAATGAGTCAGCTCTTTGCATCAGGTGGCCAAAGTATTGGAATTTCAGCTTCAACATCAGTCCTTCCAATGAACACCCAGGACTGATCTCCTTTAGGATGGACTGGTGGGATCTCCTTGCAGTCCAAGGAACTCTCAAGAATCTTCTCTAACACCACAGTTCAAAACTATCAATTCTTCCTTACTAAAGGTCAAAACAGCTTATGCTATCTCTATTACAGAATCTGTCAATAAGAAAAATAACTTAAGATGATGGTTAGCTGTTTAAAGTCATGAAATATTCATGAGTAATCTAAGCATTCTGTTGTTTTCCTCTATTTCTTTGCATTGATCACTGAGGAAGGCTTTCTTATCTCTCCTTGCTATTCTTTGGAACTCTGCATTTAGATGCTTATATCTTTCCTTTTCTCCTTTGCTTTTCACTTCTCTTCTTTTCACAGCTATTTGTAAGGCCTCCCCAGACAGCCATTTTGCTTTTTTGCAATACTTTGGCCACTTCATGCGAAGAGTTGACTCACTGGAAAAGACTCTGATGCTGGGAAGGATTGGGGGCAGGAGGAGAAGGGGATGACAGAGGATGAGATGGTTGGATGGCATCACTGACTTGATGGACATGAGTTTGAGTGAACTCTGGGAGATGGTGATGGAAAGGGAGGCCTGGCGTGCTGTGATTCATGGGGTCGCAAAGAGTTGGACATAACTGAGTGACTGAACTGAACTGAATCTAAGCATACTTATTAAGAACAAGTAAATTAAACAGATATAAGAGAAAAGTTTACAAATCAACTTTTAAGTAACAGTTATGTTGACAGATGAATGGATTAAGAAGTTGTGGTACATATATACAATGGAGTATTAGCCATAAGAAGGAATGGATTAGAGTCCGTTGTAGTGAGGTGGATGAACCTAGAGCCTGTTATACAGAGTGAAGGAAATCAGAAAGAGAACAACTATCATACATTAATGCACATATATGGAATCTAGAAAAACTAGTACTGATGAACCTATTTACAGAGAAGAAATGCAGACATAGAGAATAGTCTGGTAGACACAGCAGTGGAAGGACAGGGCAGGAGGAATTGAGAAAGTAGCAAGACATATACACAGCATCGTGTGTAAAATAGATAACTAGTGGGAAACTGCCATATAACACAAGCAGCCCATCCTAGAGCTCTGCGAGGACCTAGAGGGCTGGGATGGGGGTAGAAAGGAGTCTCAAGAGGGAGGGGATACAGATAATTATGACTGATACACATTAATGTACGGCAGAGGCCACCACAACATTGTAAAGCAATTATCTTCCAATTAAAAAAAAATTATGTTTCATAGCATGTCTACTTGAAAATACTTTCCAAAACTTTTCTGAGAACTTGAAACTTCAAAGTTATATTGAGGCAAGTAAAATTACAGATATTCACTCAATATCTAGATCATTTTCAAATAAGATAAAATACTGAAACATCAATTACTGAACACAGGTTTATTTATTTTCACTTTCTTTTTATAGAGGAATCAAAGACATTTGGGTCTATTAGTAAACATGTTTTGGGCTACAGTGGAAAATTTACTACTAGGAAGAATATGCTTCTAGAAATTATATATTTATAAATTTGCCAATCTATAGAATTCTAATTTAACAGATAATCCACAATTGCTTATTTCATATTTTTCATTAAGAACAAAGAATTCTAAGGGTTAACAATTCTAATCAATATATGCAATTAAAACTTACTAGAAATAATAAGGGTGAAAGGAAACAACATACAAGACAAGTTGGTGAGGAAAGTTAGAAGATTCCTTGTTCCAGAATGAGAAAGAAGAAAAAGACATAAGGTGAAATCCGAATGGATATAAAAATGCTGTGGAAGGTTTGTAGAAAAAGAACCTTGGGAAAGGAATTTTATGTGCAGTCAAGCTAAAATTAGAATGGATTTGTTTTTAAATAATACATTTTAATATCAAATATACACTGGTACCAAATTATAATTTTGTTTTCTGTTAACAAAAAGCTTTATCAGATTACTGGTCTGCTCTTGATTAAAGCCTGGTCTAGCCTGCCAGGCTCTGTCCCTGGGATTTTCCAGGCAAGAATACTGGAGCAGATTTCCTACTCCAGGAGAGCTTCCCAACCCAGGGATTGAACCTGCACTGGCAGGCAGATTCTTTACCGCTGCACCACCAGGGAAGCCTGTTGTTTACATATATCAGGCCATAGCAAGGAGGAGTAATCCAACCTTCAAATGATTGCTGGATCTGCCACAATGCTGGGGATACTTTAGTTTGCTGCTAAGTCGCTTCAGTCATGTCTGACTCTGCGACCCCATAGACAGCAGCCCACCAGGCTCCCCTGTCCCTGGGATTCTCCAGGCAAGAACACTGGAGTGGGTTGCCATTTCCTTCTCCAATGCAGGAAAGTGAAAAGTGAAAGTGAAATCGCTCAGTCGTGTCCGACTCTTAGCGACCCCATGGACTATACAGCCCACCAGGCTCCTCCGTCCATGGGATTTTCCAGGCAAGAGTACTGGAGTGGGGTGCCATTGCCTTCTCCTACTTTACTTTGGCGCACCACAAAGTTTTCCCTGTTTTCCGATGTCTCAGTTTCTCTGGAACAAATTGAGCCCCCTCTCTATTGTGTCAGACTTTTTATCCAGGGTAGTCCATTTCCCTGCCACTGATTAACAAGCAGAAACCCAAGGAAACGTCCATCTAGGCTCTATACGAAAAAGGCGCATAGGCAAGGATGACTAGAATAAAACCACCTGTGCAGTCCACCGACCCTTAAGTTTTACTGACCTCTGTGGCTATGACCTTTCCAGTCCTAGGCCAGAGAACAAATGGTAATTACCAAGAGGCATTCATGATTCAAAATTAGCTTCCTGTGCCAGATGCTTACTGCCCTGGCTAAGAGTAAGTGCAAATGAAGCTGTGATCAGGAATCTCTCCTTAACTCTGGAAAATACTATATAACCTGTTGCTAAAGCAATACCTGCCCCCAAATGATCCATCGATTCTCTGGCCATTGTTCCTGATAATAGCATAGCCCTAGATCGTCTTTTAGCCAAGCAAAGAGGTGTTTGTGCTGTGGCCAACACCACTTATTGTACTTGGATTGACACTTCCAGGGAAGCTGAGACTCAGTTACGTAAGATCACTGAACAATCCAGTTGGCTTAAGTGACTCCTGAAATGGGGTCCTTCTTTCATTTGATTCTCAATGATTTCAGTCATGCGGACTACGGCTCCAAAGTACACTCCAGACAGTAGGAATTATCCTGCTTATAATAATCATGGTAGTCTGCCTGGTACGCTGTATTCTCTTAAAAGCTTTAAATGCATACTCACAGCCACTAACCACCAAGCAAATGACTAGACTCCCTAAGATTAGAGTGTAAGAAAAGGAAAGAAGAGAGGAATTAAAGAATATGAACCCAACATGGTGACCTGTGGATACCACAGAGAGGATCAGCAGAAACCGGGAAAACCTCAGAGCAGTAGCTGGGTGTAGTGCTAATACCTTAAATCTTGTTCACATCTCTCAGTTACACCGAGAGTCTGATCCAAAGGGGGGAATTTTTCAAAAAAATAACAAGCCCCAAATGGAATCATATGCCAAGCCCTCTGTCACCAAACCAAGCAGTTTCAACTCTCTCAGAAATGAAATCTTAGGTCAGGAATCACATGATCAGCACTAGTTAGGTAATCTGACATATAGACCCCTGCCATTCTCTGAAGTAAAATGACTTTGCAATAACCAACACACTTTTTTGTCTAATATAATTTCTTTGTTCCCATTCCATCTGGCTATAAGAGTCTTTGATTTTGTACAATTCCTTAGAGCTCCTTTATATCGGCTAGATTGAATACTGCCTGATTTGAATTGATTTCTGTGCAAACAAACTCAATCTCAGTATGCCCCAGTTTTTCTTGTGACAATGGTATTCTCTTTGGAAATCCAGGTTTTCAAACCAAGGTTTGTATAAAACACAAGATGTGTAAAACATAAGATGCATCTTTTCTTCCTGGTACAGAATTATAACTGCCTTAGATCACTTGCTGCCTTCCGTGTCACTCTCAATCGGGGTGTTGTGTGGTGGTCATCACCCTTATATTGAAAGAAACATCTGATCTTAATTCCACCAAGTTTTCATTCATCTACTTCCCTTCCATCAGAAATTTCACCCAGACGGGATGGTTCCATATGGTGATGGGGTGTGGAAGCAAATCTTGCCTTTTTTTTTTTTCCACAGAAGGAGACATGACTGTCTGGGATTTGGGGATTTAGAGTTTCTTGTTAATGGCAAAATCTGGAATGTTGTTGTAACTCAGGCAGTAGATGGTCACTGTCCTGAAGGAAAAAGCACAGTCCGGAGTAGAGACATTGCTCGTAGGCATCAATGCCACAGCAGCCTCCACCCAGAAATGGACTAACACAAGCGCTCCATAAGTGCCAGGATGGTACCCCTGTGGAGCAGGTGGACCTGCCTCTGGGGAGTGGAACAGGAGCACCCCCTAAGAAGTGAAGAGTCATACGTGTTCTCATCCTATCATCACAAAAGGCACAGAACTGCCCGGGAGGTTTGGGGACCTGTTATGTCAACTTCAGAGTACTCATCTAAGTGTGGTACCATGCTTCATCTTATCTAATTCTCATGACAACCTAGTGAAATCAGTACTGCTGGTTTACAGACAGAGAAATGGAGCCATGGAAACAGCAAGTAACTTTCTGCGAATGACACAGCTAGTCACTGGCAATGCTGGGGTTTGAATACGGATGCATAGATAAATGTTTAATGTAATGTATTATATTGATATGACTCCTATTCTTCCATGCAGATACTTTACACAGCTCTTGGGAGGGCCCTCTTTTTCAAGATTATCACCAGAACTTCAGATACAAGACACAGGCAAGCTAGTATCAGCAGCACTAGAAACAACAGTTGTAAAGAGCATGAACACAGTAAACATTTGTCATTATTGTATGTACTTCTCCAAATTGCCTGAAACTAGTATTTTACCAGACCCATATTACAGATGAGCACACAGTGGTTTTAAGGAGTTAGGTAGTTACCACAATCACACAATAGATTTGGTCTAGATCAGAGATTTGAACCTGCTGTTTCTATTTCTTTTCTGTTTTCCAACCAGTATCCTGAGTTTTTCATAACAAGCTGTTCCTCTTGGCTTCTCAGGTGGCGCTAGTGGTAAAGAACCTGCCTGCCAAAGTAAGAGACATAAGAGACGTAAGTTCGAACCCTGGGACAGGAAGATCCCCTGGAGGAGGGCACAGCAACCCACCACAGTAGTCTTGCCTAGAGGAATCCCCACGGACAGAGGAGCCTGGCGGGCTACAGTCCATGGGGTCACACAGTGTTGAACATGACTGAAGCGACTTACCATGCATTCCTCTCTGTGGCCCACACACTCTCTCTTCCACCTTGTCCTGAACAAATGCAGTTTGTCTAGATTCCCTCTACCTATCCTTCTTTGTCACCCCTGAGGCCCGTGATGAAAACGATTTAGTTTAAAACTTAGTTGCAAATCTTAGGGAAGGGAAATACTGTCCTACCCCAGGCAGCCTCCTTCACTGTGAATCACATAGGCAGAACAGCCTCCTAAAAGGTACACTTTGTAGAAGCTGAGTTGAAACCAAGCAACCCAACTTCTAGTACTAATAATTACTGAAATTTGTTGAGAATAACAATAGCTCAGTAAAGCCCAGTGTTTCCCTAAAGGGCAAGTATAATAGGCCTATAACTTCAAACGTGTAAGAATAATTTGTTATTCATGTTAATCCCCTCTCCATTGCCAGCCACATCAATCTTTTTCAAAGGAGGACACTGGGGGGAAAAAAAAACAAAAACTACTGAAGTCTGAAGGGAAAAGATAGGCACTAAGGTGAGCAGCAGCAGCCAGCAAAGCAACTCAGAGATTCTGTTCGTCACTGCCTGAGACTTGGAATATTTCCTTCAGGTTCATCCTTCACCCCAGGCCCATTTGGCTATAATCTCCCAGTAAGGAAGGGAAGTGGGTTGAGGGGGAAACACCACCATCAAGCCATTCTGCTATTTTTTTTTTAACAAGAATAACATTTTTCAAGAACTTTTACCATGGAGGTCCAGGCATGATTACTCACCCTGGTTAAAGTTAATGAATTCTTTGCCAATTCTGTTTCAACTCAGAAAAAGCATCCACTTTAAAACCCATACACACACCCAGACAGAGACACAGGTTTCCAGGACTTAGTTTTCAAAGTTGCAGAAGTATTTCAAGTACAGATGATGTTTAGAAATATTTACTAGCCAACGACAGAGAAGGAAAATGCAATGTGGATGCAGGAGACTCTGGAAAAGCAAGAATTCAAATAAATTGAAGGGAAAGCCTCTGAGCTAACATCTTAGAAAAGAAAGAAACGGTGTTAGATGTTTCCATGGCATCCTCTCCCTGCTTTTATTCAAATGATGAATGAAGATTTATAGGAAATGCTTTTCGCTAGCAGTCACAGACAGGCCACCCCATATCTTCCTGTTCTTGTTCCATGTATGTTAGAGAAAAAGCAAAGGTTTTTCTTTTCCACTTTACTTTGCTTTCACGTGGTACCTGGAAACAGGAACAATGGAGATGTCTAGCTTTCCCAGATCTTGGCACTTGAGGGAAACCAAGATCCTTTCTAGGTTGATACTAGTCAAAGGACCTAAAGCATAGGAAGATAATTTAATGTTCACTTTCATAAAACAGGGCAGCTGAGCCTCCCCTCTGCCATCAGCATGGAACAAGTCATACACCGTTCCAGGTTCAGAGAAGGGGAACCCCAGCGCCCCTCCTGGGGAGCTCTTGAGCCAGTAACCTCTGCAGTCTATAACTAGGTTGTCTCCTTCAAACTGCCCAGGAAATCACTCCAGAAGGGGTCTTGACCCCACTGTCTCCATAGGAGACCATCTGGAGCCCCGTTTTGTCAGGGGCAGCCCCGAGAGACATAGCATTGTGCTCTGGGCATAGAGAAGCAGAGCAGGTGCCAACTGCTGTCTAAACAAATTATTCTGGATTTGCCAGGCCTGTAGCTTAAAACCTGCAAATTTTTTCTCCTTAGTAATTTTTATATCTCCTTCAATTAAAAAATTATATACTTACTAAATAATATTTTAGCAACAAAAGTGTGAAACGTAAAAGTAAGAATCCTTAAATTTCTTTCCACCAACACCACATTCCCAACTGTGAACATTTAGGGATGTACCCTTTCAAAACTTTTTCCAAGTACATATATATCAGTTGGTGCTTCCAGCCTCTGAAACCTGCATTGCTCTGAACTTGCATATTCTATGCCCTGGGCTCCAATATCAGATACATCCTTCACATTCTATCTGCTATGGGACCTTGGGTTAGGTTTCCCCACAACACCTACAACTTGGCCTTGAGAGCTTTTCCCCAGCTCTGAGTCAGTTTAGCCTAGCCATTGATCATAGTAAAGCTGTGTTTTCTGCCACCTGAATGCCTTGATTTGTTTTTAAAGGGTTGCCTGGCCTTCCTCTCATCAGCAGTAGAAGAGAGTTGGCTGTGGTGGTTTCATAAGCCAAAATGCACACAAGTTGTGAATAAGACCTTCCAGCCTAGAGACAATGCAAGATATTTCCTGAATTCTAAGAAAATGTTGCTTATAAGATTTAGTAACAGATATTTGGGGAGAAAATAACAAAATACCACATTAAGCATATTTATGAACTCTGAGGTAATTTTACAAACTATAAGGGAAAAAGTGCACATTTGAATCAAGAAAATATGATACTTTCACTCACTTCACAATCTGAATTGCAATCTCATACCCCAAGCCCCCTTTTTTGGCAGGGTCTACCCCAATGTATTATCTTAGATATCTGTGTGACCTTAAAAGATGAATAGTCTCAAATATTGGATGCTTACCGTGAACATGAGTTGGGACCTGAATTAATCTAAGTCATCTTGACATTTCACATTGGTAAACCCATCTTTGCTATGAAAAGGCTGTCTGCAATGATTTCTCCATTAGGAATCCTGCCTGTGGCCCTTTACGAATAAATCATACCTGTAGGTGATCCTTCTCTTCACGGCTGTGGTGACAGAGAGCACGAGTCTTAGCTGCAAGTCAAGAAGCTGAGGAAATAGATAGAATCTAGAAATACCAAGGTTACAGAAGAATATGAAGCTGAGAGTGATCTTTCCTGCTTTCAGGATGATGTTTTCAAACGAGGTTACTTGATGAGGTGGTAACTGGTCATATGCCAATAGGCACCACACAGCCCTGTTCAGTCGACCCTCACCAAGGCGACCAGCGATTCCTCTCATAAGTATTCAAGTGTTTATGTATTGGGTTGACTGGCCAAAAAGTGTGTTTGGATTTTCCTGTAAGATGTTATGGGAAAAACCTGAATAAACTTCTTGGCCAACCCAACGCATGGGATGATGAAGCAACAAAGCTGGCCTAAAGACTGGGTATGATTTCAGACATATAAATATCACAGCCTCATCCAACTTGCTATGACATCTGAAATCTAGCACTAGAAATTCATTTATTTGCATCTATGAGTCCCTGAGAAGAACAATACCTTAAACTATTTAACTAACTTGCAATATCAATAACCTCAGATATGCAGATGACACCACTCTTATGGCAGAAAGTGAAGAAGAACTAAAGGGCCTCTTGCTGAAAGTGAAAGAGGAGAGTGAAAAAGTTGGCTTAAAACTCAACATTCAGAAAATGAAGATCACGGCATCCAGTCCCATCACTTCATGGCAAATAGATGGGGAAACAGTGGAAACAGTGTCAGACTTTATTTTTCTGGGCTCCAAAATCACTGCAGATGGTGATTGCTGCCATGAAATTAAAAGACGCTTACTTCTTGGAAGGAAAGTTATGACCAACAGAGACAGCATATTAAAAAACAGAGACATCACTTTGTCAACAAAGGTCCATCTGGTCAAGGCTATGGTTTTTCCAATGGTCATGTATGGATGTGAGAGTTGGACTATAAAGAAAGCTGAGCACTGAAGAATTGATGCTTTTGAACTGTGGTGTTGGAGAAGACTCTTGAGAGTCCCTTGGACTGCAAGGAGATCCAACCAGTCCATCCTAAAGGAGATCAGTCCTGGGTGTTCATTGGAAGGACTGATGTTGAAGCTGAAACTCCAATACTTTGGCCACCTGATGTGAAGAGCTGACTCATTTGAAAAGACCCTGATGCTGGGAAAGATTGAGGGCAGGAGGAGAAGGGGACGACAGAAGATGAGATGGTTGGATGGCATCACCGACTCAATGGACGTGGGTTTGGGTGGACTCTGGGAGTTGATGATGGACAGGGAGGCCTGGCATGCTGCAGTTCATGGGGTCACAAAGAGTCGGACGCGACTGAGTGACTGAACTGAACTGAACTGAATTAGAAAGCTACCAGGACTTAACAATGAGGAACGAGATATAAAAGAAATGGCGGAAAGGTGAAGATGGATACTTAAAAGAAAGTTAAGCTGTGAAAAAAAATTGCAGTCTCTTCTTCATCTTACTTATGGCTTGACCTTTCTTGGAAAAATTTCTTCTTAGCAATGGAAAACCCTTAGAATAAAAAATGGTTCACTCTGAGGAAGCTGGGACAAAATTAATTCTAAGCAGATTCTCATATTCTTTGGAACTAAAAGGGGAAGCTTTCATGGATTCTAACCATTCTGACCCTTTATTCAGCATAGCCTTGAATATCTATGATAATGTTAATACATATAGAGAGATTCCAGGTGGGGAACAAGAACTTGCATGGAATCCACCCAAGAGACAACCCCACTTGGTTTCAGCACCCTCCGTGCTGTGGGACTAATTCCTAACAGAAAATGACGAAACTATTAAAAATTTTAATAAAGTCAGCAATTAAATATTTCAGAATTACCTCATTACAACATTTCACTATTTGCACTGATTATCATGTGGCTGCTTATACAGAAACCCACAAATCTGACTGCATTGGGTTCTCAGGCCTTCATTTGAGATCATTCCTTCTCCCTATATGGACTTGCCCAGAAAATGAGATTTAATGAGTCACCGTCCTCCATGATAATCACAGGAGAGCTCATTAGCTTTTTTGTCAGATTTGAATCTACTATCTGCCCCCAATGTGCCTAGGATTTCTTTTGAGTTAAATACATTACCAAAAGGGAGAGCTCAAAAGAGCATGTCTGTGCTGAATGCTGCAGACTTGAAACACTATATAAATATTTTTACATATGTTAAAAGGCATTTGAGAGCAGAAGAGGAAAAAAAAAAACAGAAACACTTCCCCTATTGATAGCATCACTATTTAGATGACACACATCATTAAAAAGAAATAAAGTTAGACATTTAGACCTTTAGAAACCCTGCCAAATCTGTTTAAATGCCTGAGCTGAATCAAAGCAAGAAAAGGTTCAAAGGATAGGGGAAAAGAGTGTCATGATTCTTTTAATTTATCAGGTTTGGGGCATCCTCCATTATGAATCCTAGGATACTTCACCAAGGCTTCACATCTCATGACCTTTGGTTTCCACTGGAAATGACCAAAATGCTCCCACAGCGCTTCACGAGAAGGGACGAAGGCCTATACTGCCCTCAAAGATAGGCTGACTCTTCAGTCCTTCCACAGACCATCTTAGTAATAAGTTTGACTCAGCTTACACTGAAATTGCCCATAACTGAAATCATGACGTTAATTGCCTTCAGCAGAAATCAACTGAATGATCTTCTGGGTTCTTGTTTGGATCCTTTAGGTACAGACAGAGTTACCTGGGTGAGAATGTTCCTCCTGCAAGGTTGAATGACTGCCATAGACTAGTTCCTGGCTCCTAGCCTATATTTATTAAGCTAATGAACAAGAGCCATAAAATCTCTGGGGAATGCAAAGTCTATTTTAGATCTAAAGTCCTTACATCCAAACAAAAGTGCTTCTGAATGTCTTTGGGTTGCATATCTTTTTAAGAATCTGATGAGGGAATTCCCTGGTGGTCCAGTGGCTAAAATTCTATGCTCAAGATACAGGGGGGCTGGGTTTGATCCCTGGTCAGGGAACTAGTTCCCACGTGCCACAGTTAAGACTCTATGCAGCCAAGTTAAAAAAAAAAATAATCTGATGAAAAAAGACAAACTGACTTCGAAGAAAAATGTCCCACTCCCTTAGAAATGCATACACAAACACAAAGACACACACACAGACTATCTTGGGGGTATAATTGCAGAGAGTTTTCCAGCATTCTGATCTTATTTCTAGAACTGCTTGAGGTTCCTGGACCTAAGATTTAGTCTTACATAGATTATGATATCAAGGCATGAAATAAAGTAACATTCATTGAGAACTTACTATATTAAGAAAAGGCACTTTAACATCTAATTTAAGCTCTACAAACCCCCCAAGCTGTATATCTTTTTAATCCCCATTTTACAAATGAGGAAACTGAGGCACAGATAATTTAAGCAACATTTTCAGACAACTAGTTGGTGGCTTCAAACTCTAGAGTCCATGCATTGAACCACTATATCACTCTCCCTCTCTTGTACATTTTTATTTTAAGGCATGTTGATTTCTGTTTTCTCATTTTTGCAACCCCGTCTAGTAGCTCGATTTGGAGGAAGAAATGGCACCCACTCCAGTATTCTTGCCTGGAAAATACCATGGACAGAAGAGCCTGGCAGGCTGCCATCCATAAAGTCACAGAGAGTCAGACATAACTGAGCGACTGAGCACTAGTCGTTAGATTAGGTAGCTATCCCCATTTGAGTGGCTGTTGAAGGCATTTCCAAAGTGGAGCAAGAGATTTGTTTTTCAATCTCTTTTTCAGACAACAAAGTCACATTTAATGAAATTAAAAATTAAAGACAAATTTTCTGACTTGAGCCTCCTTCCTCCATTAACTACAGGTTGAAACACCCTAGGAACATATCTAATTCCTTTCTTCCCAACTGTCCTTTGCCTTGAGGACTAAGTCAGCAGGGTGAGGTTTTGAAGCCATGTGGGGTTTCCTGCAAAAACCTGGCATCCTGTGGTTTACAGAGCAGATTTTGTTTCTACAAAGGAAGAGGCAAAGGGAAGAGCAGGAAGAAGACGAAAAGTGTCAGTCTATAGAAAATAGTGATGTTGTATGCATAGGATCCCTTGGACTGCAAGAAGATCCAACCAGTCCATTCTGAAGGAGATCAGCCCTGGGATTTCTTTGGAGGGAATGATGCTGAAGCTGAAACTCCAGTACTTTGGCCACCTCATGTGAAGAGTTGACTCATTGGAAAAGACTCTGATGCTGGGAGGGATTGGGGGCAGGAAGAGAAGGGGACGACAGAGGATGAGATGGCTGGATGGCATCACTGACTCGATGGACGTGAGTCTGAGTGAACTCCAGGAGTTGGTGATGAACAGGGAGGCCTGGCGTGCTGCGATTCATGGGGTCACGAACAGTCCGACCCGACTGAGCGACTGAACTGAACTGATGCATAGGATTATACTGGACATTAGATGGACATCTCTGTCCTCATATGTAGGTCTGAATCTAATTGACATGGAAAAAAAATGTTTTAAAGTATTTAACCTCCCTTATCTGAACTCTATCTAGCATTCTTCAGTGCTTGGGTGTTCCCACTCTCGAGTCAGTATCTCCTTCCTTAAAACCCCTGTCAGCATGTACTGCCAGTCCTTCCGTATCGTTCGGTATCAAATGTTGGTCCCATCTTCTTGTTCAAGTGAAATGGCAGACTGAACTAACACAGCCTCCAATCTCCTTCCTCTAAACATGTATAGAAATGCTGGAGGATATATAGCAAAAACTTGAAAGCAAACCAAACAGGAAAGAAAAACTGAGATGGAAAAAGCAGAGACAAGAAGAAATCCCCAGGTAACAGAAATGAAAATAAACGCACAGCCAGAGTTGCCATCTCGGCATTTGTAAATTGATGCTCCAGTGGCCCCGTCGGATGTTGGGTCTACATACTGTCTCAAGTGGTGAGAAGCTGGGGTTCAACTGCCCACTTGATTACAGGAAGGGTAGAATGGGGCCCGTGCAAGAAGGGGAACTAGAACTGACAAGCCATATGAAGTCAGGATCCTAGAAGGCATATTTGGGCATGCAGGGTACAGAGTCTGAACTCCTGTTATCCACCCAAAAGGAAACCTCAGTTTGGTAATTAAAACAACAGCTGGCTGCAGTCGTTGTTTAGATGCTAAGTCATGTTTGACTCTTTGTGACCCCATGAACTTCAGCATGCCTGGCTCCCCTATCCTCCACTATCTCTTGGAATGTGCTCAAATTCATATCCATTGGTCAGTGATGCTATCTAGCCATCTCATCCTCTGCCACCCCTCTTCTCCTTTTGCCTTCAATCTGTCCCAGCATCAGGATCTTTTTCAATGAGTAGGCTCTTCACATCAGGTGGCCAAAGTATTGGAGCTTCAGTATCAGACCTTCCAATGAATATTTATGGTTGATTTCCTTTAGGGTTGACTGGTTTGATCTCCTTGCTGTCCAAGGGACTCTCAAAAGTCTTCTCTAGCACCATAGTTCAAAAGCATCAGTTCTTCAGTGCTCAGCCTTCTTTACTCTCACATCATCCCTAACTACTGGAAAAACTACAGCTTTGATTATATGGATTTTTGTTGCACAGTGATATCTCTGCTTTTTAATACGCTATCTAGGTTTGTCATAGCTATTCTTACAAGGAGCAAGTGTCTTTTAATTTCATGGCTGTAGTCACCGTCCATAGTGATTTTGGAGCCCAAGAAAATAAACTCTATCACTGTGGACCAATAAAACCACTGAGATGCCCATCATAAGAAAACGCAAGACTACTCTGTAGAAACATTTCACAAACCAAGGGCCATGGGACATCCCCCAAATGGGAAAAATCCCTTGTTAAAAGTAAGCCTGCAATTCAAAGAAAACAAAATTATAAATCACAAGAGAAAATAATCCTTTAAAAGAGACAGTAAATGGGCAGGCAGAACAAAAAGGGAGACTAAAAAAACCACCACGACATTGTAAAGTAATTAACCTGCAATTAAAATAAATTTTAAAAAGACTTAAAAAAAGGGAGACTAATATTCTAAGAATTTAAGATAATAGGACAATCTGAAGCAGGCAATAAAAATAAATATATTCAAAATGATTAATGACATAAAAGAAAGAATGGAAGCCATAACATTAGAACAAGAATCAGAAATAGCTTTGACTAAGTCATGTTATACTTCTGGAAAAAAAAAACAAAAACAGAATTATTGAAATTTCAAACTAAATAAATGGCAGGTTAGTTTCCTAGGACTGCCATTAAAAAGTACCACAAACTGCACGGCTTGGAACAATAGAAATGTATAATCTCACAGTTCTAGGGGCTACAAGTCTGAAATCAATCATTCTCCCTCTGAAACCTGCAGAGAAAAGATAAATTCTTGCTTGCCTCTTCCAATTTTGGATAGTCCCCAAATGTCCCTTGGCTGGTGACAGCGTAATTCCAATCTCACACAATATATTCCACATGTCTCAGTATACAATGCTCCCTCTGAGCATGTCTCTGTACAAATCTATCCCCCCTTTTTTATGGACACCAGTCAGATTAGATTAGGGTAATCTTAGTGATTTCATTTTAACTTTCAAATAAGGTCATATTCTAAAGTACTGGCAGTTAGGACTTCAATGATTCTTTCTTGGAGAACACATTTCAACTCATGTAACATTAGATCAGATATAACAGAATGGAATTAATAAAAGAAAAGATAAATCAGAAAATTATCCAGAATGCAATATAAAAAAGAGACAGAAAATCTAAAAGAGAAGTTCAGGGCTTCGCTGGTGGCTCAGTGAAACCAACTGCCAATTCAGGGGACACAGGTTCAATACCCGGTCCAGGAAGATCCGACATGCTACGGGACAACTAAGCCTGCGTACCACAACTACTGAGCCTGTGCTCTAGAGCCCTAAAGCTACAGCCACTGAGCGCATGTGCAAGCGCTAGTGAAGCCTGCACTCCCTACAGCCCCAGCCACACAATGAGAGGCCGCCACGATGAGAAGCCTGTGCACTAAATGGCGTTGCAACCACAGAAAGCTCTCACACAGCAACAGAGACCTAGCGCAGTCACAAATGAATAACTAAGAGACAAGTTCAAAGTTATACAGGACAAGACAAGATTCAACACACCTCTCTTAGAGGAGTTTCAGAAGGATGAGGGAGAAGCAATATTCAATGAGATAAAAGATGAGATTTTTTTCCAGAACTTATGAAAAATAAGTGCTTAGATTCAGGAAACATGCCAAGAGGAAGCAGAGCAAAATGTCCAAAGCCATCTCTCTCTCTCTCTCTCTCTCTCTCTCTCTCACATAATGAACCGAGTGAACGTGAAAGTCGCTCAGTTGTTCCCGACTCTTTGTGAACCCATGGACTGTATAGTTCATGGAATTCTCTAGGCCAGAATACTGGAGTAGGTAGCTGTTCCCTTTTCCAGGGGATCTTCCCAACCCAGGGATCGAACCCAGGTCTCCCACATTGCAGGCAGATTCTTTACCAGCTGAGCCACAAGGGAAGCCTAGGAATACTCAAGAGGGTAGCTGATCCCTTCTCCAGCAGATCTTTCTAACCCAGGAAACAAACTGGGGTCTCCTGCATTACAGGTGGATTCTTTTCCAACTGAGCTATCAGGGAAGTCCAATGAACCTATAGAACACCAAAAATAAAATTTTCTAAAATGTTAACTATGAATAAATAAAGATTAGATTGATGGCAGATTTCTCATCAGCAAAAATAGAAACCAAATGAAAACTAAACTATGCTGGTATTGAAGGCTTTCCCACCCAGACTGAGAAGGCTAAGGAGGTGGTAAAAAAAAAAAAAAAGCTCCATGAAATCATTCCAAGATTTGGTCTGCCCAGGTCATTACAAAGTGACAATGGGACATCATTTACTTCTAAGGTCACCCAAGGAGTCTCAAAAGCATTGGGCATTACTTATTATCTCCATTGTGCCTGAAGGCCTCAATCTTCAGGAAAAGTAGAAAGAGCCAATCAATTCTTAAAATCAGAGATAAAAAAGATAACCCAGGAGACCTCCCTGGGATGGAAGGAGGCTTTACCAATAGCTCTCCTCGGCACCCGCATTGCCCCTAAGGAACAGGTTGGTCTTAGTCCTTATGAGATGCTATATGGGAGACCTTTTGTTTATGTCAATGACCTCTTTCTAGATCCAGAGGTTCAGACCCTCCAGTCTTATACCATGGCCATTGGGCAATTCCAACAGGATATACGCTTGTGGGGTATGAACTGGGACCCAAAAGATTCTAAAGAGTCACCACTATATGCTCCAGGGACTCAAGTCCTAATTAAAGTCTGGAAAGATGGGTCCCCAAAGGCTCAACTACAGCCCACATGGAAGGGCCCCTACCCTGTAATACTTTCTACCCCCACAGCAGTCAAGGTACCAGGACATGACTCCTGGATTCACTACTCACGAGTCAAGCCGTGAAAGAAAACAGAAGAGGACACTCAATACACCTGTGAGGCCCTGGGAGATCTCAGATATCTATTCAGAACTACCAATGAGTGCCATTCTAATGAACACCCCCAAAATCTGGTTTCTGGGGATAAAATTTCTCAGGATAACTCTAAAGAGCCAACACAGCTTGACAGAGACTGTACTCCAAAACAGACAGGAGATATATCTTCTGATCCCTGAACAAGGAGGGACTTGAGCCATCGTGGCCATGTGAATTTAAAATTGACCAATGTCCCTACTAGTCCTTGTTATGCTATATTGATGATGCTTATGATTATTCCACGTACTGTCAATTGGCTAACCTGTTTTGTCTCTGCCCAGGTCAACCAGCTACAACATGCAGTGCCAGTTCAACAAAGATATAAAACTACAGCTGACCACGGAAAATATCACACACCCTTGGACACTGCTATAAGGACTCTGAGGCTTGAGACTAGCAAGAGGGGGAGGCCCAATACCCCTCACCGTCCCAGTTCAGCAGAAAGTAGCCAGAAAGACCTCGATGCCCCTATTCCCAAAGAATTAGGCCTCCCATCTCTTGAGGGGGGAATATTAGGTAGGTAGAATAGGGAAAAGGAGTCCAAAATGGTGGTGGCCACAAGACAAGGAAGGTCAAAGGGAGGTCCAAGGACCAGAGTGAAGACTTCAGGCAGAACAAACAGCACTCCTGGCTAAGCCCAATTTGCATAGGGCAGGCCCAGGTGGAGGAAAAAACATATAAAAGGAGGAGCCAAAGCGCTCTCTCACAGACTCTCTCTCCCGCGTGCGTGGGCTCTTTTCTCTCTCTCTCTCTCCTGCTATCTTCTAAATAAAATGGAGCTGTAACACTGATTTGCCTAAGAGCTGTAGCACGGTTTGTCCAAGACCCAAGAGCTGTGACGCGCCGAGGGCTTTAACGTCCGTTGCTCCAAATCTTTGTTGTGACGAGACAAAGAACAGAGGAACATACACTTGCGTGGTGGCTGGCTAGGAGCATGGTGAGGGCTCTTAGGCCAAGTTGTTTCTTGATCTAGGTTTTGACTACATGGGCTCATTGAGCTGTATAATAACGCTATCTGTGTTTTTTATATATATCAGTTCAGTTCAGTCCCTCAGTCATGTCTGACTCTTTGCGACTCCATGAATCGCAGCACGCCAGGCCTCACTGTCTGTCACCAACTCCTGGAGTTCACTCAAACTCATGTCCATCGAGTCAGTGATGCCATCCAGCCATCTCATCCTCTGTTGTCCCCTTCTCCTGCCCCCAATCCCTCCCAGCATCAGAATTCACTTCATTCTTCTGCAAAATGTTGAAAATGACAGTCCCAGTGACTGAGCATATTAGTTTGGGAATCAGAAACACAAGACTCGAATCTTGCCTTTTTCCACTTGCAACTTCATCTGGGGTGCATTTCTTGGCAACCTTACATTTTTGTTTCTTTTAATATCAAGTGAGAAGAATAATCCACCTCATAAGCTGTTCAGTTCAGTTGCTCAGTCATGCCCGACTCTTTGCGACCCCATGAATTGCAGCATGCCATGCCTCCCTGTCCATCACCAACTCCCAGAGTTTACTCAAACTCATGTCCATCAAGTCAGTGATGCCATCCAGCCGTCTCATCCTCTGTCGTCCCCTTCTCCTCCTGCCCCCAATCCTTCCCAGCATCAGAGTGTTTTCCAGTGAGTCAACTCTTTGCATGAGGTGGTCAAAGTATTGGAGTTTCAGCTTCAGCATCAGTCCTTCCAAAGAACACCCAGGACTGATCGCCTTTAGAATGGGCTGGTTGGATCTCCTTGCAGTTCAAGGGACTCTCAGGAGTCTTCTCCATCACCACAGTTCAAAAGCATCAATTCTTCGGCACTCAGCTTTCTTTATAGTCCAACTCTCATATCCATACATGACCACTGGAAAAACCATAGCCTTGACTAGACGGACCTTTGTTGGCAAGGTAATATCTCTGCTTTTGAATATGCTATCTAGGTTGGTCCTAACTTTCCTTCCAAGGAGTAAGCGTCTTTTAATTTCATGGCTGCAATCACCATCTGCAGTGATTTTGGAGCCCAGAAAAATAAAGTCTGACACTGTTTCCACTCTTTCCCCATCTATTTGCCATGAAGTGATGGGACCAGATGCCATGATCTTCGTTTTCTGAATGTTGAGCTTTAAGCCAACTTTTGCACTCTCCACTTTACACTTTCATCAAGTAGGCTTTTGAGTTCCTCTTCACTTTCTGCCATAAGGGTGGTGTCATCTGCATATCTGAGGTTATTGATATTTCTCCTGGCAATCTTAATAGGGATGTTTAAAATAGCAGAGGCTGTGATTGTGTTGGGGCAG
>NW_011494718.1:9871851-9914463 GCF_000754665.1 Bison bison bison
GTTTCCACTCTTTCCCCATCTATTTGCCATGAAGTGATGGGACCAGATGCCATGATCTTACTTTTCTGAATGTTGAGTTTTAAGCCAACTTTTTCACTCTCCTCTTTCACTTTCATCAAGAGGCTTTTCAGTTCCTCTTCACTTTCTGCCATAGGGGTAGTGTCATCTGCATATCTGAGGTTATTGATATTTCTCCCTGCAATCTTGATTCCAGCTTGTGCTTCTTCCAGTCCAGCGTTTCTCATTATGTACTCTGCATATAAGTTAAATAAGCAGGGTGACAATATACAGCCTTGACGTACTCCATTTCCTATTTGGAACCAGTCTGCATGTGTATATCCTCAGTCACTTCAGTTGTGTCTGATTCTCTGTGACCCCATGGACTATAGCCCACCAGGCTCCTCTGTCCATGGGGATTCTCCAGGCAAGAATACTGGAGTGGGTTGCTGTGCCCTATTCCAGGGGAACTTCCCAACCCAAAGATTGAACCCAAGTCTCCTGTATTGGCAGGTGAATTCTTTACCACTAGTGCCACCTGAAAAGCCTATATATACATGCGCGCACACACATGTATCTGAAAGTGAAAAGTGAAGTCGCTCAGTCATGTCCGACTCTTTGTGACCCCATGGACTGTAGCCTACCAGGCTTCTCCGTCTGTGGGATTCTCCAGGCAAGAACACTGAAGTGGGTTGCTATTTCCTTCTCCAGGAGATCTTACCAATCCAGGGATCAAACCCGGGTCCCCCGCATCGCAGGCAGACACTTTACCATCTGAGCCACCAGGGAAGCTCACACACACATATACAGATACATATTTCAACAAAAAGTTTTTAAGAGAGAAACCAGAAGAAAAAAGGATAGTATCTTCAAAGCACTGAGGAGAAAAATTCAGCAAAATGATCATTCAAGTAACATGATAAATAAAATAAAGGCATTTTTCAATCAAATGAAGACTGTGAAACTCTACGATTCACCACCCATGCAGAAAGAACCACTAAAGGATGTGTTGTAACAGGAAAAAAACTGTACCCACGATGAAGGAATAATATTGCAAGGAGCAACAATGAAAGAAAAAATTAACATATAAGGTAAATTTAAGTAACACTCCCTGAAAAACCAACAGTAAAAAAGACTAGTTTTTAACAAAGGAAGAAATAAAATCCTGAGGGGAAAAATATGAATGATGACAGTGATCTTTGGGTACAAAGGCCCTTGTATAAATTGGGAAAAGGGAAGAAATATTAAATTTTGGTTTCAAGTATTAATATATATGTTAAAAAATTTTAATGGAATTTCTTATCTTTTAGTTATTAAATATAAATTTCAACCAGTGGAGAGGGGAAAAGGGATATAGAAAATTCAGGTTAACCAAGAGAAGCCAGTAAGTTTAGCCAAACTAATTAAGAAAAGACAGGTATACTGGAATAAAAAAGATTATAGGGAAAAGTCTAAAGAAAGTGAAATTTAAATGGATTAGATTGGCCAATAAACAGAAATATTCTTATATTTTTAATAATTTAGTTATATGCTATTCGAAAGAGACATGCATGAAATAGAATGACATATAAGGTTGACACCAGTCAAATACTAATCCAAAGAAAATTTAAAAACACTAAGATCAGAAAAAATTTAAGACGGGATAAAAACCTTACTGGGAGTTAAAAAGGTCATTAGCTTATGAGAAATAAAAGTACTAGTTAATTCTTCAAGAAAATATAACAATCATGAGATTGACTAAAGCAGACAACATGGCCTCAAACTACAGAAAGAAAAAAAATTTACCAAATTATAAGAAGAAATTGATAAATTCTCCACTATGCTCCATTCTTAAACACTATTAGACTTTTAGGTCTGCTAGGTCTGGCTGATGTGCATACATTTCATCTCCATAACTAAACCCTGAACTCTCTGAAGTCTTCTGCCATGTCCCCCAGCATATAAAAGGCACTTTCCCACCCCTCAAAGTAATCATACATAACCCCTTCTCATATAATGGATGAAAGGCTAAGTGCTATAACAAGTACAAAGCACAAAAAGTGCATACTAATAATTTATTACTAATAGTAAATACTTATTTAAATACTTAAGCAAATATGAATTAATAAATTCATAAATACTTAAGCAAAATTAATTAGTAGTAGAATAAGTAATGATTTAAAACAGTGGCTTGAAAAGAGAGAAAACCTATTATTTCACTATACTTCTTTTACAGCATTTATGAGACACCAGGTCCAGGCTGAATTATAAAATTACTATATTAACCAGAGGATCACTTATATTCCTTCTAAATGGGGGGAAAAAATTAAACCTGGAAAAATGAAAGAATCATAAACAGAATTTGCATTTAATGGACACAAGACACTAGCAATTATGCTACCCCCTAGTGGCAGAGCAAGGCAAACCCAAAGAGTTTTGTATCTTACAGGTCATTTTCCTAACGAAAATACAAAGCTACAGACCACAGAGTTGATAGAGATGTGTTCAATTAATGTCTGTTGTTATTGTCATCATTATCACCATCATTTTCATCATACTCAGCCTATAGCTAAATGCCCTTGTGACAGCCAGCAATTTCCAGGCTATCAGCTGCGGCCAGGGCTGCAAGGTCGCGTCACATAGACAGGGTGATTCATATTCAGGGAACAGCTTTTGGCCACTGTTCTCAGTGGTGGCAGTATTAAATACCAGGAAAACAATCCAATCAAAAGGTGGAGAGAAGACTTAAACAGACATTCTTCAAAGAAGACATACAGATGGCTGATAAACACATGAAAAGATGATCATTATCGCTCATTATTAGAGAAATGCAAATCAAAACAATGAGATATCACCTCACACTGGTCAGAATGGCCATCATCAAAAAGTCTGCAAATAATAAATGCTGGAGAGGGTGTGGAGGAAAGGGAACCCTCCTGTACTGCTGATGGGGATGTAAATTGATACAGACACTATGGAGATTCCTTAGAAAACTAGGAATAAAACTACCATATCATCCAACAATCCCACTATTGGGCATATATCCTGAGGAAACTATAACTGAAAAAGACACATGTACCCCAATGTTCACTGCAGAACTATTTACAATAGCTAGGAAACAGAACCAACCTAGATGTCCATTGACAGGTGCATGGATAAAGTTACAGTACATATACATCGTGGAATATTACTCAGCTATAAAAAGGAACACATTTGAGTCAGTCCTAATGAGGTGGATGAACCTAGAGCCTATTATACAGAGTGAAGTAAGTCAGAAAGAGAAAGACAAATATCATATATTGATGCACATACATATGGAATCTAGCTGGAGGAGGAAATGGCAGTCCCCTCCAGTATTCTTGCCTGGAAAATCCCAAGGATAGAGGAGCCTGGTGGGCTACAGTCCATGGAACTGCAAAGGATCAGACATGAGCAAACAAGCATGCATGGAATCTAGAAAGATTGTACTGATGATCCTATTTGCAGGACAGCAAAAGAGATGCAGACATAGAGAACAGACTTGTGCACACAGGGAGGGAAGGAGAGGCTGGGGCAAATAGAGCGGCATGGAAATATATACATTACTATATGTAAAACAGATATCCTGGTGGGAAATTGCTTTACAATGCAGGGAGCTCAAACCTGGTGCTCTGTGGTGACCTAGAGGGGCGGGATGGGGTGGGCAGTGGGAGGGAGGTTCCGGAAGGAGGGGACATATGTATGCTATGACTGATTCATGTTGATGTATGGCAGAAACCAACACAATATTGTAAAGAAATTGTCCTCCAATTAAAAATAAATAAAATTTAAAAAATAAACAAACCACACATACAAAAAGAAAGGTGTGAGTGTAATCATCAGACACTTGGAGACTTCTTGGCCTTTATAATATATCATGCTAAAGTGGCTCTTTGAAGATTAGTAACGTATAGTTGTGTTCTTCACTGTTCTGAATAACACTAAGGGTGTCCATCATGGTATAGAATACCATTTTCAAATGGCCCTAAACTAAAAGAAATGGAGGAAGACAAACATTTCAGTTATAACTCTATAGGCCCCATCACATGTGTATGTATGCCCCACGGAAAGTCTATTAAATTCATGTTCAGAAATGAGTTAAAGCCCCTAATTGACATGAGATTCTATTATAGTAAATGCCATAACCTCTAGATAGTGGGCAGTAATTTTATCATTTCTTACTTTCATGAGGCTCCAAACTCAAATTTGTTGAAAAAGTCTAGCATGTGGTTTCCATTAAGCTTCCATCTAAACCCAATTCCCCAGTGCAGGCTTTGCACAATGTACTTCTTTAACAGAAAAGTAGTGTTAGAATCCCTGTCCTCCACATGAAATGGTACTCTTTGTAACTTGAGTAATTTCCCTTAGGTGCTAGGTCATTTTAGTTGTGTGTCTTTTGGACTAGTCAGGTGGAATGCTTAACTAACAGTATTAAATATTTTCATGAGCTACGACTAATCAGTGGCAAAGGAGCAGGAGCTGGAGACAAACACAGAAGGAATGTGAGCAATGGCAATTTGAAGGTGACCGGGCAGTCTGAAAGGCAATAAGTCCAAGTATCCTGCTTTAAACGTTTAATGTTTGCACTTCACACAAAAGCTAAACACAAATCCAATCCACCTGCCTATTTGGTTGGTTTTAAGTTTAAGAACACTGTTGAAATAAACTTAGCTACAAAACAGAAACATAGAAAACAAACATGGTTGGGGGTAAGGTGGGGAGAGATAAATTGGGAGATTGGGGTTGATATATACACCCTATATATAAAATGGACAGCAAATAAAGAGCTTCCTTAGTGGCTCAGTGGTAGAGAAGTCACCTGCTAATGCAGGAGACATGGGTTCAATCCCTGGGTCAGGAAGATCTCCTGGAGAGGGAAATGGCAACCCGCTCCAGTATTCTTGGCTGGAAAATAGCAAGGACAGAGGAGCCCGGTGGGCTATAGTTCATGGGGTCGCAAAGAGCTGGATGCAACTTTGTGACTAAACAACAACAAAGTAAGGACCTACTGTATAGCACAGGGAACTCTATTCAACACTCTGCAACAACCCATCTAGATAAAGAATCTAAAAACAGAGTGGATATATGTGTGTGTGTAGCTAGTCTCTTGGCTGTGCACCTGAAGCTAGCACAACATTGTAAGTCAATTATACTGCAATAAAGTTTTAAACAATAATAATAAAAATAAAAACATTGTTCACTGTGAAAACCACAACTGGCTACCATTTCAAGCCCCACAGAATGGCTAAAATGAAAAGCAATGTACAGCACTGCAGGTTGGCAAGGACATGTTGCGTCTGGAATATTGTTCCACGTTGTTTGGGGGACTGTAAAATGGAACATTGTGGAGAATCGTTTGGCAGTCTCCTACACAATAAAACCTACATCCACCCTATGGATGTAGCCCACTACTATGTACTCACTTAAAATAAGTGAAAATGTAGTTCCACAAAAAAGATTTGGACATGAAGAGCAGCAGTTGTAAATTTTGACAAAATTCAATTTATTGGTTGTTTATTTTACAATATACTCTTTTGGCATCTTACCTAGGAAAATTTTGCCTATCTTTGGGTTGTGAAGATTTTATTTTCTTCTAGACTGAGCGGCTTCCCTTTCACTTTTCACTTTCATCATTGGAGAGGGAAATGGCAACCCACTCCAGTGTTCTTGCCTGGAGAATCCCAGGGATGGGGGAGCCTGGTGGGCTGCCGTCTATGGGGTCACACAGAGTCGGACACGACTGAAGCGACTTAGCAGCAGCAGCAGCAGCAGAAGCTTTATAGTTTAGCTTTCATAGATAGGTCATGATCCATTTTCAGCTAACAAAAAATGTGTGTACATAAAAGTTCAGTGCAGCTTTATTTATAACGGCCCCAACCTAGGAACTACTAAGTGTCCATCAACAAGATGATGGAAAAACACAGAGTGGTATATATATCCATGCAGCGACAACAAGGAATGAGCAACTGATGCACATAACAACCGAAATCAATCTCAAAAACATCATGTTGAGTTTAAAAAAGAGCAGACGCACAAAAAGTATACCGTTTGTTTCTATTTATAACAAGTTAACAATAATCACATCTAATCGAAGGCACAGAAACCAGAATAATTTTTGCCTGTGTTTAGGAATCAGAGGATGCTGAGTGAAACAGGAACAGTGGAACTTTCTTGGGGAGAGATAAAAATGTTCCATAATTTGTTCTGAGTGACACAAAAACTCAATCTCCAAAAGTCCTCAAGTTGTATACCCTTAGGACTTGCACATTTTACTGTATACATATTTTATCTCATTTTTAAAAAATTGCTGATTTCAGTGGTGATATGCTGATATTTGCCCTGATGAACTGAAAATCCACTTGAGAACACCTTCCAAGGAGCAAGGCTACTTTCCTGGAACAAAGTAAAAGTCAAGTCCTTGCACAGTGTTGTCAGAGAGAGAAGCTCTAAGGCAGAAAAACCAGGACAGAGCAACTTCTTTGGCTTCTAATATTGAAAAAATTCACTAATGACAGGTTCCTGAACTTCTGCTGCTTTCTTCCCTAGGAACAGCTGAGTGACAACAAACAGGATCCATTTTTTTTATATTAACTTAAAACTAAATACTTTTATTTTCAAAACAGGAACCTGCAGCAGAATCTCAGATTTCATTTTGAATTCAGCATACCCGTTTCATCCATTATTCATCCACACTGCACTTTCTTGGTTTATGATTTTACTAAATTTCTTCATTTGAATTATGGCCTTGTGGTCAACAGTGGGCGATATATTATTCTTATATAATTTTTAAATACAAAGGCAAATGGCACGGAACAATTAGAATCGATGGCTTGTGTGTCTGGCTCTCGGATGTCATAGGCAAACACTATGCTCTTGACTTTAACCTATGGGTTCCACTTCATGAGGGTTGTATTTTTCATACATCAGAGGTTTTTATAAATTTACTATTCAATCCAGCAGCCCTACTTTGTTCGCAAAATATAAGCAAAACAAATATGTCAGGGTAATGATGCCAGGACTCTCCCTTATTGAAAAAAGCAGTTTATTAATACCTTATTGCTACAAGCTAGATCTTATTATCATCTTGGGTCATTTAGAATCTTATTAGGTATTCTGCTGGTGGATGAATAATCCTGTGATAAATTCTTTGCCATGTCCTTCACAGTTGTCATAGCAGGATCATAAACAGCATTTATAACAATCTAGCCTAGAGGAAGCGGCTGACAATGGTCTGCTTAGCATGCAGGAAATATTCAGATCGGCTGTGTCTGGTTAGACACAAGCCCACAAGAGAGATCCCAAAGTTAAATGTAGCATGGGTTTCTCTGAAGATTCCCCTTCGAAAAATGCATGAGGTCAGGGACATGGGGACCAAAAACACTTTGGAAGCCACAGATAGTTTCTTTCCATCAGATCCGCCGGGCAGCAAGGGAAGGCCCAGGTACAGGCTATTTTATTTCTGATAGGCTGTTTGGGTCTTCATTTGAAAACTCCAGATCAAGTTACACATTATTTCACACTGACCAATTCTGTGTTCTCATTTTGACTTCACATACAAAACTGAGACTCACTTGTGTTACTAATTAGTACATTTGATGAGTCTGAAGGAAAACAACATTATGGGTGTCATTCCCAGCGTAAGCCAAGTACTCGTGCTCTGTTTCAAAAGTATAGATTTTGGCACTTATAAAAACCCATGTTTTCATACATATTAAACATGCAATTTTGTGTTATGTGATATTATATATGCCTATACTCGTTCCTGTCCACATAAGGGGAACTATAGGTAGACGAGTGCAAATCTGCTACCGCTATTCTTAGCAAAATCCACGCAAAGAGGCAAAAGAGCCAGTCCAGTATTTTTCTAGCCTCATCTTCTGCTACTCCCTGCCACTTACCTCAATTAATCCATAATTCATCTCTCATCATTCTCTAGATATGTCAGGCCCTTTTTCAAGTCTGGGTTTTTATAAAAGCTGCGGTCTTTGTCCAAAATACCCTTGCTCTTTTTTTCTTTGCTAAATACTCTAAATTGGATTCTCCCAGAATCAGAACCTAAAACAAGCATTTGAGGGAAAAGACTTTATTTGGGAGGTGACCCCAGGCAACAAGTAGAGTGAGGATATGAGCCAGAGAAGAGAAGGAATTCAACAGTGAGTGTAAACTGTGAGCAATCGAGGCCCCACCTTCCTGGGGACCTCTGAGAGACAGGATAGAATGCACTTCAGGCTGCCCACCTACCCAAAGGGCAAAGAAGCAAGTAGTCATTGGCTGCAGGCTGCTCCTGGCAGGGCTTAACTCCCCAGCACTTTCAGCCTGCTCCCTGCATGGGCAGAATCTACTGTCAGACAAGTTAGGAACAGTGGTATCAGGAATATCCTGATGGTGAATGCTCAGGGGATGTGTATAAGACACTGACATCCTCTATTTCAGGCCAAGTCCTCCTTATATTCTCCAAGTCTTAGTCAAAGTATTATTTTCTCTGGGAAAGCTTCCTTCTTTGATTTCTCCCATCTGTGTTCGATGGTCCTTCATTTGATTCTCATATCATGATGCTTAATCATGGCACTAATCAGATCATGCTATAAATGTGACTGGTGACTGTCTCCCCTTCTAAATTGTAAGCTCCTTTAGTAAAGAATTTATGTCTGACTCATGTTTGGATGACCAGTATAGTCCTTGACAACATTACAAAAAAAAAAAAAAATTTAGCAGATCCAAACATTTACCGAGGACCCACCATAAGTCAGACACTATTTTAGGAGCTGAGGAAAAGAGCAGTGAACAATATATTCTACTCAGGGGTCTTATAATGAAAGTAGAAGCGAAAAAAGTAGGTAAAAGCCATATAGTCAAAGTGATAGGACAAATTTTAGGTATTAGTAAATGCTATAACGAAAACAAAAGAGAGGAAGGGGTAGAAAAAGACTAGCGTGAGAAGAGGTTGCTATTCTTGTGAGGCTGCTGAGAAAAGGCTTCTCTGAGAAAGTAATCTATGAACAGATATTTAAAATAACAATGAGCAGGAGTTACTGGAAAGGGAAGGAGGAATAGGCGGAGCCCAAAAGACTTTAGGTAAGTAAATTACTTTGTACATTATAATGGTGGATACATGTCATTATACATTTGTCAAAACCCACAGAATGTACACCACCTAAGTGAACCCTAATGTAAGCTATGAACTTCGGGTGATAATGATGTTTTAGTGTAAGCTCATCAGTTGTAACAAACGTACCACTCTGGTGAGGATGTGGATAATGGAGATGCTGTGTGGACAGGAGGGATATGGAAATTTATGTACCTTTTGCTCAGTTTTGCTGTGAACCTTAAAACTGCTCCCAAAATATGTGAAACAATAATGAGAAGGACTCACAGTTGTGAAGGCATGGGAGAAAGATGGCTCCAGGTGAAGAAAGAGCATGGTCAAAGGCTTGGCAGTGGTAGCCACTGGGGCATACTAGAGGCTCAGGAAAGCTGCATTGTGGTGAACAAAGAGGAAAAGATGAGCGGAAGAGCTCTGAGGGGTGCGCAGGGGCCAGGTCATGTAGGGATTTTCTGGTGTTATAAACTAACTAAGAAATTCCAGATGTTCAAGTTGGATTTAGAAAAGGCAGAGGAACCATAGATCAAATTGTCAACATCCATTCGATATAGAAAAATGAAGAGAATTCCAGAAAAACTCTACTTCTGCTTCACTGACTATGCTAAAGCCTTTGGCTGGGTGGATCACAACAAACTGTGGAAAATTCTTCAAGAGATGGGAATACCAGACCACCTGACCTGCCTTCTGAGGAATCTGTATGTAGGTCAAGAAGGAACAGTTAGAACTGGACATGGAACAATGGACTTGTTCCAAATCGGAAAAGGAGTATGTCAAGGCTGTATATTGTTACCCTGCTTACTTAATTTATATGCAGAGTACATCATGAGAGATGCCAGGCTGGATGAAGCACAAGCTGGAATCAAGACTGCAGGGAGAAATATCAACAACCTCAGATATGCAGGTGACACCACCCTTATGGCAGAAAGTGAAGAGGAACTAAAGAGCTTCTTGATGAAGGTGAAAGAGGAAAGTGAAAAAGCTGGTTTAAAACTCAGCATTCAAAAAGCGAAGATCATGGCATCCGGTTCCATGACTTCATGGCAAATAGATGGGGAAACAACGGAAACAGTGACAGACTTTATTTTTTAGGGCTCCAAACTCACTGCAGATGGTGACTGCAGCCATTAAATTAAAAGATGCCTGCTTCTTGGAAGAAAAGTTATGACCAATCTAGACAGCATATTAAAAAGCAGAGAAATTACTTTGCCAACAAAGATCCGTCTAGTCAAAGATATAGTTTTCCAGTAGTCATGTATGGATGTGAGAGTTGGACCATAAAAAAGGCTTAGCACCAAAGAATTGATGCTTCTGAACTGTGGTGTTGGAGAAGATTCTTCAGAGTGCCTTGGACTGCAAGGAGATCAAACTGGTCAATCCTAAAGGAAATCAATCCCGAATATTCATTGGAAGGACTAATGATGAAGCTGAAACTCCAATAGTTTGGCAAACTGATGCGAAGAGCCAACTCAGAAAAGATCCTGACACTGGGAAAGATTGAAGGCAAGAGGAGAAGGGGACAACAGAAAATGAGATGGTTGGATGGCACCACCGACTCAAAGGACACGAGTTTGAGCATGCTCTGGGAGAAGGTGAAGGACAGGGAAGCCTGGCGTGCTGCAGTCCATGGGGCTGCAGAGTTGGACACTATTGAGTGACTGAAAAACAACAAATCTAAATAGATCTAACACCCTCACATCAAACAGAAGAAAATTCAAGACTAAGTTAAAAAAAATTTTCCCCCTCAGTGGTCTGGATATTTAGGGTACTATTAATTTGTGAATTTCCTTATCACCATAATACTTGCCTCACTCTGGGTGGTGCAACCATTGGGCTGCAATGCTTGTTAGAATTCTTTCTCAACTACCTATTACTCACTCAGTCAAAAAAAGAAAAAGAAAACCTCACCCAAAGTACCACCTTTGAAATAGCAACAATGAAGTATCAGTCCCTTATGGCAATTGGCTCTTGCCTCTGTTATAGCTGACCTTTGGAAGTGCTGTAACATCACATGGCCTTCCACATTGGCTCAGACGGTAAAGAATCTGTCTGTAGTGTAGGAGACTCCAGTTCGATCCCTGGGTTGGGAAGGTCCCCTGGAGGAGGGCATGGTAACCCACTCCAGTATTTCTGCCTGGAGAATTCCATGGACAGAGGAACATACCATCACATCCTCGGTTTCTCTTCAACAAAGTAAAAGGGCAGAGACTTCAATGGCCTTTAGAGTATCTGGCAGTCCTACAAGTCTATGCATCAAAACAAAGTGAGAATAGAAGTTATATAGCTGATTCTTTTGTTTAACTTTGTAATAGGAAAATTTTAAAACATGCAGAGAAGTGGAGGGAATGTATAGTGATGTTGCATGAAGTCAGTATCAATCTTGAAAATTTTCAAGCATTGTATCATGGCCAGCTTTTTCATGTACATCAGAAATTATACAACCAAATATCCACCGTCCCTTCAAGGTGGAAGCTCTGAAAGTCCATCTTCTTATCGAGTGATGCAGTATACTCTTCCACATATTCTTTATGTTGACTTTGGGACATGGCTTGGAACCAAGGCCAAAGAATAAGGCAGATGACCATTCAGATGATAAATGTAAACCTTAAATGGTACATACTGAGTTTCCATATTGAAAACAAATACTTTTTAAAAGGAAATAGCTTCTTTTCCTTGACTGGGTAAAACTAGCTTTGAAACTAGATACATATTTTGAGCAGTGGTTTATCCACTACTGGAATAATTGCTTTTGTGTATTTACTCAATAATTATTCAGTGAATACTGCACATAAGGCCCAGAAATAATACCATGACTGTGCGTGAATCACAGTCCTTTCCTTAAGGGCTCACAACCCAATAGATGAGAACTGCAGGGGCTCTGGTGCCTATGTACCAGTCTGCTTGCTCACACACGGTGTAATATCTAGATACTTCAATTTGTTTTTGCTTCCCTCTCCAAGGTGGTCTTTGCTATAGTTGACAGTCACCCGTCTTCACCTTGCTGAGCAAACACATTTAACTCTAACATGTTTCCCTCTCTAGCATAGACAATCTGTTTATCCTTAAACTCTGCACATGGAGAAGGGTGAGGCGCAGGCGACCAGGCACTCACAGACACTTGCTACCAGGGCACTTTGAAGCATACATTTCCACTCTGAGTAAGCAGTTGCTCCTGAAGTGTCTGGTCCCAGCTAGATCAATTGCTCCCACAATTCCCAGTGAGTCGATGAGCAGCTCTCTCACTGACTGAATGACTTAATGCCAGCCAATTAAAGCTTAAACTGTCTAATTAAGCCGGAGAGGGAGCCATCAACTCGCTGAATTCTGAGGCCTGTTAACGTCACCTAAACAATAGAATGATGTTAGGTGTGTATTTGCAAAAAGATGTGTCTGGACTGAAAAAGGTCAAAACCTGTTTCAAATTCATACACAACTCTTTCAATGGACGTTCTTCTGAATTCCCTTTCCTTTTATATAACACAAAGCTAAATGTACATCATTACATGGCACTCCGCCATAAATGTTTTCCATTTTGATTTGTGTTTTGCGATTCTCATTGACTAGTGTTGTTTATCGTATGACAACTACCAAACAGCTCCATTGCACTCATTTAGCCACAATTCACGATTAGTATGTGCTTCTTTCTCAACTCCTACATCAACATCATAACAACTCCCCATTTTCCCTCCTCTGTGAACAATAAAACTGCTCACTTCAGAAGCATAATGCCCACCATCCTCAAGAGCACATAATAGAAAAATCTGCTTTAAAATCAAACCACTCATTTATGAAAAATTATAAATTATCTGTTCTAAACTCCTTTCCCTGTAAAACTAGCACTTGCAAAGAATAGAAACATATACATGGAGAGATGCTAGATCCTGACTTCTTTAGTCAAGCATGAACGCCTTATAAATACCACTGCAGGCAGAGGTACCACCGTCCTAGTTTATCCCTAATGCTAGAACTGCATCGGCCCCTGAAATAATATTTAGCAAAGAGGCATTTTAAGAAAGTCAGCATGAGAGAGAAAAAAAAAAATCTTCTCAGGTACGTGTATGTTATTAATCATAATTAAGGCATATTTGACAGCTTCTTGGCAACAGAGACGATTAGTTCCTTTCTCTGACATCAAAATCCTAAAGGAATACTTGCTGTTTCATTACCAACTTCACTGGTCTTTATACCTATAATATCCACTTTGAGAATATGAGGTCTTAGAGAAACCTGAGCTCTGACAATTACTGTTTGCCCACTGCTGACACCATGTAAGGTATAACATAAGCCAGGCTCTTACTAAAGATAAAGTACAGGAATCTTGCTGGGGTTAAAATGTGAGTTCCAGGAAAACTCGTGGTCTGCCCCATAATGCATTTCCACTGAAGGGTCATCCTTCAGAGTTGTTGGTTTTTGTCTGTGCAGGTAGCTCTGCACTTTTGATTTTCCATTAAATTGGAAAGGGAGCACTTGGTTCCCACTGCAATGGCATCCTCTGATAAGATGGTGAGAAATGGGAAATGGATCCGTTTCAAGAGAGAGACTCATTTTAATAAAACCAAACAAGAGACTCACTCCCATTTAATCATGCCTCATTCCATTAATGTGCTTTCTAAAACGATGCTGCTTCCTAAGGGGTCTTATGATGGCTACCTCATAAAGGAAGCATCTTCAGGATTTCTGTTTGGTGCCTTTACAGGTGATTTCAAAGAATTTATTCTGTTCATTTATTGATTACAAATTTCAGCCAAGTTTTGCTCAAACCCAGCAGGGAGATTTTGACCTGTTATATGCAAATTCCCAGGCTCACTTTCTGCTGTTACCTTTCACAGACAACATGGGCCTAAAAGACGCTTGCCTATTTTGGCACCTGTCTAATAGCCCAGGTTGAGATTTAGGTGGTTCTCAAACAGAATGTTTCTACTTGAACAATGATCATTGCCATTCTCAAATTTCTCTTGCTCATGGTCCGTCTTAGGTTGTCTCTTACTCTCTCTTTCTTACAACTTCTCTCTTTGCATTCTTTTAGACACTAGACACTCTTCCTCTGTCTTCTTCTCTTATGTCTTTTTTTATCGGTCCAGGATGAGAAGCATGGGGGTCGAGGGAAGACAAACGGCTTTGTTTCCATCGTGTAGATAAATTGAAAGCAAGCAAAAAATTAAATCTAAGTCTTCAACTTAATTTTCCCACAGAGATCTAGAAGCAGAATCTGTGATGTCCTGGGGTTGGAAGGGACCTCAAGGGGGAAAAAAAATCAAGTGCCCTTTCTCCATCACACAGGCTACATGTCCCCTGCCAGACCAGTTATTCACTAAGAAATGGTTTCTGCTTCCACCAACTCAACATCATGACTATAATGTACCTTTTAAATATGGTCTTCAAGATGTTAAAATCACCACCTCTGCTGATTTGGGGTTTCATTGTCTATTCTTCACTGTATCGCATCTTAGGTGAGATCTCAGGGATTTAGCAATTAGCATAAATACAGCAGTCTGATCATCAAAAGTAATTAATGGCATAAAAATACAGTCTTCCTGCTTTTGAGGACTTGTTACACACATCTTGATCTTTCTTGTTAAATGAGTACTTTATTCCTGTTAGCAAATTATCTACCACAAATTGTATTTAGATAGAAAACAAGTTAGCTTAATATATTGACATGTTTGAAACAACACAGGAAGTGACTCAGCATGCTGTGTTAGCAATAAGTTAATAACCTATGAGTAATTAATAATTCTAACAACAAAAGAAATACCAAAGTTGCTTTTTGCAACTAGGTACAATATACAAAACAGGCTTTATGGTTTTTTTTTTTTAAGTAAAATTGTCAAGTAGGGATTCTGTCAAACTGTCAGATGAAAATTTAAGAAAAATTATGGTTATTTATTTTTTCTTTCAGAACTCTCATTTAAATATTGCTGAGGAAAGGAAAAGGGGAGGGAGATACTTTATTGTAAGTGTTAAGTTTACCATGAATCAAAGTTTTTAAAATTCTAGGAAGTTCCCTAGTGGTCCAGTAGTTAGGACTCGATGCTTTCACTGCCAGGGACCCAGGTTCAATCCCTGGTCAAGGAACGAAGAACCCACAAGCCACGTGGTATGGCCAAAAAAAAAAAGTTTCTCACAGTAAAAGAGAAGTGTAGGGGAGAAAAACGTTTTCCTCAATCCTTAGTGCCTGGCTAGGTCTGAAAATTAAACTGACAGAGACAGATTAACAGAAGGAAAAGCATAAGTATTTATTTAATCTAAGTTTTATACGATGCTGGAGCCTTCATAAGGAAATGCGGATCCAAAGAAACAGTTAGACCCAGTATTTTTGTGCTGGGTTTAAAGAGGAGTGGGCAGTCATGGCACACACAGTAGGAGTGAATGGCAGTAAACTGGGGGAAACTCAGCAAGGCCTGTTTGTTCAGATTCTCTTTGTCTCAGCCTCTCTTTGTGTCCAGAGATAAGGATGCTCCTTTCCTCTGGGTACAAGGAGGGCACCTCTCACATGAGGGTTTTATGACTTGTTTCAGAGAAGGGCGAGGAAAGGGTCAGAGTGACGGTTCTGCTTCTGCTTTTTTCTCAAATTTCTTCAGCTTAAAATTTTCAATATGTAAAGTTGCATATTTTGGAGTAGCATGTCCTGAGTTCCAACAGAAGTACAACAAGTGTAGGTTTCAACAGATAAATGCAATTCTTAACTGAGAACCTTGGATTCCCTTTAACAAGTCTCTACTCATCATGTCATTGTTTCCAGGGAGTCAAGCTTTCCTGTCCCAAGAGAACCTTCTTTTTGAATTGATTTTCATTTAAAATACCCCTAGTTTCAGAAAGACAAGCTTAGCACATATGAGTCCTTACAGTTCACATCTGTGACTCGTTTCTTAAAAAATCAATGATATTTGCTTTAACGCCACAATCTCCCCTCACCACAAGAGATGATGTGAGCTTCAGGCAGCTCAGCATCATCATTTGTAAAGCTCAGAGTTGGACTTTTACAGGAGAATCGAAAATGAGAGACTGACTTAACTGACTGCTGTCAGAGAAGCTCTTTGGAAGCTCTTCTGGAAGCTTCCATGCTTGGCATTTCTATTTCTTGTGCCACTAATGTTAAGATAAACAGCAAGTTTGGGCAATTTGAGTAAACCTCTCATGTCATCTGCTAATCTTCAAGATCACATGGAATAAACACAAATTTGCCCTATCGATGATTTAAAGTCTCTTTGGTATGAGGATTATGAAAATATGCTAAACTAAAACAAGTCTTATTTTTTTTTAAGTGTACTTCACTTTAATCATGTTTGCAACCTGTTCTGTGCTCAAGAGATAGATGAGAATAATTTCTTAAGTTAAAGCAACTAAAAGAGATTAACAGTGAAAGACAAAGGGACTCAGACTTCTTTTCTCTGATCTAGGAAGGGAAACATGGAAGTAAATTACTGATTTCTCACAGGCAACTGCATCAATTGCAACTTCAAGCTCACATACATTACCATCTCCCAATGATAACATATTACATAGTTCATCCAGGTTGAAGGCAACACACATAAATAAAAAGAGACTCAAAAACTTCATATTCAAAGCAAAATTTTGAAAATGGGGACCTTCCATGGCCCTTGCAGACACTCCCATTTGTACCTCCTTATAGCTGCATTTATATAAAATGAGCTTTCCTCATTATGTTTCCTTCTATGAAATCTCAAAGGTTATTTTTATTATGAAATATTTAATGGAAACAAGGATAGAAAGTCATTGAAGAATCACAAATGTAACTTACCACTCACTGTGGCACATGAACATTTTGACATTCTGACATGAACATGCGTCAGATCTTTTTTCTTAAGGAAATACATGACAGAGGCAGTTGAGGCCCCTCGAGTATCTCAATCAAATTCATGGTGCTGTCCCCTCCCACCCACCAGAGCCACTGACAATCCACCATGGACAAGACAGCTGTGTTGCATAACTCGCATGGCCCCTGGAGTTGTTCTCGGCAGCATTCTCAATGCTGGGGTTGCACTTTACCGAAAGTTTTCCTCATTTTCATTTTTCGGGGGGCAGGGCTGGGCACACTAAGAAGCAGACTTCCCTGGTGGCCCAGTGATAAAGAATTCGCCTGCCAACTCAGGAGACATGGGTTCAATCCTTGGATCGGGAAGATCCCCAGAGAAGGAAGGCAACCCACTCCAGTATTTTTGTCTGGGCAATCTCATGGACAAAGGAGCCTGGTGGGTTACAGTCTGTGGTTATTATTATTTTTTTAATAGATCCTATAAAAATACCACCGCCATGGATTCAAGATGATTGTAATAAGCAAAAATGGTCAAATGAATAAGCCAAACAGTTCTTTTGTGGACATGGGATGGGCCAAGCATTCTCAACTATAAGCTTGAAAACAATGCCAGCCCATGAAGCAACCATTTAGGTTTAAAAAAAAAAAAAAAAAAGGATTCTGAACAGAATTGCAAGGATCATTAACTATAACAGAACAGTGCATTCCCATAGGAAGTTCTTATAAACACGATACACCATCTTGTCATCCAATATTCAGAGAACATTTGGAGATTTAAAATTGGATTTTTATTCTGGATATAAAAGTTCTCCAGTCATAGTTAAAAATAAAAAGCAGCAGCAGCAAAAGGTGGGGCAATAGCAAATTAAAATTGACACTTAAGATTAAGTTAGTCAGTACCCTGTTTCTTTGAAAACTATTAGATGTTTTTAAATATATTTTCGACCTTCACTGTTCACCCTCACACAATTCCACCACCCACTCCACATTTCCTTTTCCTGCAAGGACTCTGGATACGACTTCAGTGCAATTGTGGAGCACATGCCTCTCTCCCTTTAAAACTGAGACATCCTCAAGATTGGAAAAGGTAGTCACACTGAGAAGACAGATCAGAGACACATAGTTCCTATTCCCAAAGCTAAAGTTACAAACGGAAAACAGAGCGTTGAATTCACAACCCAAAATTTTGACTGGAGGATGTTGCTAGCTGTGTTCTTCTAACTCTTTTGTTGCCCAGAAACCTACAATTCCTACTGTTTAGAGAAACACTCCAGACCAAGGAAGGACCAGGTTTCCAACTTCCTTCTTGATCTTGCTTCCAAACTAGTGATTAAAGGAAGACAGCTGAGAGGAGTCAATGAAGGATCCACCAGTGAAAACTTTAAGGCACCATTCATTCACTTACTCATTCAACAAGTGTTTATTGAGCTTCTATGGTCACAAACATATCATGGTGAACAAGATTCCTCACCTTCGTGAACTGTCTAGGGATGAAGACCAACCTAAGTTAAACTATTACACAAATGAATATAAGTCTCCAAACCACAGCCAGTACTTGGAAGGAAAAGTATAAGCTCCTATGGGAAATTGTAAAAGAAGCAGGCTTTTCTAGATTTTTAAGCTGAATTATAAATAAAAGAAAGATGAATAGGTATAGGGGATGAGTGGGGCTTCTCACTGGCCCAGGTAATGAGTGCCAAGGGCCTGTAACAGGAAGTCACAGAGGATGGTGCACCTACTGTATCAAGAAGATTCAAGTAGAAAGAGGCAGACAGGAAGCTGAAAAGTGAGCCAGGGCCTGATCACCAAGGGTCTTGTAGGATGCTGTAAAAGATTGTGGTTCTGGTCTGAAGAGGAATTTGAAGCTATTGGAAGGTTGTGAATAGTAGGATTCATGATCTAATTAAGTTTTCAGATCACTCTGACTGTCATGTTGAAATGTATCAAAGGGGGTCAAAGAAGAGAACTAGGAAGACCAGTGACGACATGATTTGATGTGCAATTTTTAAGATCACTGACTACCAAGTGGAGAATGTGTTGGAGGGGAGCCAGAGTACACTCGAGAGAGGAGTTTATCGGCAAGTGCAGCCACGCAGGTGAGAGATGCTGCTGGTGTGGGCCAAGAGGGAGCCAGCACGCCTGGAGAGCCACGTGGTGACACCGCCACTCTCCCTCTGTGCGGCCCTGTGTGGGTCCCAGGAGCGCTACCTTCCAAGGTGTCTGCATGGACAGAGAGAAGCTCCTCTTCAGGAAGGCTCCTAAGAGACTGCAATCTTCGGTTTCAGGGCCAAAACCTCTCTCACCCCTCCTGAGCTATTGACTTATTTTAGCCCCAGGCACATGAGACAACCACCAGTTCAGGTGCCTTTGTCGTGTTGGTGGAGAAAACTCAATGAATTTCAAGCCCGCATTCTCCAAGCACACCACTTTTCCCTTCCCGCCTCTCTGTGACTAAACTCAGTCTATCTTTTAGTTTACTTTTCCGTTTCTTATTTTGTTCTCTCAAGTTTTAAAATTTTATCTAGTGGCTATATGTAAACACATGGCTATTTACCATTTAGCAAGATTCCATAGGAAATTATTAACTATTTATTATTTAACACTTATTTTGCTATTTAAAATATAAAAGGGAAGATTGCTTTTCTATTTACAACACTTTTGTCACTAAATGTGTGGGTTTTCCACCCTAAGGAATTGTCCAGTTCCCTGAAGACACCAAGTGGGGGTTCTACAATTTAATTCAATCCTGACACTAACTATCCCGAGTTAGTGCAGACCCCACAAATTAAGGGCTCCGTCCCACAATTCTGTCCCACTTCAGACTCCAGTCACAAGTAATAGAAGCCTAGGGTATCCCCACTTCTGTCGTACATGGCCACAAATTAGAGTTTCCCACAACCCTCTCTTAGTGTTTGACAATTGTCTGTAATGGCTCAGTGAACTTGGTGAAACACTTTACTTATATTTGCTGGCTTATTATAAAGGATATTATAAGGGATACAAATGAACAACCAAATGAAGAGATACAGAGGATAAGGTCCAGAAGGGATCCAGCTGGAGTCACAACATCCTCCCAGCGTGTAGATGTGTTCACCAACCCAGACACTCTCTGAACTCTGCAGTATAGAGATTCGTATGGTGGCATCATGTTTTAAACATGATTAATAACTCAATTCAGACCCTCTTCCCACCCCAGAAGATGCAGGATAGGTCTAGAGGATAGTGGTCTGAGGGTCTCAAAGTTCCAAGCTTCCAGTCATGCTTGGTCTTCCTGGTGACTAGTCTCCATCCTGAAGCCACCCAAGAGTCCCCAAACATCAGTCATCTCACTAGTACATACAAAAGACACTGTGGTCACTCCAGCGATTTCAAGAGTCTGAGAAGCTTTGGGGTCAGGAACTAGGGACTAAAAACAAATTTTATAACAAAAGATGGCCCTATCACTCCTACCAGACAGGAAATTATAAAGATTTAGGAGCTCTGTGCCAGTAACTGGAGATGAAGACCAAATACATATTTCTTGTTATATCATAGTATGATAGATATTCATTTCAGAAATACTCTAAAATGTAGAAAAGCTCAAGAAGAAAATAAAAACAATCTGTAATCCCATCATGGAGAAATAACACCAGTTAACATTTATATGGGTATAGTCTTCTAATCTTATTTCTATGCCTGTGTATATACCTATCATCTGTCAATCTTTCCCACAGAAAAGAGAGACAGTGCATGTATGTGTGTGAGTGTATGTGCAGGCACATTTGTAGTTATACGTGTTTGTATAAGTCTCAAGTCCATTTTGGAACAATGAGATAAATGGATAAAAAGATAAACAGATGACAGGGACTTCCCTAGAGGTCCATTGGTTAAGACTTCACCTTCCAAAGCAGAGGGTATAGGTTCGATCCCTGGTCAGGGAGCTAAGATCCCTCATGCCTCAGGGTCAAAAAACCAAACCACAAATCTTAAGCAACACTGTAAAAAATTCAATAAGTACTTTCCAAAAAAGAAATGGTCCACATAAACCAAAAAAAAAAAAAAAACTTTAACAAAAAGAGATGATAGTTAAGTAGAGAGACACAGAGATAGATAGACATTTTGCCCTGAATTTTGAGTACTAGAAGATTTAAATCCTAGGCTGCTTATTTGACAATGTCAAAATTGGTTCATTTCAACTACTTCTATCAATAAATAATATGCCTGCTTGTTCAATCAGAAGCAATTATTTGGCTAAGTGATGACTGATGACTTAGAGGTTAAGTTATTTCTGTCTTTCCATCTTGAGTCCTAAGAGTATTCAGGTTGATGGAAGATTGACTATAGATAAAAAGTAAACACTCTCATGGTGATGTAACAGGTTCCCAGATCATACAGCACATCATATTTTAAATTGTTTGTACAGCAAACTAGATTGCCAGTGTAAATGACAAATCTCTTAACTTTCTTGTTTCTGGCAGCAATCTGTGAAAAAGCAGAAAACTGCTTCCAAGTTATATCAAGACTTGTTTTTTTTTTTCAGTTGTAAACCAACCTGAATTTTGTTCCCAGAGGAAGGCACAACCAAGAACTACAAGCATCTGGACTATCTGCCTTAGGTGGGCTGTGACACCACCACCACCACCTAGAACAGAGCACTTGGAACTCACACAGTAAAAACAAAAAACCCATGACCAAACTGCTCTTGAACAGATATTCAACCCTGCCCAACTCCTTCTCCGATACCACTTGCATCCGCTTACAAATAAAAATATCTAATAGCCAATTTAGTCCATATGGTTGCAATCTGGCCACATGAGTATGACCTTTTTATATAGACATCCATAGAAATTTGTGGCCGCTATACCATTCCCCACCCCAAAACCAGAAGAGCATACTGAAGAGTTTCCAACATGTCTTAACTGTATTAACTAGAAGGACGAAGGGCTCACTTCCAGGGCTTTACCACGCCAATTCTTTCTGCTTCTCTTCTATCTTCTCTTTCTCTCTTCCTATACTTACTTAAAAAACTTAAATTCTTTGAGGGTTTACTGTTGAGAGGGATACAGTTTTTTTTTTTTTTTTAATTAAATAATTCAGTTGAAAACTGTAATATGGAGAAATTTTTACACCTTAGACTTAGCACCAAATCATCTTCTAATTCCCTACCTCTGATTAGTCAGGATATGCTTAGGAAATGTAATTTTATTGGAATATAATTTAGCCAATTTGAAAACTTTTATTGGCGTGTTACTTATTTCAGACACTATTCGAGGCACTAAGGACTCCAAAAGAAGGAGGCATAGCCCATCCTCATGAATCTCCCAGTTTAGTAGATATCCCAATAAACCCTAATTGAGTGGAATATTCTGAATTTTTAAAAAATACTTTATTAAAAAAATTGAATGTGTCCTTAAATTTTAATATATAAATACATGGGTCTATATTCAACTGTAAGTTCTCTCTGATTAGCCTAGTATCTATTCCTCCTGACAATGAGTGACAAAAGTTGATGGTATCTATATAATAGACACGTTTAAGAATGTCTGCTCATACTCTCCTTGTGAGAGAGAGAGAGAGAGAGAAAAAAAAGAAAGCCCCAGAGTTAAGTTTAGTCTATAAAACATAACCCTCCTGATCACAGCTAAATAAACCAGGAATAAACACTTGGCTCAAGCTGGTTCCAGTCAGATTTGGTTCTTCCTCTCATAGTTAAAGTAGACAAGCTTGGGTCAGAACAACTCTCTCATTGAAAACATCTAGAAAAGTTAACTATTAAAGAAAAAAACTGTTTGAAGGCAGAACACTATAAGGCATCAAGACTTGAAGAAATAGGATCCCAGAGAGAAAGAAGGCTCAGAGACTTGATTCATACACTTATGTCCTTTGAAAAAGTGAAAGCATTAGTCACTTACTTGTGCCCTACTTTTGTGACCCAATGGATTGTAGCCCACCAGGCCCCTCTGTCCATGGAATTTTCTAGGCAAGAATACTGGAGTGAGTTGCCATTCCCTTCTTCAGGGGATCTTCCCAATCCAGGGATCAAAACTGGATCTCCTGCATTGCAGGCAGATTCTTTACCATCTGAGCCTGTCCTTTCAGTTTAGTTGCTCAGTCATGTCCAACTCTTTGTGACCCCATGAATCACAGCACGCCAGGCCTCCCTGTCCATCACCAACTCCTGGAGTTCACCCAAACTCATGTCCATCGAGTTGGTGATGCCATCCAGCCATCTCATCCTCTGTCGTTCCCTTCTCCTCCTGCCCCCAATCCCTCCCACCATCAGAGTCTTTTCCAATGAGTCACCTCTTTGCATGAGGTGGCCAAAGTATTGGAGTTTTAGCTTTAGCATCAGTCCTTCCAAAGAACACCCAGGACTGATCGCCTTTAGGATGGACTGGTTGGATCTCCTTGCAGTCCAAGGGACTCTCAAGAGTCTTCTCCAACACCACAGTTCAAAAGCATCAATTCTTCAGCACTCAGCTTTCTTCACAATCCAACTCTCACATCCATACATGACCACTGGAAAAACCATAGCCTTGACTAGATGGAACTTTGTTGGCAAAGTAATGTCTCTGCTTTTCAATATGCTATCTAGGTTGGTCATAACTTTTCTTCCAAGGAGTAAGTGTCTTTTAATTTCGCGGATATGAGCTTGTTCTTTAGGCATCTGCTAATCCTAAACAAGAAAAAGAACAATATACCCATTTGAGTGCAGAGTTCCAAAGAATAGCAAGGAGAGACAGGAAAGCCTTCCTCAGTGAGCAATGCAAAGAAATAGAGGAAAACAATAGAATGGGAAAGACTAGAGATTTTTTCAGAAAATTAGAGATACCAGGGAACATTTCATGCAAAGATGGGCTCAATAAAGGACAGAAATGGTATGGACCAACAGAAGCAGAAGATATTAAGAAGAGGTGGCAAGAATACACAGAAGAACTGTACAAAAAAAGATCTTCATGACCCAGATAACCACAATGGTGTGATCACTCACCTAGAGCCAGACATCCTGGAATGCAAAGTCAAGTGGGCCTTAGGAAGCATCACTATGAACAAAGCTAGTGGAAGTGATGAAATTCCAGTTGAATTATTTCAAATCCTAAAAGATGATGCTGTGAAAGTGCTGCACTCAATATGCCAGCAAATTTGGAAAACTAAGCAGGGGCCACAGGACTGGAAAAGGTCAGTTTTCATTCCAATCCCAAAGAAAGGTATAGCCAAAGAATGTTCAAACTACTGCACAATTACACTCATCTCATGCACTAGCAAGGTAATCCTCAAAATTGTCCAAGCCAGACTTCAACAGTACATGAACTGTGAACTTCCAGATGTTCAAGCTCGATTTACAAAAGGCAGAATAACCTGAGATCAAATTGCCAACATCTATGCAGAAAATGAAGATCATGGTATCTGGTCCCATCATTTCATGGCAAATAGATGGGGAAACAGTGGAAACAGTTTCAGACTTTATGTTTTTGGGCTCCAAAATCACTGCGGATGGTGACTGCAGCCATGAAATTAAAAGACGCTTACTCCTTGAAAGAAAAGTTATGACCAACCTAGACAGCATATTCAAAAGCAGAGACATTACTTTGCCAACAAAGGTCCGTCTAGTCAAGGCTATGGTTTTCCCAGTGGTCATGTATGGATGTGAGAGTTGGACTGTGAAGAAAGCTGAGCGCCGAAGAATTGATGCTTCTGAACTGTGGTGTTGGAGAAGACTCTTGAGAGTCCCTTGGACTGCAAGGAGATCCAACCAGTCCATTCTACAGGAGATCAGCCCCGGGATTTCTTTGGAAGGAATGATGCTAAAGCTGAAACTCCAGTACTTTGACCACCTCATACGAAGAGTTGACTCATTGGAAAAGACTCTGATGGTAGGAGGGATTGGGGGCAGGAGGAGAAGGGGATGACAGAGGATGAGATGGCTGGATGGCATCACTGACTTGATGGACGTGAGTCTGAGTGAACTCCAGGAGTTGGTGATGGACAGGGAGGCCTGGCGTGCTGTGATTCATGGGGTCGCAAAGAGTCGGACACGACTGAGCGACTGAACTGAACTGAGTGATTGTGTCATCAAAAAAGCAAAAGAGTTCCAGAACAAACAGCTACTTCTGCTTTATTGACTATGCCAAAACCTTTGACTGTGTAGATCACAGCAAGCTGTGGAAAATTCTTCAAGAGATGGGAATACCAGACCACCTGACCTGCCTCCTGAGAAATCTGTATGCACATCAGGAAGCAACAGAACTGGACATGGAACAACAGACTGGTTCCAAATCGGGAAAGGATTACGTCAAGGCTGTATATTGTCACCCTGCTTATTTAACTTATATTCAGAGTACATCATGAGAAACGCTGGGCTGGAGGAAGCACAAGCTGGAATCAAGTTTGCCAGGAGAAATATCAATAACCTCAGATATGCAGATGACACCACCATTATGGCAGAGAGCGAAGAATAACTAAAGAGCCTCTTGATGAAAGTGAAAGCGGAGAGTGAAAAAGCTGGCTTAAAACTCAACATTCAGAAAACTAAGATCATGGCATCCAGTCCCATCATTTCATGGCAAATAGATGGGGAAACAATGGAAACAGTGACAGACTTTAGGGCCCCAAAATCACAGCAGATGGTGACTGCGGCCATTAAATTAAAAGACGCTTGCTCCTTGGAAGGAAACTTATGACCAACCTAGACAGCATATTAAAAAGCAGAGATGTTACTTTGCCTACAAAGGTCTATCTAGTCAAAGCTATTGTTTTTCCAGTAGTCATGTATGGATATGAGAGTTGGACTATTGAGAAAGCCGAGTGCCAATGAACTGATGTTTTTGAACTGTGGTATTGGAGAAAACTCTTGAGAGTCCCTTGGACTGCAAGGAGATCCAACCAGCCAATACTAAAGAAAATCAGTCCTGAATATTCATTGGAAGGACTGATGTTGAAGCTGACTCCAATACTTTGGCCACCTAATGTGAAGAACTGACTCATTTGAAAAGACCCTATGCTGGGAAAGGTTGAAGGCAGGAGGAGAAGGGGACGACAGAGGATGAGATGGCTGGATGGAATCACCGATTCAATGGACATGAGTTTGAGTAAACTCGGGAGTTTGTGATGGACAGGAAAGCCTGGCATGCTGCAGTTCATGGGGTTGCAGAGTCAGACATGACTGAGAGACTGAACTGAACTGAACTGAATCCTAAAGTGATGGCTGAAGGGCTGAGAAAACCAGCAGAATGTTCAGTGGCTTCACAGGACTGTAGGAAGCAAACTTGTAATTTAGGACCCACCAGAGAACAGTAGCCAGGCTAAATATCTCAGGGTTTCAACTGGGTCTCTTTAAGAGCGTATACTCTGCTAGTAAGAGGGAATTGGAACTAGATGGTTGTTGTTCAGTTGCTATATCATATCCGACTCTTTGAGACCCCACGGACTGCAGCATGCTCAGCGCCCCTGTCTTTTACTATCCTCCGAGTTTTCTCAAATTCATGTCCTTTGGGTCGGTGGTGCTATCTCACCATCTTCTCCTCTGCTGCCCACTTCTCCTTTTGCCTTCAGCCTTTTCGAGCATCAGTGTCTTTTCCAGTGAAACCCTCACAATGGCTGAATTTCACTTCTCAATCAACATAATCTCAGGCTGAGTCAAGGTGATCTGTCCTTGTGTAGGCAGCCTCTAAAATGGCCCCCAGTGAAACCTACATCCTGGTCCTCATGCCCCTGGGGTAATCCTGTGAGTATGGGCTGGACTTAATGATTGCATTCTAACAAACAGAACTAGCAAACTGTGATGGGTTATCACTTCTGAGATTAGGTTACAGAGAGACTCTCCTTTCGCCCTGCACTGCCTCTCTGCTTCTCTCTCTTGCTCTGAGGACAGCCAGATACCATGTTATGAACTGATCTATAGAGGAGGTCTATATGGCAAGGAACTAATAGCTCCAGAAAGCAGTCAGTGAAAACTTGAGGCCAGCCAATAGTCATAGTAATTATTAGCTTGTCAGAAGCAGGTCTTCCCCCAGGGGAGCCTTCCGATGAGATCATATCTGTGCTGAGTTGTGTCCGACTCTGCAAACCTATGGACAGCAGCCTGCCAGACTCCTCTGTCCATGGGATTCTTCAGGTAAGAATACTGGAGAGGGTTGTCATTCCCTCCTCCAGACAAGGCCATGCTGCTACTACTGCTAAGTCACTTCAGTCGTGTCCGACTCTGTGCGACCCCATAGATGGCAGCCCACCAGGCGCCCCCATCCCTAGGATTCTCCAGGCAAGAACACTGGAGTGGGTTGCCATTTCCTTTTCCAGTGCATGACAGTGAAAAGTAAAAGTGAAGTCACTCAATTGTGTCTGACTCTTCGTGACCCCATGGACTGCAGCTTTTCAGGGTCCTCTGTCCATGGGATTTTCCAGGAAAGAGTACTGGAATGGGGTGCCATTGCCTTCTCCGAGACAAGACCATAGCCCCTGCTAATAACCTGAATTTCAAATATGTGAGAGAGTTAGAGACAGAGGCACCCAACTAAGTCATACCTGGATTCCTGATACACAGAAATACCAAGATAATAAATGTTTTCATCTAAAGCCACTGAGTTTTGGAGTAATTTGCTACTCGGCAGTAGCCTATATCTTAATGCCTTAAAGAGTGAAAAGCAATCATCTCTCAAGGACTACAAAATCATCCATTTTCAAATTAGCTCTAAAATTTTTATAAATGTTGTCTGACAACAACAAAATCTGAATAAAGATAAAAACGACCTCACTATTTAAGAGGAAAAAAATTAGCTTCAGATTCGCCAGAAATTAAGATAATGGTATTATCTGAGAAGGACTTTAAAAGGACTGAAATGTTTATGAAAGTAGATGGTAGGACAGAGAATTTAATCAGAGGACTGAAAAGTACTGTCTGAAAGAATCAAACAGAAATGACAAAACCAAAAATACAATAGCTAAAATTAAAAATACAATGAATAGGTTTAACAGCAGACTAGACATAGCTAAAGGGAAAAACTAGGAACTGGCAAATTGTTCACCAAAAGGAAAAAGAGAGAAAGAAAAAAAACCCAGATTGAAGAGCACAGTAAAAGTTAAACCTGGATGACAGATGAATGGATAAAGAAGATGTGGTACACACACACACACACATACACACACACACACACACACACACACACTGGAATACTACTCAGCCAGAAAAAATGAATGAAATGGCATTTGCAGCAACATGGATAGACCTAGAGATTATCATACTAAGTGAAGTAAGTCAGAAAGAGAAAAATAAATAGCATATGATAGCACTTATTTGTGGAATCTAAAATATGATACAAATGAACCTGTTTACAAAATGGAAACAGACTCACAGACAGAGAAAACAAACTTACATTACTAATGGGGAATAAGGGTGGGAGAGGGAAATTAGTTTGGAGTTAGGAGATACAAACTATTATGTATAAAGTAGATAAACAACCAGGTTCTACTACATTGCACAGGGAACTACTGAATACTTTCAATATTCTATAATAAACCATAATGGAGGAGAATATGGAAAAGGAATGTACATATATGCATGAATCACTTTGGTATACATCAGAAACTAATACAACATTGTAAATCAATCACATTTCAATGAAAAGTAACAAAATAAAAATTTTAATTAAAGATGGAAAATGCAAAAAGTTCTATGTGCAGGAATTTTATAGGTAAAATTATAATACTACTGAAAGACAAAAAGAACATATGTAAAAAAGAAACTCTAGCAGTAAAAAGTAGGAAACACCTAAATGTCATCAAGAGGAAAATGAAAAAAAAAAGTGGTATCTTCATTAAATGAAATATTGCATAGAAGTTAAACAGAATAAACCAGACATATGTATCAATAAGGATAAATCTGGAAACCTTAATGTTTACTGATTAAAAAGTTACCAAAAGATAGTATAGTATCATAACTCTGATCAGTCAGGTATGACTCTTTGCAGCCCCATGGACTTGCAGTATACCAGGATTCCCTGTCTTTCACCGTCTCCCAGAATTTGCTCAAACTCATGTCCACTGAAACAGTCAGTGATGCCATCCAACCATGTCATCCTCTGTCATCCCCTTCTCCCCCTGCCTTCAATCATTCCTAGCATCAGGTCTTTTCCAATGAGTCAGCTCTTCACATCCAGAACTTGTTATTATACATAACTATTCAATCAGGAGCAAAATTACTCCAACCTAGGCTTCTTTGATGGAGAAGGCAATGGCACCCCACTCCAGTACTCTTGCCTGGAAAATCCATGGACGTAGGAGCCTGGTAGGCTGCAGTCCACAGGGTTGCGAAGAGTCAGACACAACTGAGTGACTTCACTTTCACTTTTCTCTTTCATGCATTGGAGAAGGAAATGGGAACCCACTCCAGTATTCTTGCCTGGAGAATCCTAGGGACAGCGGAGCCTGGTGGGCTGCCGTCTATGGGGTCGCACAGAGTCGGACACGACTGAAGCGACTTAGCAGCAGCAGGCCTCTTTGAAAGCCTTGGGAGGGGCTCCGGCAATGTGTTCACATGGTTACGTGGTGGTTTAGTCTCTAAGCATGTCTGACTCTTTGCAACCCCGTGGACTATAGCCCACCAGGCTCCTCTGTCCATGGGATTTTCCAGGCAAGAATACTGGAATGCGTTGTCATTTCCTTCTCCAGGGGATCTTCACCTCCCAGGGATTGAACCTGGGTCTTCTGCATTGCAGGCGAAAAATTTGTAAAAATAAAATATTTTAACAATGTTTGGTTAAGACAATTGTCTCTTCCTATGCCAAGTTCATCATCTGTCTCCCTTTCCTTTATATGAGGTAGCATTGGAGTGACCATGAGTGCATTTGGAAATGTGATTTAGGAGAAGTTGGGGGACACATTTAGGTTGGGTTTTGTGAGGCATGCTCATGGGCTTCACCGCATCCAATGCAGAAAGTGCTCCCAGAGATACTCCTGCTGCTCACCGTGTGGACCCTCGAGCGGCATCGTGACTCAAAGGTAGATATCCAAGGTCAGACCAAGACGTAAACAAACCCTACAGCACCAGGTCCAAGAAGTGTGGCGAAAGTCAGAAAAAAAAAAAAAAGCCAAAATTTAGAATGTGTGAAAGTAGAAGCTGGTCTGTGGAAAATTCTTCCAGCCAGGTACACAAATCTGAAAACTGGATACTTGGTTTTCATTAATGTCTAATCAAAACAAAGTTCCCTCTTGTCAGGAATAAACTCACAACTGAACCTATACAATTATAAACATATTGTGTTGTTTTCTTTGGGAGAAAATCTTACAGAAGAGAATTTATCCAGATTTTAGTGCTTCTAAGGCAAACACATGTAGTAGTAGCACCAAAGTGAGAATTTGTGTCTGCAAATTTCATGCTGTATAAATTTCAATTATCAAGAAAAAACATTGATTAACCATGCTAAAGTAAAAAACCGTCCTGTATTCAGATTACTGTTTTGGTAACAGAATTTCTCTAAAAGTTCAGAAAGAAGTATCTATTTAGAAAAAGCTAATTTAGAAAATTAGACAATATTATTAAATCATTTCATAGGAAATAAAAAGTATGCAGCCAAAAACTTACAGAAAAAGGTTAACAGAGGTATGTCAAATAGTTAATTACAAAAAAATATATCATTTTTCTAGATTTTGTGATATTCATGAGTTTATTTGTAGTTTGCTATAATTTCTTTTCCCATTATAAATAAACATTCATTTTTTAAAAGCTACTAAAATTTTATAGGTTTCTGGTGTGGAAAATTAGGGTCTGCCCCCGACCACTGTTTATTATTTATTTATTATTTATCAATACCAGACCACCTGATCTGCCTCTTGAGAAATTTGTATGCAGGTCAGGAAACAACAGTTAGAACTGGACATGGAACAACAGACTGGTTCCAAATAGGAAAAGGAGTCCGTCTGTTTATTTAACTTATATGCAGAGTACATCATGAGAGACGCTGGGCTGGAAGAAACACAAGCTGGAATCAAGATTGCCGGGAGAAATATCAATAACCTCAGATATGCAGATGACACCACCCTTATGGCAGAAAGTGAAGAGGAACTAAAAAGCCTCTTGATGAAAGTGAAAGTGGAGAGTGAAAAGTTGGCTTAAAGCTCAACATTCAGAAAACGAAGATCATGGCATCCAGTCCCATCACTTCATGGGAAATAGATGGGGAAACAGTGGAAACAGTGTCAGACTTTATTTTTCTGGGCTCCAAAATCACTGCAGATGGTGACTGCAGCCATGAAATTAAAAGACACTTACTCCTTGGAAGAAAAGTTATGACCAACCTAGATAGCATATTCAAAAGCAGAGACATTACTTTGCCAACAAAGGTCCGTCTAGTCAAGGCTATGGTTTTTCCTGTGGTCATGTATGGATGTGAGAGTTGGACTGTGAAGAAGGCTGAGCGCCGAAGAATTGATGCTTTTGAACTGTGGTGTTGGAGAAGACTCTTGAGAGTCCCTTGGACTGCAAGGAGATCCAACCAGTCCATTCTGAAGGAGATCAGCCCTGGGATTTCTTTGGAAGGAATGATGCTAAAGCTGAAACTCCAGTACTTTGGCCACCTCATGCGAAAAGTTGACTCATTGGAAAAGACTCTGATGGTGGGAGGGATTGGTGGCAGGAGGAGAAGGGGATGATAGAGGATGAAATGGCTGGATGGCATCACTGACTCGATGGACATGAGTCTGAGTGAACTCCGGGAGTTGGTGATGGACAGAGAGGCCTGGCGTGCTGCGATTCATGGGGTCACAAAGAGTCGGACACGACTGAGCGACTGATCTGATCTGATTATTTATCAACATATACAGTAAAAACTGAAAAGGTATGGGAAGAATACGAAGTAACTTCGGGATCTTGTTTACCAAAGGCATAGAAAGAGCAGCCAGGGTGATGGGGATGCTGATTTCTCTGTATTTACAGCATTTTAAATATTCAGCAACTGGAATCATTAAAGCCTGGTATAAGTAAGCATCCAGTTAAATCTGAGAAATGGTTTCACTGATAGAATCATCTTTTAAGAAATCAGGTGGGATAAGATGAGCCTCATTCTGTAAAATTGAATATCTTATCTCTATTTTTATTAAATAGATGCAGTGAAATTAAGTGAGATCATAGGTAAAAAGACTTTTGCACATTATAAAATAATACTGTCAAAAGTGTTACAGTTTGCAAAATGACAATCTATACACAAGTATTTATAGTAAGAATGTCAATAATATTACCTGATATTTATTGAGTACTCATTTTATGATAGGTACTCTCCTATGCATCTGACATGCCTTTATCTCATTTAATATTCCCAGTAAGTCTATGAGGGAAGTACTGTTATTATTCCCATTTTATTTATCAGATCAAATAGGTAGCTTTTTAATGGCACTAGGAAATATTAATTATATTTAACACCCATAAAATATTTAAGTCAACTGTCTCATTTCACTCAAAAACCATCAATCTGGGTATACGATGTTATGCAAAGGGTGGTGGGGGTGATGAGCAGGAATAATGCAAATAATCACTGAGTTAATTTTATTCTCACTGAGTTAATAATATTCTCTCAGTAGTTGCTGCTGCTGCTAAGCCACTTCAGTCGTGTCCGACTCTGTGTGACCCCATAGACGGCAGCCCACCAGGCTCCCTTGTCCCTGGGATTCTCCAGGTAAGAACACTGGAGTGGGTTGCCATTTCCTTCTCCGATCCAATGACTACATTTGCATAAAGCAGGGAGTATGTGCTGCAAACAGGGGTTGAAAGAGAAAAAATTCCCTGCCCCTACAGAAATAGCCAATCAAATAATAAGGAGTAAAGAGAAACTCAGAGAACTCTAAAATTAAAGGGGGTAGGGAAAAACTGGAAAGAAAAAAAATCACCAGGCCAGATTCTTGGTAGACCTCATCCTGTCTCACTCCTAACCTGATCCAGAATCCAGTAGCTTTGTTCCCAATGCCCTGAGTCAGGAGCAGGAGCTTTGACATCTCCTATCGTGGTCAACAATGGAGGCGTGAAGGGGATCTTTGGTGAAACCAACGGAGAAAAAGAGTTGGATGGACAGTTTCCTGCTGGAACATGTTGGGAGCATGTAGTGTTTCAGCCACAGGCTCCCGATGATGGAACTTTCGTTGCTGAACATGAAGATCATTTCAGCACCCTACAATTATGTGCCTAATTAAAATTAAGAAATTAGAACACAGTTAAAAGGAATAATATTTTGCTCACAGCTAATTTCATTAAAGTATTAATGAACAGGACTCTTTTTATGGCCAGAGGGCAACCACTTTCCACAGAGTACTTCCATGCCAGCTAATTTATTCATGCATGAAAAACAATCCAATGAGAAATGAGGGAGCTCAGAACTGCTGGTCCTAATTAAAATATTTAAAACACCAAGTCTCTTTTCTTCCATCTAGCCAAATACCTAAGCTTGAGCCAGCATGGTGCCAATTAACATGGAAAAAGCAAACACAAACACCCATGGTTTCTGATTAAAGAGCACATTATGGTACCATGCAATACATTGTTCAGCACATATATGTAAATGTTTAATTAACCCATGTCTAAATCTCAGCAACATTCAAAAATCGATAATTTAATCCCTAAACAAGTGTCGATCTGTGGAGGGGAGACACTGACTTATATATTACAGTGTTTTATTCTAACCTAATTTGAAGCAGTCATGTGCTCACCCTGCTCAAGTGTTTCTTAAGGCAAAGAACAGGGAGGAGATTCTTTGCTTGGCAGATTTCTCTTCCTATGGCAGCAAGACTGTTTGTGTGAAATTGTTATTCGCCGAAGACTTGTGAAAGAAACTAGGTTAGCCTTGGGTGATAGGAAATTTTTCATTAATAATGTAGGGGGAAGTCTGGACCTAAACCCATTTGTCAGCCTGGACAGCAATGACAATACACACACACACACACACACACACACGTACACACACACCCTCTCCTCTCTGTTAACTAAAGACCTGTCTGTCAGAACAAACTCCAGGGACATCACTGCCTTGGAAGCATGTTAGAGAGAAACATTTGAAACTGAGAATATAAAGATTTGAAAACTTTACTAGTATTTACTTGAACTTTATCAATATGTTACAACTAATTCTAGAAGGGGAATTAACATTTCATAGGCTGCAGTCCATGGGGTTGCTAAGAGTCAGGCACGACTAAGCGACTTCACTTTCACTTTTCACTTTCATGCATTGGAGAAGGAAATGGCAGCCCACTCCAGTATTCTTGCCTGGAGAATCCCAGGGACAGAGGAGCCCAGTGGGCTCCCGTCTATGGGGTCGCACAGAGTCCGACCCAACTGAAGCGACTTAGCAGCAGCAGCTGAAATAGTTTTAAACACTTTCACTCTAGTTATGTCTATCTAGTTAACCGTCCCTTGAGGCAGGCTGAGCAAAGGAAACCAGAGATGAGAGCAATGAGTCACTTGGTGAAGGTCATGATCAACATACGTTAGAGTCAGAACTTGAACCCATGTCCTTCAACTCCAAAATCATTCTACTATGTAGCAACTTTGCAGAACTATTAAGAACTAATAATTTTTCTTTACATAAGCAATATAATCTTAAGAAACCTAATTACCGACCTTTTAGCCATTAAAAATCATCTGTAGTTTGCTTTTGAGCAATTCTTGGAAGGGGTTGGGGGCGGGCGGTTAGGATATATTATACAACTTTTACTCCTAGGGTTTCTCATTGTTTTTCCAACAACATAAATCATGGGATTTTAGACAAAGATCTGAGAGGTCATCTTGTCCACAGGGTTTCAAACTGTAGCAGCAGAATCCTTTTTCAAACATAATCTTTAACATAACAGCAGTACACTGTCTCCAGTAAAAGCAGAGCCCCCTAATGGAGAAGGTGAATCTTACTGCCCAAGATGGAAGCTGAGGCACCACCCCAGAACTCATCTTCTAAAGAATCCTGCAGGAAACGGGGTCCAGAGAGGTGAGGACACAAGCAACATAATAGACCTAGAATATGCTGAGAGCAATCTTGACCACTTGCCCGGTTCTTTTTACCATGGTCCCTAATGGAATCAACAGAGACTATAGCACAGGTAAAATTACAAGAGCCAAAAAGAGGTGAGAAGTTTCATGCAAAATTACCAATGACAATTAAAGAATGTGTGGCCGTGAGGAAGGTTGGTGCACAAAACAAGAGCTAAGATTGGAGGCAAGAGGCTTACAAGAGAAGCATGTTTCATACCCACAACTGCAGGTTCTTCATTTCACTTCCCTAGGCCCCAGATTCCTCAGCTGAGAATGGGGTTAATATCTCACAGAACTTTTTTAAGAATAAAAAAATTAGTGAACATGCCATTACAAAAGTGCTTTATCACACTGCACTGCAATTGCTCTCCTGTCTATTTCTGCCACTAGACTACATTTATTTCAAGATAATGTTTTTTACTCTCTCTTTATCCTCAGTGCCTATCTGGAAAAGGTATTTCATTAGCATTGGACAATGTTGTTAAATCCTTAATGCTAGTATTAATCTCTAACATACACTAAGCATTTACTGTGGTTAACACTGACACTGAATATCTGATTTTACTTATTTATTCCTCATAACAATCCATAGACTGATATTATTATTGTCTTCATAGCAAAACTAAAATCCTGAGACACAGAGAAGCAACGTGCTTGCCCAAGTTTCCAGAACCACTAAGCTGTGGAGATGAGATGCGTATTGTGATGGTTCAACTGCAGAGTCCAAACCCTTATTCACTATGTCCTTCAAGAGCAGCCAAAATGGGATAAAAGACACTTATCAGCTAGAGAACAAAACAAGTTTAATAGATGGAAAGCCATGTGAAGCACAGCACACATTCACTGAGAAACAGGAGATGCAAATTCAAAGAGTTTTATTTTCCATGACTATGCTCACAAGCACAAGTTAGGGATGTTTAGAGTACATCTCTGATCTCTAAGGATGATGCTGTGGAGTCCAAGTTTCCATCACACAACTCTCAGAAGGATCACTGATCTGATTCAACAAGCCTAAAAAAGAAAGACTCAAATATGCAACGGCCAAAGGAAGAGAGGAATGGGGTGGGGAGGAAAGAGGGAACATGAGAACAAGGTTCATGATGCACCAAGAATTAATTATTCCTGTGATCATCAGCCTCCCTATCCTCATACCTACATACACAAAAACCCGTGCTAAACAGTGAAGTTGATGTGTCTGGTTACGAAGGAGACTGATGAGAATCAGCAGAAACTGGCATCAGCCCTCTCTCATATTGAATCACTCTTCTAAAATATAAGAAGACTCAGCAAAGCTTTATAGAAACTAAGTGATATAGCCATACTTGATCATAAAGGAAAGCTGTGCACACCTGGGTTACATCCCAGATATTTTCAGGGGCTTTCTAAAGACATTTTTTATTCGTTTTAAAAAATTTACTTATTTTTAATTGAAGGATAATTGCTTTACAATATTGTGTTGGTTTCTGACATATATCAACATGAATCAGCCATAGGTAAACATATGTCCACTCCCTCTTTAACCTCCCTCCCACCTCCCACCCCATCCCATTGCTCTAGGCTGTCACAAAGCCCTGGTTTGAGTTCCCTTTTCTGGGACTTTTTATTGGGAAGTCATGATTCATATTACAGTCAGAAATGGAATAAGGTGCTGGATGGACCACTATGCAATATTCTTCATTAGATTTCACATTTAATTGGTAATTACATTGATGTATACAAAATCTCTCTTTGAAGGTAAGATGGATTACATGTTCTTGGGTCTCTAATTTGCAGATGGCATTGATTAAGCCCTTGGTGATTATAGCATTTCAATTATTAAGATGATTTCAAGGAAGGAGCTACTACCTCATCACTTTATCTTCCAAAACTTTCCTATATCTTATGAAATTTCTCAGTTGCTTAGAATCTGAGTTAAACAAAATGCATTTTCTTATATTCTAGCAACATGCAAGTATTCCAAACATTTGACATGTCCTCCAAAACAGTCAGTACGAGAAAACTGGATTTTTCAAAAGGTTTGTTTGTTTTAAATTCTCTCTCCATAAGCAAGTTTGGTTTTTGAAATTTTCACGTTCAAGAAAAAGAAAAAAAACAAAAGCAACAAAGCAGATCTCCAAGACAGGGCTTGCATTTTTACGCATCTTTAGCCAGACAAACATTTGTCCTCCCCAGAAGTGGGACAGCTATTCTGAAGAATGTAAACTTGCTGTTTTCTCAATATGCAGATAGGCTGTTGTCACAGATCCCCACAGTAATGAACAACTTTTCAATATTTAATAAGCCTGGCATTTCTGTCCCCAGGCAGAGAGCGCAGACGTTTGGTATCCAGCTACTAACTGACCATTAAAATACAGAATCTCTCTTTAAAACGTGCTTCACAAACAGGCTGCATCACGTGCGGTGGGCAGCGAGTGCTGTCCTCGGCCGGGAGGTGGCCTGTTCTTCCGCCTGACGAGGGCTGGCAAGGAGCAAGCAGGACTACACTTCTCAGTACTCAAACAGCGGCTATAACACAACACTGCTTAGAAACAGCTTTTTAAAAGGAAGGGAAAGTCCATCAAAAGCCCTTTTCTTTGCAGTGTTGTTAGCACCAACAACAGCCAAGCAAGTGGTAATTAGGAAATCAGCCTTGGGGTTTTGTTTTTTCTTTAAGTGTGAAAAAATGAAATTATTCTTTCCATTCTTTGAATCTGTTATTTCCATTTTTTTTTTTTTTCATGTTTGCCTGTACACAGGAGTGTTTTATGCTGTCTCTGGTGTGCTGTGTGAGTGTGAATGTATTGCAACAATAATGCTCACTAATTGGACAGAGGAGCCATTATTCAGTACAATATTTGAGCATTTTAACAGTGGCTTTTCCCCCCTTTAATCCAAGGAGTAAAAACTAATGTGAATGTGATTATAGGGAAATTCAGAAAATTTTCGGATCATTTTCTGAATAATGGGAAAGCTAATATAATGAGTTCTCCTTGCTCTTACTGAGCATTAAGAGAAGTTGTTGGGTTGTAACTGTAATTCCATGTTAACACAAATATTCCCAGGATCACATCAAGCACACAGATGTGAAAATTCTTGAGTGCACCCACTACAAAAACTATTGTTACCATCGCTTTATAAGACATGATTGCTTCTTATTCTCTTACAACATCAGTAGAAATTGTGTTCTTCAGTACTGATTTTTATGAGGAAACAAGGTAATTTTTTTCTTAATCATTTCAGAATAGCTGCACACAGAATGATCAGAGAAATAATGAAGATGCACGTGATGGGTGACTGACTTCCTAGCAGAGGATCAGCTCTAATCACCGTTTTCCATCAGTACAACCCCAACCCATGTCTCTAAAATGACAACTCTATGGTCTGTGGGCCACTTTCCAGGAATATCAATTCTAAAACTATTTATGGTCATTTACTGCCATGCATGAAAGGGAGCAAATCTGTTCTGTGTTACGTCAGGAAATAAAATGAGGACCAGGGGGTAAAAATACAATGAAGCAAGTTCAGGACCCTCATGAGAATGTCCAGGCAGAATTGTACAGTCAGTAAAAAGGAATGACATTAGGCCATTTGTAGAGACATGGATGGACCTAGAGACTGTCATACAGAGCGAGGTAAGTCAGAGAAAAACAAACATTGCATATTAATGCATATTAATCTAGAAAATGTGCAATCTAGAAAATGGTATAGATGATCTTATTTGAGATAAGAAATAGAGACAGAGGTACAAAACAAATGTATGGACATCAAGGGGGGAAAGGGGAGATTGGGAATGACATAAATACTATTGATAATATGTATAAAATATATAACTTAATGAGAACCTACTGTATAGCTCAGGGAATTTTACTCAGTGTTCTATGGTAACCTAAATGGGAAGGAAATCCGAAAAACTGGGGCTGTATGTACACATATAGCTGATTCACTTTGCTGTACCACAGAAACTAATACAACCTTGTAGAACAACTATACTTCAACAAAAATTAATTTAAAAAAGAACTGTGCAGTCATGGAATGAGCAACGTAACTTACAAAGTAGGGATCCTCAAAGAAAGGGTGAATGAGTGTCTATCATGGACACTACTAGCAATGTTTTAAGAAAAAACATTAGTATATTTTTTAAAACCTCATGTGAAACCCCAAAATATAATAAAAGTGAAACAGCTCTGCTCTGGTTGAAGTAGAAGACATAGAACTCCATTCAGTTTTAACCCCCAAAGCTCTTCAGGCAACTCCATAAGGCTCCAAGGAACACAGTTTTAAAAATACTGCTATAAAAAATCTTCCTCAACTATATGGAAGATCATACTAACCCAGCAATTTTCAAATTTTCTACACTGGGAAACACAGGGCAATGATAATCAACATATAGAACTTGAACCCATGTGCATACCCAGATTCAAATATTCCCCCAAAAAACATCATGAGGAAATAAAGCAACACAAAATTCACAGGCAAGTGATAAGAGTTCAAGCAGGTCTCAGAGAGCTGGTTTTAACCTGGCCCACCTCACCCACTCAAGAAATCACACAGAAGACAAGAGAGTTAGAAATATGACTGAGGTAGCCTTGTTCTACTCTAATTTGCCAAAGTAATACATTAAGAAATATTCACAACTTTGAGTATCTTACCAATAGTGATCAATTCTTTGGGTCACACCTCACCACTGACCACAGCACACCTGGGATAACCATGGGCTTAAGACCCTCGATGACAAATGAACTGACACCCATAGCCAGACCAAAGCCCCAGAGCTGATTCTACATGCTAGCTAACACTGGAAAAGAGGTGAACATTCGGACCTCCTTCTAGTCCAGTGGTTGAGAACCTGTCTGCCAATGCAGGGGACACCAGTTTGATCCCTGGTCCAGGAGGATCCCAACTGCTGTAGGCAGCTAAGCCCTCATACCGTGACGACTGAGCCCTCGTGCTCTAGAGCCCGTGCTCCACAAGAGAAGCCACCACAATGAGAAGCTTTAGGACCGTAACTAGAGCGTAGCCCCCACTCGCTGCAACCAGAGAAAGCCCGGGCGCAGCAACACAGATCCAGTGCAACCAAAGAATATGTAAATTTTCTTAAAAAGGTGAACATTTTTATGAAATACTGCAACCACTTTAAAGTCTCCAAATGCTGGGGATTTTATGTATAAAAACACAGTGGTCAGTTTCTATGAGGTCAGAGGGTGGGGCATTACACAAAAATCAGCCTGAGGGAATTTTACTGCTCCTGCTCCTTTGAAATTCTTGCAAAGCGCTCAAAGTTGAGATCTATCTACATGGTATAATTTAAAACAATGGTGTATTTTTTTGAGCAAAGAACTTTTTTGAGTCTTTATGAGGCACCAGGTGTGGTTCTGAATTTTTCACATACATTAACTCTCTGAGGTTTCACAAGAACCCCATAGATGGCTAGTGTTGTTACCCCCTGTTTATAGATGTGGAAACTGAGGCTTAGACGAGGCATCCAAAGTAGCTCAGCAGACTCTACACAATAGTTGAGTTGCACAGATGGGATTTGGACCCAAGTAAATCTGACCCCAAAGCTCATAAGCTGAACTTCTACACTGTACAAGAAGCCTGAAAATTTCTACTGTCCATGAGGAGACTGAAGCAGTAGCTCACCAAAAAGCTAATTCTCAAATTGTGAGTGAGCTCCTTATCTCTTGTCTATGCTGTTACTGAGCAGCAAAAGAAAAAGAAATAAATAGCAGAGGTGACACAGTATTGTAATTATCTTTCAAGTAAAAATAATAATAATAAAAAAAAGAACAGAGGTGAGGAATTGGAACAAGGGTGTGGCTAAGCTACTTTTCCTGCAAAGGGCAAAAAAAAAAAAAAAAAAAGCCAAGAATTCAGATTAACTCACCCAAAGATCAAAAGAGAATTTTTTCCCTTTTGGGGCAAGTTAGTTGCCACTCTTGGGCAGCTAATGTAGGACTCCAGGGGGCGCTGACTCTCTGCTGTACTCAGTGCAGGACTGAGAAGCCTCTTGGGAACTAGCCCTGAGCAGGCCACAGGAGACCTGTGGCTCTGCCCTGTGACCACCACAGCAGTAACACTACTGACAAATACCTAGAGTTCATTAGAATTGCAAAGCCTCCTAGCCATCACGGAATTGGATCCTCAAAACCAACCTTGTTTACAAATAAAGAAGTTGAGAAACAGTACAGTAAATGTCCTACATACAAACTTTCAAGTGGGTAACTTTCCAAGGTGCAAACATGCATTTGCATGTCCACTAATGCCGTGCATGAGCGAAACTGCAGCTTACCCTCCTTCTCCTGTTGCTGATGATCCTTCAGTTCTACCATCTTCCACCTCCTCTCCCTCCTCCAGTCAGTAACTCTTCTTGTCTGTTCACTCAAGGCCACACTGGGGAGAAATAACTCCAGAAAGAATGAAGGGATGGAGCCAAAACAAAAACAATACCCAGCTGTGGATGTGACTGGTGATAGAAGCAAGATCCAATGCTGTAAAGAGCAATACTGCATAGGAACCTGGAATGTCAGGTCCATGAATCAAGGCAAATTGGAAGTGGTCAAACAAGAGATGGCAAGAGTGAATGTCAACATTCTAGGAATCAGCGAACTGAAATGGACTGGAATGGGTGAATTTAACTCAGATGACCATTGTATCTACTCCTGTGGGCAGGAATCCCTTAGAAGAAATGGAGTAGCCATCATGGTCAACAAAAGAGTCTGAAATGCAGTACTTGGATGCAATCTCAAAAACGACAGAATGATCTCTGTTCGTTTCCAAGGCAAACCATTCAATATCACAGTAATCCAAGTCTATGCCCCAACCAGTAACGCTGAAGAAGCTGAAGTTGAACGGTTCTATGAAGACCTACAAGACCTTTTAGAACTAACACCCCAAAAAAATGTCCTTTTCATTATAGGGGACTGGAATGCAAAAGTAGGAAGTCAAGAAACACCTGGAGTAACAGGCAAATTTGGCCTTGGAATAGGGAATGAAGCAGGGCAAAGACTAATAAAGACTTTTGCCAAGAAAATGCACGGACCATAACAAACACCCTCTTCCAACAATACAAGAAAAGACTTTACACATGGACATCACCAGATGGTCAACACCAAAATCAGATTGATTATATTCTTTGCAGCCAAAGATGGAGAAGCTCTATACAGTCAGCAAAAACAAGACCAGGAGCCAACTGTGGCTCAGATCATGAACTCCTTATTGCCAAATTCAGACTTACATTGAAGAAAGTAGGGAAAACCACTAGACCATTCAGGTATGACCTAAATCAAATCCCTTATGATTATACAGTGGAAGTGAGAAATAGATTTAAGGGCCTAGATCTGATAGATAGAGTGCCTGATGCACTATGGAATAAGGTTCGTGACATTGTACAGGAGACAGGGATCAAGACCATCCCCGTGGAAAAGAAATGCAAAAAAGCAAAATGGCTGTCTGGGGAGGCCTTACAAATAGCTGTGAAAAGAAGAGAAGCGAAAAGCAAAGGAGCGAAGGAAAGATATAAGCATCTGAATGCAGAGTTCCAAAGAATAGCAAGAAGAGATAAGAAAGCCTTCTTCAGTGATCAATGCAAAGAAATAGAGGAAAACAACAGAATGGGAAAGACTAGAGATCTCTTCAAGAAAATCAGAGATACCAAGGGAACATTTCATGCAAAGATGGGCACAATAAAGGACAGAGATGGTATGGACCTAACAGAAGCAGAAGATATTAAGAAGAGATGGACAAGAATACACAGAAGAACTGTACAAAAAAGATATTCACGACCCA